>NC_061509.1:245771794-245852599 GCF_022539505.1 Lolium rigidum | reverse complement strand
TTTTTAAGTTGAGTGAACTCCTCGACCGTTTTTCATGTAAATCTACATTGAGCATATATGTATTTCTCTCGTTAGTAAGTCATGAACTTCTCATTAATGTACAAAACCGAGCTCTGGGCTAGCATGGAATAAAATTAATTAGTTAGGGAGGGAGGGGGGCTGGGGGGGACCCCCCCCCATACTCGAAATGAATAAAAGGAATTTAACAAATGTTAAAAACAGAGTAAAATACCTTTTTTAAAACGAGTGAACTCCTTGCGGTTTCGAAGTGCACTGTATTGTTTGTGGGGAACTCCCATCCGCCATTTTTAGGAAATCAATAAATGGTTTTAAAACATAGTCAAATACTTTTTTTCAATTGAGTGAACTCCCGACTCGTTTTATTAAGTGCACTTCGTAATGGTTGTGTGGTCGGTGCGTTTTGACCCCCCACCATATAATTTTTCCTTTTTTCACATAAAGTGAATCGCAAATGCAGCTTCATGTGAACTTCCCGTCGTTTCTATCCGACCGACATAGGTAACGTTTAGTGTTTTTTTATTATTGTTGCCTCTTTTTTTTATTGCGCTTATTTCTTGCGCTATTTCCCAACCCCCCTTTTTACTCCGCTTGTCCGTGCCTTCGTCTCTCTCTCTCCCCACTTCCCACTCGCGTACGACCATCCAAACCGCTCCATCCTCTCCGCAATGGCGGCGGCGCTCTAGGTAACCGCCGCCTCCCGCATGGTTTTCCTCTCCCCCGTCCCTTGTTCTTATTCCTTTTTTCTACTCGAAACCCACCATTTCCCCTTTGTTCTAAACCCTAGGTCCGCTGCAGCTACCTCGTCCCCGCCGTCTTCGGTGTTTGCCGGCGATATTTCCCCGTTCGGCCGGCGGTTGGAACTCCGGCCGCTCCTTCCGATTCGTCTCGCGGTGGTTCTACTTCGTCCCGCACGGGCTGCTCGTCTTCAAATTTTGGGTTGGGAGTCCGTCCCTCTTTTCTATTTTTCTCGGTGATGGATAAGGATTCTCCGACCGGTGGTGGAGGTTTGTTTTCGGTTTTGTAAATTCATGTTTTTTTTGCGTTGTCAACAATGAAATAAACATATTATTTGTAATGTTTTGTCTGTTCTGTCCTATGATTTGACCACTTTTTTTTTGTGTGCTAGGGTTTGCTTCTGTAGGCTTTTGATCTGTGTTATAATTCCCCGTGGTCACCATTTATTTGTTGTGTCTATTTATGTGTTTTCTATATAGGACATGTTATGAATTACTTGTCATTTAAATGAACTCACTATATTAATTATGTTCATTCTCTCGTATTTATAATCTTTCTTTTCATGTATAGGCTGTTTTTTTAAGTGAATCATGAAATTAACATTTTTGCCGTACATAGGAAGTATAAGTCCGAACATTTGTTCTTTTTTTTTATGTGTTTGATAGTGAACTTTTTTTGTTTTTTTTTTGTTTATTGTTTTTTTAGGCAAGGTTTTTGATCATGTTGATGATTGTGGTGATGCCGTGTTTTCTCGGGTTGGGGAATCTACCTTCTAATGTGACAGATGATGCCGATGATTCAGAGTTAGCAACATACATATGTGAACCTCACAAACATTTTCTAGTGAACTTCCTTTTTCTCGCAATGCATACAATCTTTTTTTGTTTACATGTCCTTTTTTGTGTTTTTGTTTTGTGTTTATGCAACTGACCGTACTATAAGAGAATCTCTCGGATTTGCCGAACCAGGATTTTGCCGCATATTCTTCTCGACAAAGTGTACCGCGGTTCTTAGATATCCCCGTTTTTGATAGGACTCCCGCTCGTGGAGAAGGGTAACATGGGCAGCCCTGTCTTTGATTATACTCCTCTTCGGCAAGTTCTTGAATCCGAAACAGCTTGAAGCTACACCCGTGATGGAAGAAACCCAATCTCAATCTGTGGTTGGTACTCAAATAGTTACTCAGTGATTATATGGTTGAAGAACAAGCTTTGCGAAGGAAAAGGAGAGACAAGCCGCTAAATTTGCTCAAGCACCAGGAGAAATTGACTACATATTACCGGAAATACCTCGCGAAAGCAAAGTCTCGCTAAGGGTAATGCCGTTGTCCATGATGTTCCACGTGACGGCGAGGGTGCCGAAAGCACACGTGATGAATGTGTCGTTGAAACTATTCCTCCTAAAGTGAGGAAAGAAAGGGGTGTTTGCAGTGAAGTTTAAAGAGAATTCACCTTTGGCGAAAGTCGTCGTCGCTGCCGTCGCCTGTGCCGAAATCCCGTGCAAGCAGACATACTCCCAGCCTACCACTCAAGATGATGTTGTCGCTGACAAGGTTATTTTTTTTATGTTCTTTTTTGTTTATTCTCGTTAAATACCTTTTTTGTCCACTTTTACATAGTTGTACCATTGTGAACTTCTCTTTTGTTATTTTTTTAAATCTGTCGCATCGTGCATGGTACAAATCCCGTGCGGCGCAGCCCTCGCGTTGCCGCTACCGTTCAGCCCACTGCTGCTTCTAAACGAGTTTCATCTCCCGGGAAATCACGTCTTGGTCACCGTAAACGTAAGATTGATGTCGATGAGACATATGTCCCGCATTCCACCGAAGATGGTGTTGTCGCTGGCAAGGTTATTTTGTTTGTTCATTTTTACATAATTGTACCACCGTGAACTTCTTTGTTTATTGAATCTGAACTCTTCCCTTTCTATGCATCTCATTTTATGTAGTGCAATGCTAAGAAGAGTCGTACGGATGTGGTTAGCGATGAATCGTACTTTGAAGCTCCCGCCAAGGTTAGTGTAGTATGAACTTCTGTGTTCATGTTGGTGTGAACTTCCTTTTCTCATTAATTTTTTTTGTGGTTTCTATACCAGGTCAAGAAAGTTGGTAGGAAGCCAGTGCCCTTCTAAACCCGTTGTTTCGGAAGGTGATTCGAAGAAAGTTTTGAAAAGGCCGACAAAGAAAACCATGGCTAGGAAGAGGAAGGCAGCTTGAAGATCTTGATGGTGAGAAGACGCTGCTTTCAAGCAAACTATTCGCCGTTCTCTCGGTGAAGTGCGTACGGCCGCAAGCAATGTTAAAAGATCATCACAGTATTGAAGGTTGAGCAAGCCGGTTTTGGCCGTGTTTTTCAAAGGTCCCGGAGGGTAACATATCACGTGTTCTCATGTGTTATTTGATGAAGACTATTGACACTTCTACCATGAAGTTGGCTTGTGGATCCGGCAGTAGTTCTAGAGGTTAATAGAGACAAGTTGTTCATCATGTGTTTGGTTTTCCTATAGGAGGTGATACTCCTATACCGCCCGCAGAATCTGGACATGACGAGTCATTGGCTCTTTTGAAACAAGAGCTTGGGTTCGAAAGCAATGCTAGTATAGAGCCTAAAGATCTGCGTAAATTGTTGTCCGATCTTGTTGAAGACCCCGAGAAGGAAGATTTGGTCGTTAAGGTCTTCTTTGCCATTCTTTTTAGCAAGCTCATATGTCCCGGTTCAGCTACCCGTGTCGGTAGGGAAGCCGCAATGCTTGTGAACATGGATTATGATAAGATGGCAAAGATGGATTATTGCCACCTTGTTGTTGATGAGTTGAAACGAGCTGCTACTAAATATCAAGACCCCGATATCCCTCAGTCGGGTTAGAAGGGTGTGCCGTTATCCCCACCGTTATGTATCTTGACAAGATTTTCTTACCACCACATTCTCGTCATGCATACTCGAACTCCTCGCGCAAACTTTCTCGCATGAGAAGCCGCTCAAGGCTATTTACAAAATGGACATTGAAAGGAATGGTGGACCGCAGTTGATGAAGTACAAGTTTGGCAGTAATTGTGGTTAGTTTTTTCAAACTCGTAACCCTTTTTTTATGTGGCATCTCGATCTTCATACTACATCGCAAGTGAACTTCCTAAGTCTTTTTATTTTTATTTTTTATGTTGCATCTCAATATTTTTTTTTGTATCCCAAGTGAACTTACCTAGTTTTGTATATATTTTTTTAATTGTTATCTCGATCTTCATACTACTTTATGCATCATCTCGAACTTCAGCTTTTTCTCGCTAAGTGAACTCCTTTATTACAATGCAATGGAAAGGCCGCAACCAAATTGCTTATTCATATCGGTATCGTGTGGAAGATCTAATGGTTGATCTCAATGAGGGCACCCATCGCAACGAGCCTCGATGTTGGCATTGCCAATGAACATCCTCGCCGGAGGTCATTGCGAGATGCCATTTTCGCAACTTGCCGATGTCAACACGAAAGACAAGCACCAGTCCGCTTCAACTAGTGATGGGAAGCCTTCTGCCGGTGTTATTGATGAGATTGGATCACCGTTGCATAAAGTTGAGTATCTCTCTCGCACGATTCCGACTACAACTCGATCGTGTGAAACAATTTCAAGGTCGGCTTGCCGATGGTACTTTCCCCAGCTTTGAAGCATTGGATGAACAGCAAAGCGTGAAACATCGCTCCTTGATAGCTTGAGGGGTGCTTTGTCTTTAATGCGCACAGTGTTTTCTTGATTTTGGTATGAATCAGACTTTTTGTGCAAGCAAGTATGAGAGCCGTGTTAATGTATCGTGCAATAATAATGTTGACAGTAATGTTCCAAGAATATTTATGCTTCGGTGAAGATGTTGATGCAGACTTGGTCACTACCGTCGAAGCCGAGGTATTTTTTTTTCCTTCTTGAACTTATGTCCATCCATCTTTATGTGAACTTTCTTTGTTTATTTCTTTTTGTGCTTATATATATATGTTAACTTCGTGTTTTTTCATGTGAACTTCCTTTATCTTTTTGTTTTTGCTATTCTCTTATTTTTTTACAGAAGATGCTAGGATTGCCGAGGAAAATGCATCTCGTAGTTCGGAGATGGTGATGACGCACGTGCGAATGATGATTTTGTTCGTCCGCCAACCCCTCAATGTCCTCCAGCTTTTTCTCGGTGACCATGTTGGAGATGTAGTTTTTGATAAATCACCTCCCGTAGCCGAGGTATTTTTTCTTTTTTGGATTTTTGCTTTTTTATTTCTTTTATAGGTGGGCTTTTTTTTGTTTTGTGTATATGAACTACTCCATTTTCTACATCCGAACTTCTGTTTTTTTTGTTGTTTGTTGGCAGGTAAATGATAAATGTGTTGAGAAAGGTGGTCTCGCTCGATGACAATGATGACAATTCATCCGTTGATCGTTATTACGTCAAGCATAATTTTGTACGACCGGCAACCCCCGTAACTCCTCCTTTAGATGACAAGGATGGTAATTCCGGTGGTTCCCGTGACAAAGTTGCTGATCATTATTCTCGAGGAAGACGTTGTTGGAAAGGGGAATTTATTTCCCGAGAAAGTTGTATATTCTCGTCGGCGACAAAGATGCTGAACACCATGCCGAAGAAGGTGCAATTCCCGAAGATCTTGTAACATGTCGTGATGGAAAGGATGCGAAGGATGCCGCCCAACTACCCGGCGTTGGTGCAGCTTGTTTCGAAACATGTGCTGAGTTTGCCGATGATGTTGGTGTATTACCACCGCTACGGTTTGTAAGTCCGATTTTGCGCATGATCGTGAGGAAGTAGTTATTGCCGCCGCACGGTAGAACCGCTTGATACCGAAGCCAATATAGAGCGCAAAGACCGGTGCCGATGATGATGACAAGAATCAGCTTCAGGCCGGAGATAGCTATGGATGCGATGCCTCCGATTCGATCGAGCAGCCGAGCTCAATCTTTGAAGAATCAACCGATGACTTGAGCGCTTCTATTGAAGAATCTCCGCAAGAGTTAGGCAAGGATATCTCGAATGGGGACATACAGCTCTCCTACCCCACACACACCCTCCCCTAATGCTAGCCCGTTTTTTTATTTTCTTTTATGTTTTACTCCTCCCATATCTCTTATCTAAAACCTTTTCCTTTTTGTTTTTTTGGTTCTTTTTATGGGGGGAGGGGTGGTGTGGGGTGCTTTCTGTATATGTATTTTGTTTTTGCTGGTTTGGCATCATGTTCCATGTAAGACACTTTTTAATGCTATGTAATACGGCATGAGTTCATGTCGTAGCTTTCATTTCTCGCATGTATATGACTCGACCGGGGGTGCGATATCTTTGTGTGTGTATATTTTTTGGTGGTACCCTTCATCGATCAACTCCGGGTTTTCCGGACATCCAAGATTCTCGCACCACGTTTTTTGTATATGTGAACTTCTGTAATATCATCATATGAACTTCCTTGTTGTTCTTACATTTTCTCTCGTCCTCTCTTATTTTTTGCGTACTCTAGTTTATGTTCGACGCCTCCACCGTCTGCCCAACCTATGATGATTAAAATCAAAGAAGTATACGAAAGCGTTTGCAAGTTGAGGAAACATCCCATAAGAAGGTTCTATCTGTTTTTTTTAGGTTTTTGGCTTTTTATTTTTTGTTTTGTTTTCTTTTTTTTTAATTTTTGTTTTTTTGTCCTCTTTTCTTTGTGTTTTTTTCTGCAGTAGAAGAAGACCCTTTTCAGAATGATCATTGTGATTGCACGGTCTGGACAAATTGTCAAGCTTTTAAACCCAACGGTTTTCTTTGTTCTCTAACCGTATCCGTTGGAACATACTTGCTTGGTCGAAGTACAAGAATTTCGATAAAATGGTGGTGCCTTACAATTGTTCTGTAAGTTATTTTTGTAGTTATTTTTCCATTCTTTTTTATCATTTTTTTTGTTAATGTAGGTGCTTATTTTTCTCCTACTTTTCTCGTTTTTTTTACCTTTTGTTTTCATTGTTATTTTTGCAGAGGCAGATTTTTGAAAGAAATCTGGATTCTCGGCTTGTTCGTAATATTTTCAGCCGTTGATGCTCCTGGAACGTTTGGATCACAAGAAAGTGGTAATGACCGTTGTCTTTTTTCTTCTTCTTATACATATGAACTTCACTATGTATGGCATGTGGACTTCCTACTTTTTTCTCCCCTGTTCTACATGTTACTAAAATAGTGTACTTTTTCATACTTCTAACATGTCCTTTTTTATTTTATCATCTAAATGGCAGATTCTTTTTGCTACCTTTGATCCTCCCCGATCCATCCGCACCACAAGCTCCTCGGTCACTTTTGTGTTGTTGCTTTGAACCTTGAGAAAGAGCGTTTTGAATTGCTTGATTCGTTACGCGATATTAATGATCCAGTATGGTAAGAAGTCGTTACATACAATGGCATCTCGGTATCAAGAAGTTATGGATGTTAGCAGGGAATTCAAAGGGTGATCATTTTCATCCAAAATCCATCGACCACTTCAAGCTTCACTATGTTAATTCTCCAAGACAGGCAACTGCGTAAGCGTTTTTCCCCTTTTTTCCTTTGTTTTTGCCTTTTTTATTCTGTATACATTGACTTCAGTTTTTTTTTGACTAATACATTTTTGTTTTTGTTTTTGTTTTTTGCAGCCATGATTGCGGGTTCTTCATGTTTCGTATCCTCCAGCCTTACGATGGCGAAAGCATGTGCTTGTTCACTCAAAAAGACATTCTAAACATCAGGATGACCATGTTATATAGCCGGCCGACAGTGGAGACTTCAATATCGATTTGAAAGATGTGTTAGGTGTTGATCCCGGTATGATTTTTATGTTTTCGCAAAATATATCGCCGGCTATGCTCTATAACACATGTTTTTTTGACCGCACCGTTTTGGTAATTTTTGTTTTTTGATACACAAGTGAACTTCCCGGTTTTGTATACTTTTCATGCAGTCCATCTCTTGGTATCGAGGAAGACAATTTCTCACTTTTTGAGACTCACTATTCACACCGTAAGTTCGCATTATTCCCGAAGAGAATTTTGATAGTCTTGTAAGCAAGACAAAGAAGATTATCCAGTAGGCCGCATTCCAACACCGTAAAATCTTCTAGCAAAAAGGTTCCCGACACCGCAGAGAAGGGGAAGGCCGATGTAGTTTTGCTCGACGACGATGATGATTCCGATGACTTTGTCACTCAGCTTGGTAAGCAGCTCATCGCGAAGCCCATTACAAAGGATGTTCGGCGCCGTTCTCCGACTAGCAAGTGATGATTTTGAAACTCGAAGCCTGTGCAGTCTAGTGCTAAAAATCTGGTTCTTTCGAATAAAAGGCCTACTAAATTGTCCAATAAGTTCAGGGAAGAAGTCCCAAACTTTGTACCATATGTGTTTCCTCATTTATCCAAGGCCAAGCAGCATGATGGAGTTAATTCTAAGCAAGGAGTACATCAAAGCGCATGGAAGGTATGTTTTTCATACTTATTTTATTACTTAGTTTATTTATTTTTTGTGGCATATGAACTTAAAACAATGTGCTAAGTGAACTTCCCTAGTTCTTTATTTGTTTCTTTTCGTTTATGAGAGTTCCATATTTTTATATATGCTAAGTGAACTTCCCTAGTTTTATATAAAATTTTTTTTTTGCCTTTTGTATGTGTGTGCAGTGTCCCCCCGGTGAAGTTCAAGCAATCCTTTTGATGATCCTCGTTTTAATTGATGCCAAATACATGTATAAACCGTTTGGCCGCCGTGAAATGTTGGAATCCGACATGATGGATCGTATCATCAATTACTCGGAAGGATGATCCAGGGATGAAATATATTTTTGAATCTGGTTCCCGTGTTTTGATGTCACCTCATACTATCCCTCGTAGGTTTTTTCAACAGTATAAAAATTTATTTTTCACATATACCTTTTTATGCATATACTTATTTTGTATACTTTCTTTTTTTTGGGTTGTGTTTTTTCCTTTGTTTTTTGTGCAAGACTTGCTTGATTTTGCACCATTCAAGCTAAGGGACAAGCAATGGTAATCCATTACCGAGACCACCTTTTGATGTGAAGTCTCGTCGCTAACATGTTCAAGCATTATGTTCGGCCTAATGAAAATTTGCCGAAAGCAAAGTTGGTATGCTTTTTAATCCGAACCTCTTCATTTTGCCGTAGTGAACTTCCTTTTTTTAGGGCTTACATGCGTGCTTTTTTCTAAACAAATTTGGGTTGTTGCCGAACGTATCATCATCCCTCATTTCATGCATGATCATCACTCGTCTATGTTATGAACAAGTACACTCGGTACGTTGGACATCCTTGACAAGAGGAGGTATACCGGTCCGGCACATACTTCAAGGAGTCGGCACCACGAGGATCGTGTTGAGATTGTACGTTATTTTCTTTTCATCATTTCTTCGTTTACTTTTTCACCGCAATCATTTTTACTATTTTTATGTGAACCCATCTCGTTAATATAATGTGAACTTCCCTAGCTTTTTTTTATGTGTTTTAACCGCCGCAACCATTCAAACTTTTTTGTGTGTACCGATATGTTAGTACAATATGAACTTCCGAGCTTTTTTATGCGATTCAACCGTCGAAACCATTTTTCACTGTGTGTGAACTGATTTTGTTAGTACAATATGAACTTCCTAGCTATTTTTTATATATAATTTCTTAAACTGCTGAAACCATCCATAGTTTGTGTCAACTGATATGTCAGTAGCATGTGAACTTCCCAGCTTTTTGTGTTTCTCTTTTTTGTTTTTTTAACTGGCTCAAACCATTCACTATTTTTTGTTTTTGTTTTTGCAGCATTAGTAGGATGGTGGCCTTGATTAAACATGTGTATGGTGTTGCAGATTTTAACAAATATAATGGTAATATACAAATGGGAGGTTGTTGCCGACATGTGTTCATATCCAAAGACTCCAAGACAAGGCCCTAATGAGTGTGGCTTCTATGCTTTAAGAATGTGCGCTACATATGGCGGTGATAAGATTGCCGATAATATTAAAAACCAGGATGTAAGTGTAGTGCTGTCTCTTTTTTCTCTATATGGCTCTTTTGTCTCTTTTTTACAGCTTTTCTTATGCTTTTTTTGTTGCATTCCTTATTTGTCTACCAGCGGCGTGTTGAGGATTGGAAAGCTGAGTACATGTATCAGCTCCTTTTTCATCCCAAGAATGAAATTCTGGTGGGGGAGTGGCCTAGTATGTTGAAAGATCTCATGATGCTTATTGGTCTAGGTTCGCAGACAACCCAGCAAGCATTGGGATCTGCATGATGATGATATGATTCAGTTTTTTCCCAATTAATAGTTGATAGGAAATTCAACATTTTTTTTTAGTGAACTGAACTTCTCATTATGTGATTGAATTCAGGATCCAGATTTAATTAGTGAGGATATCTTCTTTCGTTTTTCAAAACAAAGAACCGTACACAAATCGTTGTCGTTTTTGTCATTAATGAACTTCTCTCGTCATCACAAGGCGAACTTCTTTTGTTTTTTACCGCTTATGTGTGTAATAGTATTCCCATATTCATTCGTTTTTTCTCAATGCAAACCGTACTATTATTACCGTACAGTACGTAAATGTTTTTTCCCTTAGGAACTTCGTGAACTTAAACTTCTTAATCTTTTTCATTCATAAGCGAACTTCACACTCACTCGTGTGAACTTCTTCATAAGGAAGCATTTTTATTACATCATCAATACCGAAACAACCATAATTGTTCTCGGTGTGCCGATACAAAACATAAGGTTCAATAAAGTAAAATGGTACATAAGTTTATTTTCATAGCAAATTTTTTAGACTCAGCTTGCTAAGACGTGTCACGAAGCATCCGAGTTCTCTTGTTCCGTCGTAGAAGCAGTAACATGCAGATATCTCCATCTTTTATTTCTGCACCCATGACTACATCCGGCCAATTTGTTGTTATCACCGCATGTCCAAGCTTGCAACTTTGTTTATCCGCACTCGTGTACCAACCCATGCATTTGTGTTGGAGGTTATTGGAATTGTTGTTGGAACCGTGAGATAATTCTTTAGGTGTTCTTCAGCTGTATTCCTTATTGAAAGTCCGCATGAAACACATGAAATTGAATATCATAGCAATGTAACAACCGATCTCACTATGCAAATAGTTTGAAAGTTAACATGAAACATTTTTTGTGTTTCTTCCGTAAGTGAACTTCACATTTTATTTTATCCGAACTTCCGGAAGCATGTAAATATCGGAGTACCGTTGCGCTTTACAAAGTTAGTAAATACATGATTGTTCAACTCAATACAACATATGTAATACAGTAGTGTATGAAATAAGTTTTGGAAGTTGGCGGTTTAGTATTACCATTTTGCCCCTCGTGAGGTTGTTCGTTGTCTTCCCCATCTTGCATACATAATATGGGATTTGTGGCTTGTAGTCAATTACTTGCCTTTTCGTATGATTCAGATTTGCCTTAGTCAGCTCAACTTCATTTCCGAAGTGGCAGTTGCTTGTCAAAGAATTCCATTCCATAAATTGTTGGACCTTCACAAAAATAAGCACATTTTTTAAGTTCCATAAAGTATTTTTGAAATCATTCTATCTTTTATTACCTCTTAACCAGGTCTCTTCATCGCTCATTGCCGCCGAGGATGATGTACGATGGACCAAGCAGCCATTCCTCGTCACAAGATTCCAACATAAAACATATATTGTACTAACCGGACCGCCGCACTTATTTAAACCGAACTTCCACTTTTTAGTCTCGCATGTTTTTTGTTATACTTTGTCTACATTTTAAACTCCAACTTTTTTATTCTATATTTTTAAGTTTTCCATCACAGCCTACTAATGCCGACCGGATACAAAGTTGTACATTTTTATACATGTTGTTTCACAAGTGAGCTTCTGGAAGTTCTTATCCGAACTTCGTTTTTTTGTTCATCGTTGTCCGTATTTCCCCCCCGCGTACTCATTTCTTTTATTTGATACTTTTTGATAGATCCATCGTAAGTAAAGCATTTTTTGAAGTAGTCTCGTAAGTTATCATTTTGTTAAGTTGTTAGATCTTTGTTTTTTATAATAACCGAGAGTCAAAACCACTTTTAATGAATGATTTCAGTAGAGGGAAATGCAAAGGCGAATAAATGAGTAGATGGAAGGGGATGGGTGTGGGTGTGGGTGTGTGAGACGCACCTTCTTTTCGGTATGTAATCCCTTCGCTTCTCTTACCCTTGATTACTTTTGCGCATCTTTGCTAGACTTCTCTTTTCTTTCTCTCGTTCTTGTCCTCCCCTTTTTCTTTTCCTTCGATTTCTTCTCCGTTGGATGGAGTGGTGGAGTTGGGTATGGCCGAGGCGTGGTTTTGGTGGGTGGGGGTGCGGTGGGTTGGTGTCGAACGTGGTTTTTATTCAGGTTTTTTACTCTATGCGCCAACGTCTCGCACCGTTATCACGTGAACTTCTCGTTTTGTTTTTATGTTTAAACCTTTTTTTTGTCCGTCTTGCATGTGAACTCACCCCGGACTCGGATAAGATTCGTTTGTTTGTTATCCCGCAGGATTGTTTGTTATCCGTGTTTCTTTTCTCGCTGTTTTCTTTTTTGTTTTTTGTTTTGGATATGTATTGTTAGTTTCCTGAATTCGCGGATCACGACGTGTTTGTTACATCTCAATCTATAAATACAGTGTCTTTTCTTTTCTCGTTCTGTGCACGTGAATCACCAATCCTTTCTTCTTTTCTTTTTCTTCCGTCCACCGATTGCATGGCAAAAGCTCCTTTTTCCCACGAGTACACCCTCCCCGCCATGGCACAACCACTATGAAGGTTTTGTACACGAATGCAAGCAGCTAGTGTTGAGGAGTGGATCGCCAATGTCGAAGCTTCCTCGATTATTCTCGCTAGGAAGATCGTTGGTCTTGATGTTGAGTATGATAGACTCAAAGGGTACCTATTTCAATCCGAAGAAAGTCGCTGTGATCCAGCTATGTGTTGGCACCGATGTTCTTGTGTACCACATATGCCATGCCGATGAGTGGAGTGAAAGTTTGTATCAGCTTTCTTCATGGCTATAGGTACATTTTTGCCGGGTTTTGCATCGCGTAAGACCGCAACGTTCTCTCACGTTCAAAGTTATATTGTCATAATCGAAGGATATCCAGTGCAATATGGAGAGATCCGGACAACAAGAAGAAACCTCAAGGCCTCGAAGGATGTTGCTGGAGCTATTATAGATCCAATCTATCTTGAGATGAAGGATGGTTTTGGAAGGAGAGAGCACAGGATGTGGGTTGATCCGCCGCCTCTACCGCCAAAGCATTTGGAATATGCCGCACGGGATGCATATGCAACGTACGAGGTTTTTCGAAGGCTCGATGTGTTTGAGAGGGGCTTCTTCGCCTTATTCAAACACCCCGAGAAGAAGCGTGGCAGTGGATTGGTGAAGAATTTAGTTTTGTAGGGACATTTTTCTTTTTTTTTCCTATGATCAGATTGTAATCGTTTATTTTCCCCTACATTGTTTTTTAGGTTTTATGTTTAAGAGAACTCCTTGTTTGGTTAGATCTGAACTTCGCACTCATTTTTTTTTTACTTTATGTTTCCATTCACATTTATTCATTTTATAATACAATGAAGATGTCCCTATTTTTTACTTGTTTTTGCAATCCTATCTGTTTCCGTTCATTTTTTTAATAATTCAGTACTTTCACACTCATATTCGAGTCTGAATTTTTACTAGTTCCTTGTTTTAATCTATTTTACAACGCAAATAGAATGTGAGGACTTCAGCACTCGTTGATATCTGAACTTTTTTTTTTGTATGTGTGTTTTTGTTTAATTTTCGTACTACCTTTTTTTCACCCTTCATTAATAGTGAACTTCGTTTGATAATTGGCTGTGAACTTCCTACTGTTAAATATGTTTTTAATCAACATGCACGTGATCAACTCGTCCAAGCAGCTTTGAATTATGATATATTTATTCTCACAACATCTTGTAAGTAGTATGTGAGGACTTCGCAGTACTGTTTGATATCTCGAACTTCTTTTTTTGCATGTGTGTTTTTGTTTAATTTTCGTACTACCTTTTTTTCACCCTTCATAAATAGTGAACTTCGGTGATAATTGGTCGTGAACTTCCTACTCGTTAAATATGTTTTAATCAACATGCACGTGGTCAACTCGTCCAATAGCTTGAATTATGATATATTTATTCTCACAACATCTTGTGTAGAGGTTTAAAATAAATGATATTTTTTACGACATTTCCTTTTGTTTCAAATTTGTATCGCTGGAAGTAGCACGAACAAATAGTGAACTTCAGCAAGATATTAATGTAATTTTTCGTCAAGAACTAACTACATATCTCTTTTTCAATAAACAAGTGACGTCTCCATAGTTTTTTGAGCAATTCCTATTCTATTTTTTCCTTTTTTATGTCTACCTCTTCCCGGTACTCCTTCTTATAGCTGCCGGTGTAGTTTGTGTTTTCTTCTTGTTCTTCTCCTTGCTTCTATCTTCCATTGTGTTGCTATCATTTTCTCGTTGACCGCAGTGTAATAGCCGTTCCTCAAGCTGCCTTCTTGCGCAAGTTCTGGAGTTGTGTCCCCTTATCTTATTGCATGAACTGCAAACTTTCACCCCTTGTGGTTTCACTATCGCACTATCACTTTTTTGTCGTTCAACAATCTGTTGTTGTAGTATCTTTTCCCTGTTGGGGCATGTTGATGCGTAGTGTCCTAGCCTCAGGTTGCACACGCTGCATTTCCTTCATCCTCCCTTTTTATTTAACTTTTCCAGTTTGTCATCCACATCTGGTGTTTCTTGTGTATCTTCTTGCTCAGCCGATATCTTCATCCTCATCTTCTTGCTCATATTCTTCATCATCCGTCTCATCTTCGAAGCATTCACCCTCATCTCGTGTCCAGCTTTTCCTCTTCATCATTCTCTCGGAATGTGCTCGGCGAGCAAGCAAGTTTCTTATGCGCACCTTGATATTTGCTCGAAGATGCCGTAGGCCCATACACCTTCTTATGTGTTTCCAAGAGTTTTTTAGCCAGCTGCCTTGCCTTGCAGTGTTCTTGAATTGTGGCCATCGATTTTATTGCATGTTCCGCATATTCTTGTACCTTTCGGTCTCCCGTATTCATCTAGCTCGGTTCCGGACGGGCAGTAGTGGGGTTTGCATTTTCCATTCCTCCTTGCAAGCATCTCGTAGTCTTGCTTCCTTTTGTTATTGCAAGTAGTGGAGGCCGTATATCCGCATATGGATCATTGTCCTCATTCCGAGGAATGTCGTTGTGCTCGCCAGCTTCTCGTGTTGTGTTTTCTTGGTTCGATGATCGCTCATTGTTCTCCATCTCTCGCATCCTCATTATTCTCCATCTCTCGCATCCTCATTATTCTCCGGCTCGCATCCTCATTGTCCAGGTTTGTATTGGCATCTCCGAAGGCGTATAATGCTATTTGGAATTTTGCTTCCGAAGTGCATCCTTTGTTTATAATTTTAATCTGCTTCACCGTAAAGGATTGTTCGTCCGTATTCAATTGAAGTCCCATCATCTCGTTGTTGTCCCGTAGTCTCTCGCGGTTGTAATCGTGGTTTGTCACCGCATCTTTGGTGTATCTCTCGGAGTATATACTTGCTTGGTATCTCATCCAGTGCGTAGGTGCTCAAAGACAGCCTATGACATGGTGGCGTAACAACCCCGTGTGTGCATAAAGTTAACATTAGCTCGGTTAATTTTTTTATTCTTTCGTGTCAACAATTACTTTTTTTACACGCATCCGTAGTGTAATACAACCAAAAGCAATTGCTGAAAGAGGCTTTTTTTTTACCTCGTATGTTCCTACGCTTTACATTCGCATTCATAGCGGCCTTCAACTTCATCTCGCTAGCACTCGAACTCATGTCTTGACCAAGCGAATTCTTTACTTCGATTGTAGTGATGCACAAGGTAAATGTTGGGATTATCCCGGGAAGTCTTAATGCGGAAAGTCTGTGCCGTGATATTGCCGCTCCCGAAAACCGAGTACACCGCCCGTGTGTACTTATCCATCACCTCGTGCCTCGAAGCCATACCCGGTGACTGTTTTCCTTGTGCCCCGCAATTTTGATTTTTTGTCGGTGGAAAAGTCATTTGCTTTTGAACATGAAACATAAGATAACTTTTATATAGATATATGAACCCCAGAACTAATCAGATGTGAACTTCCATAACATGTGCATACTTTTTTATATCGAAAACAGATGACACTTTTTGTGTACGTAAGAACCACCGACCAAACAAGTTGTGAACTTCCATAACATCTCGCATAGTCTTTTTTCCTTTTTTTTATGTTCTCATCCTATGTGTTTCCAAATTATTGAAGCATATTTTTTTACATTAACATAAAAAAGGAAATCGATCACTCACCGTTGATGCATTTGCCTCTCGCATTCTCTCGCTTCATGCCTTGCCCGTATGCAGCTTGTTAACTTGCTTAGCAAAAATGTGGAGGTTGTCTCGTTCAGTTGACAAAACCCCTTTTCAAAGACAAAGTTCATGCTCTCGCTTCTCCGTGTTGAAGTCATGCGTGCACGTAAAACTTCCTTCCAAGTAAGCTCGATATCCACAATTTCCTTTCAGCCCATAAGTTAATCATGACATTTATATCATGCAGATTGTACTCTTCAATCAAAGCCTTCCACGCATCTTCAAACTCGGATGGCATTAGGGGATGGTTCAAAATTGCAATCAGCCTTATCCTTCAAATCGTGGAATAGTTTATAAAGCTTCTTCAACGGGTCCTTATGCTTGTTCATTATGTGCCATCTACGTAACTTATGTAGAGTCCGTTTGAAAATTTTAGGTATTGCTTTTGCCATTGCCGGGCATTGATCCGAACAATTATTAGGAAAAAACACATCGTGTATAATGCAAGCAAACTTCACAAAAACAAAACAAAGGTGAACTTCAACAAATTAAATATCTTTTATTTTTTCGGGTTGCGAGGGTGTAAACATCTCGAACTTCGTGTGTTTTTTGTTATGAACTACAACTCGAAGGTACAAACAGGAGGATAGATTCTGATTTTCTCCAAACCTCGTAAGTATGCAGATTGGTTGTTTACCGCCCATGCATTCAAGGAATCTGCTGAATACCCATTTGAAGGACTCTCTCGACTCGTTTCCCATCAACGCAACACCAAAGATTGTTGATCGCAAGTGGTTGTTTACGCCGACAAATACCGCAAGGGGCAAGTGGTGCTTGTTCGACTTGTAAGTAGTATCGAAAGTTATGCAATCTCCAAAATCTGCATATGCTGCCCTTGAGCTAGCATTAGACCGTAAAACATTTTCCAGTCTGTTTTCGTCATCAACCTTGTAGTCATAGAAGAAATTTTCATTCTCCTTCTTCATGTCTTCAAAGAATTTGAACATATTCTCGCACCTCATTCATGGACTCCTTCCTCGTGTTTTCTCGCTTTCCTCGCAAAAATAAATTTGTTTGTTATTTTTATTTTTTTTGGTTTTGCTTTTTTCTTTTCCCTGTTTTTAATGTAAGTTTTCATTTTATATATAAAGGAGGGGGAGTACTTACATGTTCGGTATGTCTCTGTTGTGGCAGCCAATCTTATCACGGCCCCCATGCAGCCTTGTAAGCGTGCCCATTATGTTTACATGTTTTATATTGTCGAATCGAAGGTCTTTTACCAACCCCTTCAATGTTGGATCCACCTTTTTGTGAGAACGCATGAAAACTAGCATTGATGGGCTTAACAGCAGTGGTATGGTTGTGCTTGAAGTGTAATGTCCTTGACAATGCATGTACCATCACTCCTCTCTTTCAATCTCATAAAGGCCTTGCACCCAGCTTCTTTTGGTCATCTTGTCACGTCGTCGGTCTTCCTCGTTGACACTTTGGCGGTGTGCACCTTCTCGTACACATCTCAAGTAACGCTCTGCTCTTGTTGTGCTGTCCTTTCCTTATCCCAAACCTCGTGTGCTTTGCATATGTATTGTAAAATACATATGCGTCTTTGAATGTGCTAAATTCTTGACCAATGGATGGTATCAGGTCCGGATCAAGATCTGCGGACTCGCAAATTGCCACGGTTTTGTTATCGCATTTTTTTTGTTTTTATAATACATATGTTATTTGTATGTTAACTTCAGGAAATAGGTCAAGTGAACTTCCTAAAATTTAATAAAAAATAAGAACATGGACTTCTTAAAGTCATCCGAACTTTTTTCACGTAAAAACTCGTTGCACATGAATATCGAGAACATATCAACTATACATTTCATATAACAAACCGAGCATGTGAACTTCCTAAAAATCAGCTGAACTTTTATCATGGATATAGTGTTCACGAACTTTCCAAATCATATCAACTGTTTTTTCTAAAGATATAGCATGTGAACTTTTATCGAGCAATATATAAATTGAACTTACGTGTGTGTATGTTCGCGGCTCTCGTAGGGTGGCTCTATCATCCGGTAATATGGGGCATGGCGGTGTGACTTTTGGTACATGGCGAGTGGATCTCGAGGCGGCATATGACTTGATTGAGTGCCTCGACGATCTTGGTGTATGTTGTCACTTTGACCATCCCCATAACTCGCGTTGTCTGTTCGAAGCATCATTGCTAGAAGACGACTTTTGCCCACCGTCCTCGTTCACATCGTTGCTTCCAGCTGTGGTTGTTGTAGATGTACTTGTAGATTGCCGTTTTCGTGGCCGACTGAACGTTGCATTACTAGCAAATATCTCCTCGGTGCACTTTATTGGAGAACGGGGTTTTTTTGGTGGACTCGACCAACACATAATATCCTCATCATCATCCGTTGATGTTGTGGTATCCCGCTTCCTTTTGTCGTTATCCATGTCATCTTGTTCTTGGATTTTCCGATTGAAATTCCTTTCAACGGCAGCAGCATTTGTCTTTCTCTTGGGATTGCGGAACACCGGCTGGATAAATGAAACTGGCTCATCACAAGCATATGGGAGTCATTGGAGGCTTTTTAGGGCCTCGACCAGCTGATTATCTCGTCGTCACCGCTCGTTCTCGATTCTTTGCCGTGCAGTAGAGTGAACTCGGTAAGTTTTTTAACATGTGAACTTCTTGAACATTGGGACTAGAACTTTTATACATAAAACTTTGTCTGATGTCTTCAAAAAACTAAAACAAGTAGAGTTAACCGCCAAACAATGTAATATGAACTTCCTGCATACATGCTAACCTGCATACTTATTTTTCGTTTTGCTGTTTTAATTTATTTATAACCGAAGTGAACTCCATGAAACTGTTTTTAAGAACTTCCCGAGAAAATACATAAGTTTTCTTCTTTCCTACAATAGACTCTGCATGCGAACTTCCAGTCTCAATTCACACGAGCCTCGCTCTTATGTTCTACTCTAAACAAAATCCAGTGGAGGTGAACTTCCAATATTTTTTTCATATAGAACCTACTAGTTTCTCTTTTTTGTTTTACATTGTTGGACGGAAAAGCATTAAAATAGTCATGTGAACTTCCAACACTAAATTCATATGAACTTTTTTTCACGATGATCTGAAGTGTTCCTTTTTTGTGCGAGTGATGGACGCAAAAAGCGAGTAAGTGAATTATGTGAACTTCCCGGTTTTTATTGTTACCTCATGCTCTGCTGGCCTCTTTTTGGAGCTTGGCTGGTTTGAATTTGGAGGGTGCTCTGCCGATCTTCGTCGAATTGGAGCCATTATCGCTTGTAAGGAGGCTGGATCTCGCCGTTCTCCGCCGCTGGGTCCTTCGCGTCGCCTACCGCCGCCGTTCGCGTCCGTCGCGGGCTCCCTCGTGTCGGCTCCCGCGGCCGCTCGCTCGATCTCGCCGACCAGGTAGCGAGGCTTCGATCGTCTTCGTGTCCGTCGCGGGCTCCCTCGCGTCGGCTACCGCCGCCGCTCGCTCGCCCGCGCCGACCGGGTAGCAGGCTTTGATCGTCTTCGTGTCCGTCGCGAGCTCCCTCGCGTCGGCTACCGCCGCCGCTCGCTCGCCCGCGCCGACCGGGTAGGAGGTTTCGCTCGTGGAGCTGGTTGATCTCCGCTCGAGGCGGGGCGCGAGTGTTTTTACGAGGGGACGAGGGAGTTCACTTCCTAAACGAACCGGTATCGGTCGGCGGGAGGTGGGGAGTTCGGTTAGGACGGGGGAAGAAACCGAGTTGGATTAGGGGGGGGGTTCTAGAATAGCTATTCTAGAACCACTCTTAAGGGGGGTTCGAGAATAGTTGGGCTCTATATATATATATATATCAATCTTCATGGCATCCACACTTGAATCCAATACAAGGACTACAAGCAATACCTATGGAACATTCATTCATATAAACCCAATGAAAACATTATTCCATAGAGGATTGTTATTAATTACCAAAAACACACTTAGGGGCAATGTACCCTTACAATCTACCCCATTTTGGTAATTGATGACAATCTCAACAAGAGGGTTTATATTAAGAATATTAGAAACAAGTATGCAACTTATCCGAGAATAAGTTATATACAAGAAGTTGTATTTGATATGGTCAAGTAACACAAAGCTACTAGCCCATATTAAAACCGATTCTACTCACACAAACTACAACACATGCAAGATATGTGAGTATAACCAACATATATAGAGCAAACTCCCCCACAATATATGCACGTATGATGAACTTGAGTTTCATTGCATACATTGTCAAGTTTTACCTTCAGGAGAGTTTCCACTATATATTCAACCATGCAAAGCATAATAAATATGAAATGCATGAGAGGCAAAACACTTAAGAACAAACCAAACTTAAGTATAAAACCATTTCTCTTAACCCTCTAAACTTCTCCCCCATTGTGAACAAGTGACAAATGGGTGCCAAATTTAGAAGGCCAATATAGTAATGAGTTCCTCCCCAAGGTGTGTATTTCTCATAATATGAGTGGAATCAAATGCACGTATCCAATGACGAATAAATGGAGGAAAACATAATATATTGAGGATCAAAGATTTCAAAAGGTAACAAGGTGAGGAAACTTCAATGAATGAAGCAAGCAATCAAAAGAACCGAAGAACCAATTGAACAAAACAAGATGTCATGATAGAAAGAGATAGTGCTCTAAATGAAATAAGGAAGCTCCCCAAGGTTCGCGCATAAATTATAATTATTGCACTTGAATACAATATGCACAAACATGGAATCCTAACTCCCTCAGCAAAAAATTTAGAACACAAACAAGAAGTAGAGTATTCATAATAATCAATATGCTTATCAAGACAAACTTGAGCCCAAAAAACATTCATGAGATATGAGTGCATGAAGATGCAATCAAGGTAGACCAAGCACTCATAAATCAAATTATTACCCACCACCAAAAACAAAAAGGATAAGAAAGATGGTCGCCAAAGAACGAGGATATCAAGGCTAGAGATTAACACTTTTATGTATATAAGTTGCTAAGTGGACAAAAACTCAAGATGGAAAAATCCACAAAGAAGCACACACAAAAGGTTAGATGAAATAAAAAGAGGAAGTCAAAAGATATACCGAAAGGATTCTTGCTAAAAAACATATATAGCCAATTGCTCCTTTTTCTCTTAAGTCATATTAATGAACATCAACCAACAAAATCTCAAAATCATCACAACTAACAATAAGGGAACTAAATCTAGTTGGGATATTTTGAGAAAGGCAACAAGTATCATACGAAACATTCAAATTGCAATTTCAACAATATTGCACATGAGAGCACCTTGAGGAATTGATAAACCGCTAAAGGGCACATTTGGGATAGGTGAATCATTAACATGATTTTTATATATTCCCCTTTATGTGCATCATCTCAACTTACTCACATAATAAATAAATATTTTTATTTTAAAAGATCTTTGCAAGAACCACAATATTTGCAAATAAATAATGTCATGCCAAGATGCAACCTACAAGAGGTTGGAAGCAAAAACGAGTATGCATGAGTAGATACTTGTTACCGAGATATCAATGGGATCGATGATGTAGTGGATATGAGTTTTTCGATCATCCCAGCTTGGATCCAATCATCATCTAGTGAAATCACCTTCTTTAAACATGAGACAAACATCCATTGCATCTCTAATGTACCTAAAACACAATAAAGTACATTTTGGTCCCCAAACTTATTGGTTCCAAAGTGGTTATACTAACCAAAATACATAGGACAAACTCCACATAAATATGTGCATATTTATAGATGATATTGGAATTTCATGCACATCTTAGCCATTTAGGATTTGATGGAGTATACACTATATATTGGATCAAACAATATTTATAAATCTCTCGTGGCGGTGCTCAGTCACCTCATCGACTAGAAGGTCCATGATACCATCTTTGTGGCCATGGTACCTCCACACATGGTCGTGTAGCTCAATATGTAGTGGTGGCCTTGGTGCCATGAGAGTGGGGGTGCATGCATGGAGGTAATGGCGATGGTGATGATAATGATGTACATTTTGAGTGTTTGGATGGCACCCACTTTTATTGTGGTGGTAGGTTGACACCATAGTTGTAGTAATAGGATGAATTTTTGGTTCACTTTTGGTAAAGATCATGCATGCTCCTCTTAGTAACTGATATGGTGTGAACTTGTGATGCTTTCTTGTGACTTCATTGATGCTTGATAATTTTTCTTACGTATTCTTCTTGTGGCATGTTAGTGGTATGCGGTGTTCAAAGAGAGGCATCCAGGAATCTATAGTTCATGGAGGATCTACCAATAGCAAGTCAATGATTTCTCCAACAACAACTATAGAGAGTACAATAATTTCGAGGAGGCACAAGAGGAGTACCAGAGCTTCTTGATGGATCTAGCTATGGAGATTCAGGCTGTGTCTGATCAGCCAATACCTCATATGCTAATGCATCTTCTAGCAATACCGTCAGGAGAAGGAGCACCTCAGGTATGAGAGAGTAGGTTGAAAGATTTCATCATTGTCATCTTGATCTTGGTGATCATCAAGTTCTTGTTCTTTTGATTCCTCTGTGATTGGATGTAACATGCAATGGCATGGTAAGATAACCTTATTTAAACCATGATAATAGTATGACAATTTTATTTGTGCAACCAAACACCAATACCGTTCATCAGCACACATGCTAGCATGGAACATACTTTTTTCGTTGTACACACCATGAACGCATGCATGCAGTGTGCAACTTAATTATGTAGTGTCACGTCCAATATTTTTGGGATCTATGCAAAAAATCATGTTTCCGAGAGATGAAGAAAGAAAGAATTAAAATTATGTGTTTTGGATCTTGATTGGTACCGGTGTTTAAAATTTGGATAATGTGAATCTTCTACCATGTTGATTTGAGGGACCTTCCAAACTCTTCACCCTTCAGAAAACTTGACATTAAATTCGAGTATGTTAACCCTGCCATACAAGAGGAATAAAAACGATATTTATCAAATTATATCTAAAACTATAAAAGTATTTTTGCCAAAGATATATTTTCAATACCCTAGAAACACTTGGCATTGTTGGCAAGTGAAAATTCTACCAAAGTATAAAATAATAAAAAAATTATATTACACCTATATCATGTATTGTCCCTTTTCCCACTATAAAATATTTTAAAAAATTGTTTGCACAACAAGTTTTCTCTATTTTATTTATTTCAAAAAGGAAAACCATGTTTCAAAAATTATATTTATACATGCTATCCTATCCTATTTAGAACCTAGTTTTCTAAAAATACCCTCTTTGGTAAGTTTAATTATTAATATTTGAATTGCATTTAAACCAAACATCAACCAAATCTCACAAAAAATTGTGAACAAAGCTCAAATATATCCTAGTGAGCCCGATCTTCTTTTATTTAGTGCTTCGCCAGGCTAGAGGAAATTCCTTGCAAATCGTTACAAGATTTGCTATGGAACAACTATGGCATTCCTTTTAGATGAACAACTATGGCATTGAATTCACGCTAAAGCCAATTTTCTCACCCACTTTTCTCGTTACCCAATCTTTAGATGTACTATGCGCTTGGCACTGGCACACGCCACGCCACCGAGTCACGTCGCCCACATTGCGAGACAACGTGAGGGGTAAAATGTTCGATTATCGGGTAGGATATTATCTATCCATCATCATGTACATCTCGCCATCCATAGAAGTTCGGGCTTTCACTAGAAGAACGTTTCGATTAATGACACATACGAGCAGGGGCGAAGCTCCCCTTAGGGCAAGGCAGGGAAACCGCCCTACCTTGATTTTTGGTGAATACATTTAAATGCACATGTTTTTTCTGAATATTTTAAGTGTTCGTGCATCGAAAATAGATTCCGTATGAGAAAGTTATGCTTGTTTTAGTCTGGAAACATAGACTTATATTCTAGATTCAATGTAAATAACAATGATTCTATATTTCTGTTATAGAGATTTATTATGAATCTTAGTATATGTAGGATAACTTTGTGATATTCACTATTCAAACGTGTAGAATTGAAAATTTAGAGATTTCTTGATATTTAAAAGACACATCATGATTTTATCAAAGATATTATCACCTCATTGAGATGATGAATCGGAAGGGTCCCTTGGCGACAAAGATCATTAAGACCAAGTTGCTCACTATGGATATTTAAAAGTCTCAATCGATAAAATTATTCTTTTTACAAAAAAGTAAAGCTTTGGCATTGAGGTGGCATTATTATTATGTTTTTAGGGTTCTACATATATCAAATATGTATTTGTTTTTATCGTACTAAGTTATTTCGTTAGAATCATATATGATGTCCATGTCTTACGACTATTCTGGTATTTGCATCATTTTTTTAGTTTGCCCTACCTCAAATTTTTTCCATCCTTCTGCATACGAGACGTCGATCCGAGATTTAACCCCTCACAGGCTGAAAGGTATAAGCCACCTTACGGTTGATTGCTTCTAAATCGCCATCCATTCGGTAAATTTCGTATACATAGTACATCCATGTATGATCAGAGAGGGAAGCAACACGGTAAGTAGTACGCATGCACACGTCTTGCGTAAACACGTCCCAACTTCAAAATTCGAAGTACTACTATATGGCAAGGAAAGAAGAAGCAGCAGAAACAGGAAAGAAACAGCAGAGAAGAAGCATCAGGGTTCATCGGAGTTTCCGCGATCGCTCCAACGGCTAACTTTGCCTCATCACCACGCTGTTTCGCCTCGCGTTCCTACTTCGACTTGCCTCTTTCGTAGATCTCTCTGCCCTGTTAAGTCATCATCGTCACGCGCCCAACAGAAATCGAACGCGCGGCGCAAACAAATAAACAGGGGAGCCAAAAACATAACCCTACTACTACTCATCCCCTGCGCCGCAGGGCCCCCTTTCCGATGGACGGGGCCCACGCCGCCGGCGACTCGCCTGAGGCGTCCTCCTCGGCGTCTTCCACCGGCTCGGCCTCCCGGCGCTCGCGGAAGCACAGGGCGTTTCACCTGCGGCGGCGGCCGCTGTCCGTCCGGGCAGGAGGGGGCGGCGGCGGTGGCAGCGGAAGCAAGGGAGCAACCGGCGACGGCGTGCAGGACCTCGCCCTGCCTCTGGGGATGTCCTTCGCGGCGGTTCTTGCCCAGGTCAGCGTTTCCTCTGCTTCCTGGATTGTGCTGTTCTGTCTTGATTGGTCGGCGCGGGCGCGGCGGCCCAAAGATTCGATCTTTACGCCGCCCCCTCGCGCGGTTCTCCCGATAATTGCCTTGCTTAGATGTTCGCTGGGCTACGGAATTGCTCTTGTATCGGAGTTAATTTTGTTCTCTGAACGCTCTTGTGATCAATTGGATGCCAACTACCAAATTGCGGACTGTTCAATCTTTCGTGTGAGATGTGCTAGAACTACAGTACTTCTTTCGGCAGAAGACGTGCAGAAACGTTTGATACTCTGTTTCCATTCCAAATTATTCGAATGATTGTTGTGTTGTGCACTTGTGTAGTTCATGGAATCTAGAATAACATGCCCAATTTGGATCACCAATCACAACTGTTGCGGTAGAATGGATCACCAGAAGGATAAGAAATGGATAGTATTGTTGTTGTGAGTCTATCCCACCACAGCACAATATTCTGTTTTTAATGTGTTTTTTTTCCAGATCCTAATTATATTTTTCCATTCTTGCAAGTGTACAATTTGTTCTTCTTGACCACACATTTTAATATGTGTCATTGTATATCGCAAGGCCGCAAAACAGAGCCAAAAAAAAACAGAGCAGAAAATCCCAAGTCAAGCTGCAAAGAAGCTAAAACATACCAAAGAAACAACAAAATCCCTAAGCTAGGAAGCTACCCAGATGCTGCTGCTCCTACTAAACACGAAAAATTTCTCAGTGCATTGATTATTAATAATGTGGTCCAGTGCAAAGCTATTTATTTATTTATCCCGCTATTGATATTCATGTCTAGCTTAAGGAAGGAAGCACATAATCTGTTTGGGTGTCGTTCAGGGCATCAACAATGCAGAAGTAATAGTTCCATTTTAAGACTAGAAAATAGAAATAGCATTTAACATTTTAACTTCCATGGTTTGATAACAAATACCCACTTTTGATATTGCTCTTTCTCAGCTGGCTAAATAATTTGACATTTCAGTGTACCTTCTGAAATGTCAAATTAACCACCTAGAGACTGGCTGGTTTTGAATGTTTATCCTTCAGAATAATGCTATTTCACATTCAGTGGTTAAGGCTTAGTTAGCGGTTGCTGAACCTCTACACCGTACTTATTTATAACCTGCTGTGACAGAATAGCCACAAAAGCATAACTTTTGGTTAGCCAAACAGGTGGCAGAAGTTGTAGCGCAATGCCAAACGCAGCCTAAGATTGATTTTTTATCTTCATAATTTTGATTTTTTTGGGGGGAAAATTGGAGCAATAGCATCTTAGTTGGTGTGCTGATATGTATAGATTTGAACATCTCAGTACTTCTTGGTTGATAGAGTTCGCTCACATATTTGTTATGATATGTATAGATATGAACATCTCAATATTTCCTAATTCATAGAGTTTGATTACATATTTGCTATTTATCATGGTCTATTAGGAGGAAATGCACTACACAACTATTCAACCAAAGTTAATTAGTTACCAAAATGAGTTAAGTAAAATTTCGTGAGAGTTGGAGTGCCAGGAATCAGCTGCTGATGCTCGTGTGTGCTCTCAGAAACATGAAGTTGGCTTGTCGTTTCTAATCTTCTTATTCAGTAATTAACCCTTATTGGGGAAAAAATTACTAGTTACAATACTCAGTCCTGGCTACTGAATAACAATGTTACATCTTTCCCTGCTGTAGGTTTTGAATAAAAGCAGTGGTTCTGGAAACGGATTACAACCTGATTACCTTTCAAAGGTGTGTACTCCATGTCTCTAGTATTTCTACTCTTCCCCCAAGCGATTGCTTCAGATTAGAAATTAACCACGGATTCTTGAAAACTGAATCTTGATGCAGATGTGTACCTCCGCGGTGAAGGAGTCTTTAACAAATGTATGACTGGCTCAACTTGTTCCCAGATCTGCTTCGAATGGTTTGGTATAGCTGACATAAATTTTCTGTAGATATATGGCGACAGATTTGACAGTTTCATGGGAAACTTCGAGAAATCATTTGGCAGTACACTGAGGACGCTTCATCTACTCAATGAGGCACCTGTCTATGAGCAAGATATCCCTCAATGTTCTCACGGTGATGGTAGTCCTGTGACTGAGACCAAATTGAGTGGCGCTGAATCACAAGGCCCGATATCTGGTGTCCAGCAGAGCCCACTCGTGAATTCCATGAATAAGCAGATTATTCTTCATGCTGGTGTCAATCAACAACTGGTTCAGCTACCTCGTAGCAGATCTAGCCCAGAGTGTGATCAGGACATTCTTAATGTATTTGAGAGATCTCTGAATGAGCAAGTTCGTTCAAATGAGCTCAAAGAACTTGAAATAGGACTTAATATGAGAAGGTTACAGCTAAAGCAATCTCATTTGGCTCTCAGCTCCTACTCACACATGTTAGAGAAGATCAAAATCTCGATGGGATTTCAGAAAGCTGCTTTCAGAGAGGAGAAATTAAAGACTCAAATGGAAGACACAAGACATGCAGAATTTCTCAAGAGGCTTATAGATATGCTTCTTACAGCAGTGGTTTTTATGTCTGCCTGTTTCGGATATGGAACATATATTTATTCGTATCAGCGGATAACCGCTGTTACTGCAGCTTGTGCAGCTGCTTCAAGGGTATATTTTATTGTCTTTGATTAATATATTTAATTACTAGGAATTATTTGAGTAAAAATAAGCTCATCTCCTTTTGTTTTGACTTGTTCTGCAGGAGTCCAAATCCTGGTGGATGCCAAATTCTGTATCAACTTTCAACTCAGGATTGCTATTTTTCAGATGTCATTTGATTGCATCAACAAGGATATTTTTTGGCATCTTGATGGTTCTATTGATTGCTTGGTTGATATTCCAGCGTTCTGCAATGACTGGATCCAACATGCCAATAACATTCAATCTTGTGTTATTGGGAGGTGTTTGTGGTTTTGCTGGAAGGTTCTGCGTGGACACACTGGGTGGGGATGGAAATATTTGGCTCATCTTCTGGGAGATCCTTTGTGCCATCCATTTACTTGGAAACAGTTACCCATCTCTTCTGCATCGTGGTCTTCACGGTCCTATTTCTGTGACACACAGATCCAAGGCTGTCGGTTTGCCGTATTGGGTTCGCCGGTACATATTTTACGCTGCAGTGGCCTTGATCCTTCCATGCCTGGCTGGTTTGTTGCCGTTTGCGTCCCTATCAGACTGGACGGAACATGCAGTTGAATCTATAAAGTCCAGATTTACTGGAAGCGACATTGAGACTTGAAGAGATTGGATGTGGTCACTCCCTGGAGTTCTGTCAGGTGAACAACAATAAGGCACCTGTTTTCTGAAGATGAAGTTTGTCCCACTGTTGTCCAAGATGAAGCATGTCATTGGGATAGGAGTCAGTATAGAAAGAATGTCAGCTATGTTTGCCTGGCTTGGTGTCACCTCAGGCCTCACCCAGCCTAAGTTATTACTTTGTATTGAAGCTTGAAATATCTGAAGAACCAAGTTCTCTCAGGAATGGTCAATATATCATGTAAACTATAGTTGCCTACTTTTTGTGGCTCGGATGTGTTCAATATAAAGTTTTGATAGTTGTTCTTTTGTCAGAAGTGCATCTGTTGGTTCCTTTATTTGTCTTAGGTCTTAGCCATCCTGTGATGTTTGATGTATTTTTTATTTGGTTGGTCAGCTGCTGCCAGATGGTTGGCTGTGTGGTTAGTCATAGTTCTTAGCAGGGTTAAAATGGATAGGTTGTAAATTGTAATATCAAGAGACGTAGTGCAATAATTTATAGCTGATCAGTTGTAAACTATAATACTTCCTTTGCCCCGAAAAGGATGTCACAGATCTGTCTAAATCCAGATGAACATACATCCGAATTTAGACTAATCTATGATATTTTTTTTGGGACGAAGAGAGTAGTTGATTTTGTAAATCAGTAGTAAATCGTAATGTTAACAAGCTTAATGCATCGATTCCATTCCAGTTGGCGATCTCTTTTGTAAATATTTGTGTTAATTTCCATCTGGTCTCCGTTCATAAATCTGGACAGCTTTTATAGCAGTCTTGAACAAAATGCAACAAAATATCAGCTTAAGAAAAACCTGTAACTACGCCTAGCTACTCCAGATGTTTTCAAAACAAACAAAAACGTTCACAGGTTGAAGATAGTATCAAACCTGTAACCACGATAGGTACTGAAGATGTTCTCAAAACAAAAATACCACAAGATCTTACTTTAATTTTGCAGCATTGCTGTGCAGAAAAAACAGTACACCTACTTACGAAAATGGTCTCAAAACAAAACCAAAAATGTTCCTGAAGATTCTCAAAACAAAAACAGAAAGTGTTAATTAAGACATCCACGGATTGTTGACAGTCATCATTGTGCATTTAACATCTGCTGCATAGCTTGCGCATTCTTCTCCACACTCGACTCCAACTCTTCTACCTCAATGTCCACTGCCTTCAGACCCTCCTTCAGAGCCGCCATCATCGACTTGAGGGCTTTCATCTTCTCTGCCACATCGTCCTTCTCGAGCTTGACCTCCACGTACCCCTCACGCTCCACCGGCAGTTGATCTGTCGATGACTGAGCAGTGATGCCATCAGGATCTTTGATGCCTGAATCTTTGAGGGCTTTCACCTTCTCTGCCACATCGTCCTTCTCGAGCTTGACCTCCACGTACCCCTCATGCTCCACCGGCAGTTGATATGTCGATGAATGAGCAGTGATGCCATCAGGATCTTTGATGCCTGAATCTGGAGATCCTATGCCATCATCGACATCTCCTACTGCTTGTTCACTGGCTAGGTTGTTGGCATCATCGCTAGGTGCTAAGCTGCTGTCTCTGGTGGCAACTGCTGGATCCTCCTTGGACCTGGCATCATCATCAGCTGTTGTGAACTTACCCTCTCTCCTTATATACACCTGAAAAAAATTGTCAAATGTTAATCATAGCATTGATAAATTCATGGTAGTGCTCGTTCCATGCATTTGAAAAACAGCTATGAAAAACTCACCCGAAATTTTGTTGGTTCTACAAGCTCAAAGACCACGGTGTCGCCGACCTTAAGACTATGATCTATCGCAAATCCTCTCCACCCACCACTGAGACCGTCCCTGGCACTTAAGTAGTTTACATAATCCGTCTTCCCATCCTCATCTTCTAGTATCATTTTAGTGTTACACTGTGGAAGATAACTTCTGCAGAAGTCACTCGAGAGATGCTGGGAGAAAACACGTACATGAGTCAAGGAGATCTCAAAGTCAAATGCAGAAGAACCGAAAAAAGAAGCTAAATTAACTGGTCATACTTGAACATACAAACATTTAGTAAACATAGACTTACCAGCCAAAAAACCTTAAGAACATTAGATGGCACCATACATTTGGTGAACCTTGGATATTCTCCTGGAAATTTCTCCTGTGCGTGTGCCTCCAAAGCTCTTTTGAAAGCAGAGCCACATCTGCCCTGAACCCTATAGTTTTTGTGAATATTCAGGTGCATAAGTTAGACATCCTTGAGAGATTTTAACATCATACTCTACTCACGAGAAAACCAAGAGTAGGTACCTTGCATGTTTCTTTCGGCCGTCAGCATGGGGTACCTGTTGAGTCACAACATATCCTTAGTTAGTCTACTGCTCCAATAAGAAAAATTAACGAACAAATGAATGTGATATATGAACATGTGACTCTTTCAAGCTTTGAAAAGATTCCGTGTAGGACCCTTACCGTCGGGTCAAAATCATTGCCTTTGTCCCTCTCTCCTTCACTATTACTACTGCATGTGTTAGTGAATGCCGGTTTTAGCCCCATCTTTCTCTTAGCAGATTTTGAACCTGCTGGCCTCCGTTTCTTCTTCTGTAATGCAGGCAATCAAATCAGAGCAACAGTCTATGTCAGTGCCAAGTGTGGCATACATACTGATCTGCTTACACTCATTTATGCTATGAAATTTTCCATCTTTCCATAAAAATATTATTGAGCACGATATGGACATGCTATTCTTGCAAGTTTGGTTATTTCCTGTAGGACCTTACCATCGGTACAAAATTATCATCCTTGCTATTCTTTGCAAACTTGGAGACTGCTGGACACCTTCTCTTACTCTGTAACAAAAGCAATTATAGCAGGGCAAAGAACTTAATACTTTTACATATGTCAATATGTGGTTGAAAATAGCAAATAACTTGAGAATATTCCATGTAGGGCCCTTACCATCAGGTCGAAATCATCATCTTTGTCCCTCTCGCCCTCACTATCAGTACTATTGATATAAGCCAATGTAGGTTTCCGCCCCATATTGCTCTTAGCAGACTTAGAAACGGCTGGCCTCCCTCTCTTTCTCTGTAATGCAGGCAATCAAATCAGAGAAAATTGTTCATAGTTAGTCTGTTCCAATGCTAAGTGTCACATACATATTGTTCTGCTTACACTCGATTATGGTAGCATATTTCCCATTGTCCAAAAAAAGGACGGGCATGATATATGGATATGCAATTCATTCAAGTTCGATAAATTTCGTCTAAGGCCTTACCATCGGAACAAGATCATCCTTGTCGCTCTTGGCAGATTTTGAAGCTTCTGGCCACATTTTCTTCCTCTGTAACACAACCGATGAAAGCAGAGCAACAAATTTAATTATATATGTGGCTGAAGACAGCAAATAATCTGAGCTGTGGATGAGCCAAGATCTCTGAAGCATTATTAAGAGGGTGTAAGATCTTACTTTGTAAGCAGTAGTTCTCTGTGCTTTCTTTTTAAAACGACCGCCAGGACACTTTATTGGCCCACTCTCCATGCTCTCTGGCTTCACAACCTGCCATAATGAGACGAGATCAACAAGCTGCATGCTTTATAAAATTATGACGGAGATGGAAAGGAATAAATATTGTAGCAATGTGAAGATATCATTTCTTCCATCGGTAGGTAGTGATGTTCTGAATGGAGCCATCTCTGCTCTATTTTAGGGCATATATAAACTTAAGCAATTGGATGCTTACATTCACAGGAGGATAATCGACCTCGACAGCTGGTTCATCGCAGTCATCAATTCCCACAGACTGTTCACCGACAACAGTAGCGACCCCCTCATCCTGTGATCACCATTTTCTTATAATTGTGTCAGATGAATTCTTAAATTTAGAATAAGAAGAAAAACAAAGTTATGTATTTGTAACTAGTCGCTACAGTGGTGACAAGCAGTTGAAGAAACAACACGAGCATGTAAGTTTTACGGTAGGCATGACTGAAGAACCGGAGGAGAAATAAGGGAAATAGATAATGAGATTGCTGACATAAAACATTACTGAAGTGGCATCAGAACAAAAAATTTCAGTCAAAACTTTCAGTAAGGCGACATCACAGGAAGCAAGTCTTGCTTCTTGGTTGGGGAATGGAGGTACAATCCCATCACATGGGTTCAGGAGTCCTCCAGGACACACATTTAGGTTATTGTTTCTGCCTTATGGGTTTCTACAGCACATGCCAATAATCTATACATAAGAAGTGATGGATTCAGGTGTTCAATTGATGGACCAACCGACATCTTATCTTATTATTATATGATAAAAGCCGTGTCCTATTGTATTTGAGTAATAACTTGCAGTTGCTACTCTGGAGATCGGAAGAACAGAAATGCCTTAAATTCAACAATGTGAGATCAAATGGTTCAAGAACCAACAGCTCAACACAACACTGGATAAACATCAGCGGGGGAAAAACACTCTGAGAACGTTTATTCCGTTTCACAAGAAATCCCTCTCTTGTTGTGCAAGAATCCCCTAAACTGAAACTTTTTTTCCGATAAAACCCTAAACTGAAACTAGCATACCAAAATCTGTTAAACGAAACAGGGGAACGAAAGTACTAAAAAAAACATGCAAGGTTCCGTTAACCTAAGGATCGAGAGGAGAACCGGGTGCATAACATGATAACAATAAATAATGGGAGGAAACGAAGATGCGGATGATAGATACACATGCATGCATGGGAGTTAGGACAGAGGAACTTGCATCGATCACCATGACTGGACTCTGGTAGAAGGAGGAACCCTGCATCTGCCTGACTGCCTGGGGCTGGGGCTAGCTCCGATCTATGTGTTTGAAAACGGGAGGAGGAGGAAGAGAAAGAGGGGTATGGTATATAACTATAACACAGAGGAAATAATGGAAAGAGCTTAGACGGCCGTTTGATTAGCAGAGCGATTTGCGGCTACAAAATGCGAACTACAGAATGGAAAGCGTTAAAAGTTGGTTAACACTTTCCCAAAAAGAGCTGACAGTCAGAAGGATTCTTGGTCTTAAATCAGTGGATTGTTTGCATTCTTGGCTGATTCTTTCCGATTGATGACTGGGGTAATCCGCGCAGAGTGCGTGCGTGAGTGGGAGAGCGTGCGTGCGTACGCGCGCGTACGTGGGGAGAGTGGGGGTGCGTGTGTGTTTTGTGGCGAGTTCACCGGAAGTGGCGTTGAGAATTGAGAGAGATAGCATGTGGTGATCATCTAACATCCATCTGCAGGGGAGTAGAACCATTTTTCTTTTATAAGAAAATGAGGGGTCACACTCCCCTGGTTCCATTAAAATGCAACTACAAAGTCTGACAGGTTTTGAGCAAAGCTCAGCAAGATTAGATTACTGAAAGAGGAAAGGCAAACCAACGGTACTACAAACATAGGGCCTCTTGATTCAGATGGTTTTCATTAAAAAATGCATGCTTTGAATTATTATATGTAGCTCAAAATATTTTCCAGAGATAGGAAGCTTAGTGGAGTGTGGACATAGATATGTCTCCCGAGGTTGTACTTTATTTTTTAAAATTGAAAATCATAAATGAAGTTTCAAAAATAAAGACAATTGACTCTAAGTAGGCATTAAAAATGAAAACATAACCCGATAAAAATTAATACTACATAGTAGACATCCATATGGACATGCATGTTCTTTTTTCAGAATTTTTTGAAGTGAAAAAGTTGGATTTTTTTTCTTCTAAAGACAGGCTACATGGAGCTGGTGATCCATTTGAAGTTTTCGGTTTTGTTGTTACTTAAATCCAGTGCTTAAATCAGAGACCACTTCACCCATTTAGTAACATGGATTTATTGAGTCGAAATGATAACAAGACAAAACACTTCCACATATATGTTTGCACTGATTCAAATTTGGGTTTTAATGTCGGAAATTTAATTTGGCTCCCAGCTTCATGTGTTTCCTCTACTAAAAAAACATATTTGTAGAAAAAAAACTCTACATATACATCTCCATAATATATGCACGTTCGTCAAGTTTTGCAACAAACCGATATGTTTGGTGATCTATGTAAAAAGGAGAAAAATTATCTCGTAAAAAGTCTTATTTTTAGCACCAAATTTTCTCTTTTTTTTCACACGGTATACAACAGGTCGATTTTTCATGAAACAACTTTGTGGATGCGTAGCACGTGCGAATTTTTGTTTCGATATTTTTTTTTTACTTTTCAAAATGTTTCTAAGATACATTTGAAAAATAAAGAGATTCCCATGAGCCAAAACAACACTACCGTTTGATGTTTCTATCCTAGCCTTCATTTCTGTAGTAGCCGTCTACGGGAGCGCCGAGAGCCTGAGAAGACAAGGAGCCAAAGCATTCTTCAGTTCAGCGGTACCTCAACATCGCTGCAGAGCTTCTAGGCCATGGCAGTGGCCGCCTCACCATCGCTCACCCTTCCCCCGCCCGCGCGGCGCGCCACCCAGAAGCCGAGCAGCCGCACGCCGCCGCGAGACGTGGTCTCGTGGACCTCCGCCATCGCGCGCCCGGCGCGAGAGGGCGACCTGCCGGCGACGGCCGCCGCGCTCTCCGCCATGCTCTCGTCCCCCGCCGCGCCTGCACCCAACGACGTCACCCTCCTCACCGTCCTCTCCGCCTGCGCCGCCGCCGCCCCCTCCTCCCCGCTCGCTAGGCCCCTGGCGCTCTCGCTCCACGCCCTCGCCATCAAGCTCTTCCCCAGCCACCTCCTCCTCTGCACCTGCCTGGCGCGGTTCTACCTCGCGTCCCGCCTCCCCCACCTCGCCCTCCAGCTGTTCGGCTCCATGCCCGAAAGGTCCGTCATCACCTACAACACCATGATCACCGGCCTCATGCGCAACGGCCTCGTCGCCGCCGCGCGCGAGGTGTTCGACGGAATGCCGGCACCTGACAAGGTCTCCTGGACGGCGCTCATCGACGGGTGTGCCAAGAACGGGCACCACGAGGAGGCGATCGACGGCTTCCACGCCATGCTGCTGAACGGCGTGGAGCCCGACTACGTGACGTTGGTAGCAGTCATCTCTGCCTGCGCCGAGGTTGGCGCGCTCGGGCTCGGGATGTGGGTGCATCGGTTCGTGGCCAAGCAGGGCCTGGAGCACAATGTCCGCGTTGCCAACTCGCTGGTCGACATGTACGCGCGGTGCGGGCAGGTGGAGCTCGCGCGGCAGGTGTTTGGGAAGATGAGGAAACGGACCGTGGTCTCCTGGAACTCGATGATCATTGGTTTCGCTGCCAATGGACGGTGCGCTGACGCGATCGAGCATTTTGAGGCGATGCGAGAGGCGGGGTTCAGGCCGGACGCGGTGACGTTCACCGGCGTGCTCACGGCCTGCAGCCATGCCGGGCTCACCGATGAGGGGCTGAGGTACTACGACGCCATGAGGTCGGAGCATGGCATTGCTGCGAGGATGGAGCACTACGGGTGCGTGGTGGACTTGCTCGGCCGGGCTGGGCGCCTGGATGAGGCGATGCAGGTGGTGACGACCATGCCGATGCGGCCAAACGAGGTGGTGCTCGGAGCGCTGCTGGCAGGGTGTCGGATGCACGGAGACGTTGACATGGCCGAGCAGCTGATGCAGGACCTGCTCGAGCAGGACCCCGGTGGCGACTCGAACTACGTGCTGCTGTCGAACATCTATGCTGCTGACGGGAAATGGGATGGCGTGGGCAAGGTCCGGAGCTTGATGAAAGCCCGGAGAGTGAAGAAGACGCCAGGGCACAGCATGGTGGAGATCGCCGGCGATGTGCATGAGTTTGTCTGCGGTGATCGGTCGCATCCTCAGGCTGGAGAGTTGTTCGACATGCTTGGTCTGCTCAGATATGAGATGGCAGGGTGCGAGAGCTTTGAATGACTCAGGGCTGCAGGAGTGCACTAGACTGGAGACTTCCAGCATTTGTAAAGGCTACTGTCCATTAGATGAAAAGAGCCAACTTTAGGTTAGCAAATTGTTGTGCTTGGCTGGTGAATCTCATTGCCTGTACAACCTGTAGAAAATGCATCCAACATGTACACCAATAGTGATACAATACAGATGATGAGATGAATCTGATGTCATTACAGATTTTTCTTAGAAGAAAATCCACATTATTTTGTATGAACCTCTGATCTAGACCAAACATAGACACTGAAATTATGGTCCATCACCTATAGGAACATATTTAGACATTTAGTTTCCACGTACGTCAAACAGCTGACAACATGGGCAATACATCAAGTTGCATCGGCAACAGAAAGTGAACTGCACAGGCATTGGTATTGAGATTTGAGACACGGTCAGAAAAGTATGACTGCGAGCACTTAGCACTCCACCGTACACACATTAAATACCTCCAGAAATCCTTTTTTGAATCCCCAATTTCATAGGAGACTGCTAGTAATTCAGTTGGCCACCATGTCAAACAACGAACACAAACAATTGCGTCAGACAGTTATACCTATAGACGGGATCATAAAAAAAAGGGGCAAGTGAAGTACTAAATGCTGGCGAAATGCTGCTTAAATCTTTTAAAACGATTTCCCTTGTTGATGGATCACACTGTAGCTCGTATTTTGCCCAAATAGCATTCTTAATGTGTCAATTCATGGTATGTACATGGTCACATAGATTTTGACCCACACGCTGGAGACAACACACCAAAGAGCTCAAAACAATCAAATCCTATCAACCAACAAGGTAACTCTTTTTTTGTCTGGTAAGGTATCTCTGAGTGGAAATATCTTATCCGTACCGCAGAGTTACCTTTTAACTGAGAGTCACTAAAAGTTCACCAGATTGGAAGAAATTTCAGTGTTCGGACCTCCCACCAACATTGAACATGCGAGTGTGAACAAGGAACACTTCTGGGCTGCGGGATCATCCTCATTCCTCAGCATCACCCACAGCTTTCCACATGTAACATTAGAATCTGCAACATGCAACAAATAACAATTTATTATGTTTGCAGATGCAACCAACTCAATCCTTTAATAATGAGTCAGAGGAGATAGAACCGCCACACTTGACGAGAAAACAGTGGAAGACTTACCAGCTTATGTACATGCAAATCTGTTAGCAACACAGTCAGATGCCTTAATGTTGCAATGGTCTCTTTACAAAAGGGTGGTCTAACAGCTCAGCAGCAGACGGCCGGTCCTTCGGATTTGATTGGACACATCTCACTATGAAATCTCGTGCATCTTCTGATAAGGTATTAGGAATTTTTGGTGGTATTCCCCTACCAATTTTGAGCAAAGCATGTGTCTACACAGTAGAAGACTGTATCACAGACAGTAACAATACACACCCGTAGCTTCATAAAATAACAACATGCAAATACAGGGAACGGATCTGTTGTATGTATGCATTATTGGTTTCCTAATTAAATCATGAAAATATACATGAACAATATTACCCATATTTTTTGGGTGCATCCCATGCACTATGCTTTATGATACATGCAGATAAAAATGTCATGGAGTTCCTGAAGTCATCACCCTGGGAAGATAGCTATCACTTTCGTTTTTTTAGTTTCATCTAGTATGCAACTCCAGTACATCAGCTCATTTAAATTATATTCCTTGTATCGTTTATTATTTAAAATTAAGATATTGTTTCCGAAAAGCAAGTTTACAGAGGCACACACCCATTCCATATCCGGGTACGGAACTTTGCCGGTCAGCATCTCCAGAACTGTGCAGCCAAGACTCCATATATCTGCTGGAGGCCCATGTGGCTTAGCCTTAGCAACCTGAATGAGAGCATACCATCAGAACGCGTACAAATTTGGTACAGAAAAATACTTGTATCAAATGCAAAGTATTGCTGCAATTTGCATACGAACTTAATCGCATAATATTTTCTGACAAAAGAAGAAGTAGCAGTTTTGTTATTGATGTTCCAAATGTAACAGTACAAAGTCTTGCCATACTTAATCTTACAGTGCTTAATCTTTGTCAGTTGCAACTCACTGTTGGGATTCTTATGGTTCAAGCAAATTTCAAGTTGCCAAGCTACATACAAAGAAATTAGTTAAGGTTGTACACCTAATATATTTGTAACCGGTTCACTACGTGGACCATAGACATATATTCTGGATCATTTAGGTCATAAAGATATACATATCTAACATAAGAATAAAAATTCAGTAGATGAATACGATAGCTTAAACACACAAACATGTTTCAGAAACAACATGTGAAATTGTACCCATACTCTGGATACACATATCGACAAGATGCCTATGTTTCCGAAACAAAGTAAGACCAACATGTTGTAGGAAAGGCAGCATAACACAATTGCATAAACTAACCTCAGGGGCCATCCAGTAAACAGTTCCCTTGCTAGATCTTGCCTGGCTCAGAATTGACATCTGCGACATAGCAGAGTCAGCACAACATGGAGTAAAATGATAACAGAGAAGATGTTTGGTAGAGAAAGTACCTCCTTTGCAAGCCCAAAATCTGCCAATTTAACCAATCCATTTGCGTCAACTAGGAGATTTGCACATTTGATGTCTCTGTTAATGTAGGGAATGAAAATCAATAGCCAGCAAAACATTATAAACATAAGTAAAATACCCAACAAAGATGGCTAATGTAGAGTTCTAGAAACTCACCTGTGCAGCACATTTCGCTGATGTAAATAGTTCAAACCATTCAAAATCTGCCTTGTGTATGCTGAGACTTGTGAATCTTGTAAACAATATTTTTGATATAAAGCTGCCAAAGAGCCTTGAGTCACAAGTTCAAGAAAAATATAGAATTTCCCATCCTCCTGCGAGCCATCACATTTAACGTAAACATGTAGAATCAGCACTTCATGTCAAACAAGTATGGTTTGTTCAGAGAAATCATGCACTCTAAAAGCAGCATAGGATCCAGCCAAGAAATCTCTTGGCCAAATCTCAAATTATGCAATCCCATAAAGACAACAACAATAATTAATTAAAACTGCACTGGTACAAATTAATCCCCAATTCCTAAATGCAGGGCGTATTTTGACTGTTAAAGTACAAGCATTGGCTTCAAACTTTTTGTACAACATTATGTTAGATCTTACAAAACCACATCCATAAGAAAGTCTATTCAAGATGAATCCAACAATATCGATTTTTCCTAAAATAAATACATGCCACACCTACTATTGGATTATGTTCTGGTGAAAGTTTGAATTTTGGAAGCAGCATCAGATTTAATGTAAACATGTAGAATGAGCACTTCATGTCAAACAAGTATGGTTTACTCAGAGAAATCATGCACTGTAAAAGCAGCATAAAATCCTGCCAAGAAATCTCTACCTTGGACAAATCTCAAATTATGCAATTCCCAGAAAGACAACACAATTGACCTTAAACTTTTTGTACATCATTATGTTAGTTCTTACAAAACCACAGTCATAAGAAAGTGTTTTTCAAGACGAATCCAACAATACCGATTTTGTGTAGCATAAGTACATGATGCACATAATATCAGATTATGTCTTGTTCAAAGCTTGAATTTCGGAGGGACAGAATCCATTTAGGAATTGAGGGAGCATTACTCTGTAATGAATTTGCAAGACACAAGTGTTTAGAGAACTACCTTGTATGTTCCATAATACTGAACTATATTGTCATGTTCCAGACGACTCAAGAGAGATACTTCCTGCAAACAAATGATTCACAGCTAGTCTCAGTGGACCTTGACAAAACTAAATATTTGGTTGAGTGTTAAATATGACCATGGTAGAGTAATCAGAAATATAATGTTCGGACCAGCGTAACCGACATAAATTGCACATGCATGCCATAATCCACATCTTACATGCTCAAGCTGGACAATGCGCTGTTTTGCATTGATTCCTTGGTCAATTAATGACACTTCCTTGACAGCAAAGAAAAACCCGTCACTGTGAAAGCAATGTTAAAACCAGTCAGTAAAGCATTTAGTTGCTGAGCACGAGGGCATGTTTTCTAGTTGTACGCCAAATGCTCATCATGGTTGCCAACAAATATCATTTGGTTCACTCAACCTCAACTGGAACTAAATAATCTAACTAACCAGTTGTAATGTATCAAACCAATTCGCAAAGTTGTAACGGCCTACCAAACATCAAGACAAGTCTAGCACATAGTACAACCAATTACTGAATTATCTCCACTAGAACCCGAACTAGCACTGCTCTCACTCTGCTATGTAAAGTGAAACCAAATTTGATATTGGGTAAAGCCTAGCTAGGTAATACTATCAAATTTGACAAAAATCAGCAGCTGCAAATACATAAACACCAGCATGACAAAATGGAAAAATGCATAATCTTCACAAAGCAGTCACAGGATGAGAACTTACTCGCTGATGGCCTCGTAGACGGACCCGAAGGATCCGCTCCCGATGTGCTCTCCCTTGATCCAGGACGTGATGGTCCTCCTGAACCGCCTGTGCGGCGACGGCGAGACCCAATGCTCAACATCAGCTGAAGTTGACTCTGCAACGACGACAGCCAGGGCGGTGCCACCAGTGGCCTCCCTTGTCGTCTCCACAGACGCCAGCTCCCTTCTCCTCTCTTTTCTCAATGTTGGTGCTTTGGGCGGCTTGTCGTTCCCCTTCTCTTCGGCTGCATTCCCCGGCTTGGACGCAGCGGTGACCTTTGATGTGGAGGTTTCCACTACCTCCTGCTGGACCAATCTGGTTTGCGATTCGGCTCCGGGTTCTTGATACGTTTGTGCGGTGACCTGTGTGATTTCCGATTGGACCGATTTGGTGGCCAGCAGAGCTTCGTCCTCCCCTTCTCCGGATGTCTGTAGCCTAGCCGGCACGGCAACGTCGCGGGCAGAAGTTTCTGGGGTGTCGGATGGTGATGAGGAGGAGGAGGAGGAAGCCTCGGGTCCCGCTCTAGGGGACTCGTCCAGGGAGGCGCGGCGGTGGGTGGCGTTGGGGAGGTGGGGCATGGCGGCGGCGTAGACGGCGGGCGTCCGTGCGGAGACCTGTGTGATTTCCGATTGGGCCGATTCGATGGCCAGCACAACAGCGTGGCTACAAGTTTCTGGGGTGTCGGATGGTGATGAGGAGGAGGAGGAGGAAGCCTCGGGTCCCGACTCGTCGAGGGAGGCGCGGCGGCGGGCGGCGTTGGGGAGGTGGGACATGGCGGCGGCGTAGACGGCGGGCGGGATGGCGAAGTCCTCGGGCCCGGAGAGGCCGAGCATGCGGAAGAGCTCGGCGACCTCCTCGGCGCCGCCGCTGCCGCCGCTGATGCGGAAGCTGGTCTGCGACGCGTACCCGCCCCCGGCCCCGGCCCCGGCGGCGGCGTAGGCCAAGAAGTCGTCTTCGCCGTCGGCGTCGGCGGGGGCGTCCGCGGAGTAGGAGGAGTTCCGCATGGCGTTGGTGCGCGCCAGCTGCCGCGGGCGCGGCCGCCGCGGCGTGCCCATCGGCGGCGGGCGACGTGCTCCGGCCGGCGGTGGCGTGGAGGAAGCGAGCGGCGCGGAGCCGAGCGACGGAGCGGAGGGTGGGAAGGGGAGGGGAGGAAGCGAGCGAGCGAGACGCGTCCGCGCGCGAGTGGGGTTTGACCTTGGATATGGGAGGGGGTCTCCGACGGCGACCGGAGGCAGGCGGCAGTGCGCCTCTGACCTGGCGCGGTTTTGTCGGGGAGGGTGGAGGTCGCTGTGCGGCTGCGCTCGTGGGAAATTATAACGGCGAGCTCGCCGGGAGAAGGTTGGACTTGGCAGCGCGGTGCCGGCGCGGCGATCGGATTGGTGACGCCGGGCAGAGGCGCGTCGACGCGGCGGTGGGTGGAGAGCAGGTCCTACAACAGAGCTCCGGCGTACCAAGTGACGAACACAGCTGAGCTGACCAGGGCTAGTCGGTCAGCGAAAGCAGGTGGCGCGCAATATACAAAACCAGTAGCGTGCAGTGGTCAAGGATGGATGTTTCGCCCGAGACAAAATTCAGTCGCCGACGTATGGAAACTCCGGTGGCACACAATCCTGAATACTCGCTGCGCGACCACGTCTCCCTCGCACGTTCGCCGCCGACGACGACGGCCTTCCTTCCTTCCTTCCTTGGCCTACGCGCGCGCCGCCGCCTGCAAACGGTGATCTATGATCTGCATGTCTGTCTTCCTGGTGATGCATCCAGCGCCAAAGCCCAGGGCATGTTTTGTCTTCATGGACACCTTCTCGGTTGGTTCGACGATTCATCGAGAAACAGAGCATGCATCAGCAATGGTGAGCCCTGAGCATAGTGAGACTGAGGTAAACTCATTTTTAGAACATGGGTAGATCTCGGTTGATAAGTTTTTTTTTATAGATAAAAGGCTCCAAGAGCCCGACTTTGAATTAACAAAGTCCTCAACCGACCAAAGTACAGATAGCGAAACTTGATGGGAATACCAGCCTACAATTGAAGTGAGAAAAGAACAACGACTAACTACGAGGAGAAAGACTACAACAACAATGCCAAAAAACGAAATTAAGATGTCCTAGGGTTGAAGTCTTCATCCTCTAACAGCTTAAGCACCGAGGTCGTTGCCGGATCCAGCCCACCTTCACCGGGATCACCATGACGTCGTCTCCACGGGCATTACCAGCAGCGCACGAAAAACCACCAGAAGTGAAGATCAAAATATCGAGGGTCTAGGTTCCAAGGCGACGCCTCTCAGGCATTGGAATGCCACCGTCGCCCGCCCCGGGAGGGGCTAGGTTTTCACCGGGAAACGCAAGACCAAGAATGGGAGCTAAGCGGAGGCACCTCAACGACGCCTCAAAGAAGGGGAATGGCACCCATGGGTGTCATCGTCGCTGGCACCAGACCAGCTGGGCGAGGCTTTCGCCCGGGCCAACCGTCTTTCCCATCTCACACCTTGCCAAAACAATGCTTTGAACCAGTCCTCAACCATCCCTCCAATGGCAAGCCCCCTGGCGGCCGGAGAGGATTTGGAGGAGCAGAAGACGAAGCATGAACAGGCCGGAGATGCACGACAAACATAAGAAACTCCGGAGTGGAAGTCAGCACCGTGGCCAAGGCCAAGAGAGACAGAGCACATCAAGGGAACAACTTCTCTCGGGATCCGACGGAAACCGGAAGGACGAAGGAGGGATTGATCCAAGCCGCCGAGGCGAACACCGAGGACTCGTGGCTGGCTAGGGGGGAACCGCGAGACCTCTTCTCCGGCCCCAATGGCAATGCAGGTCCCCTGACCACGCTGCACAAATCCCCAACAAACCACTTCACACATCGCTGCACCACTCCGGCACTAAGATACAAACCTGCAACTCGCTTCCAATCCACCAGCCTAATGAAGCACAGCCGCCGAACCGCAACTGCCACCTCCTTGCCGCCCACACGACCAAGGAGGGCAGCCAGCAACCGCGGACGCCACTCTGCAGGCACCGCCCACCAGACCCGGGGCCGCCGCCCCGACAACCAGAACTCCCTCAACCCAACCGAAAAACAGAGCCGGAAAAGCACGCCGGCCAAAGAGCAGCCAACGAACAGCCCACATCACCACAAAAAATGCACGTTTTTGCCGGCAAGATCCCCTAATCTGCCCGATAAAGGCCTGTGCGTTGAAGATCTGGAACCAGAGGAAAACTTCACATGGAGGTGAACGAAAGGGAGAAAGAGGGGCGGAGGCCTGCACCCCCATGGAGCAGCCCAGTGTCGATGGCGGGTGGCCGCCTCCCTCAGCCCCGGCCTTGGTGTGACCATGGTCACCCTGACCAGATCCACCGTGCCTAGGTGAAGATCTTGGCTCGATCTGTTGCTTGAGGGACCTGGTGCCCCCTCTACTAGCTGGAGGGAGTCGGAGGACGTCGGAGAACGCCGGAGCTGCGCCAACTAGCACCAAGGCCGAGCACTACTTCTGCGGATGTTCGGGGTTGAGTTGGGCGCGCCCCCAACGGAAACCGCGTGCAGCACTCGGAGACGCCTCGCCGCCGCCATCCTCGAAGAGTACGCGGGCTTTCCCGCTGGCCAACTCAGGCGGCAGCAAGGGGAGGGAGGAGTGAGTGACGCTCTGGCGGCTTAGGGTTGGTCGCCTCCCGACATCTCGGTTGATAAGTAAAATCGAAAAAACACACTAAATAAAATTTTGGAAGTATGCCGTAAATCCTGCACGTAGAGGATGAACATAGCGCGGCGACCGGATTGGCAGGGACGAAGAGAGGGGGGCTTAGCCACCCCCATGGTTTGTATTTTATGAAGAATAGTATCACTGGAAGTCTAATTTCTTGCTGATTTAGCTAAAATTTCCCCCCTCATCAAGTTTAGCTGGCTCCATCCCTGCAGATTGGTGATGCCGGGCAGATGCACGTCGACACGACGGTGGGAGAAACAATAAACTTACATCTGTCATGTTTGATCGAACAATTAGAGGGAAGAGAGAGGTTGTCATGCGTGAAGATATTTGCTTTGCATACAACAAGGGCTAGGGTTTGTATGATTTAAAGAATTTGCATAGAAAATTTGTAGAACTAAATTCTATAGGATTTTTTCTATATATGGTAGTTGTTTGATTTTGTCGGATTGACTTCTATAGGAATTTTTTTCTAAGGAGTTCTTTGCACTATACTTCATGGGAAATTGAACATTTATTCACACCTTTTTTTAGAATCCTTTAATTTTCATGTGGTGGAATTAAATAATTCTTGCTTCCTATAATCATGTAGGATTTGGGTAGGCCTGACATTGCAACCCTACATTTTTCATAGTCCTTATTATCCTAAGAATCAAACATGTCCTTAATGTAGACAACTAGTAGCGGCTTGGTTTCCTCACTCACTGCGCCTATTTATATATCCAGCAGAGGCTTGTTAAAATCAGACCGATTGACACGCTATATGCCTGCCTATATATGTTGGTCGGGTGGCCTCCCTCCACAATTCACACTACTCAGCCTATAAAAAGTAAGTAAATATAGCGCACTTTTGTTCTACAGAGAGTACATATAGTGAGAGGAAAGGAATTAATCGCATGCAAGGGCATGCCATTAGGACATGCTATTGCTAGAGCACATTTTAGGATTTTTAGGTCTCAGGATTACAACGAAAACAGATTATGCAGGTTCGATGTCTTTTTCGGCAAAACCTACTAGAATGCGATTAAACTCTACGGCAAGGCATTGTCAAAGTGGTTAGGTGCATTCTTGGTGAGGTTGTAGAGAGCCAAACGCCAATCTCCATGCAACATAGAATGGGAAAGCATGTGATGGTTGCCATGGTGCCATGTGACAAGCCAGCCCATTTAAAAAGTTTGGCTCGATTCATCCTCAGCTACAAAGCTTTGATTATCAAGCTTAGGCTAACTCTTTGTTTAAAATAAATTCAAAAACATTGAAACCATGTCTTTCAATGCCACTTTTTTTTTTGATTAGTCTTCTTTTTTGTTCCGACTTCTGAGTCATAGCGAAATTGTGGGATCTAGACAAGACATGTGTTCTGAGTTAGATTTTGGATCATACCAGGCTTAGGTTTGGTATGAGGTGAAGTGACAACCTCTGCGGTTGTTCCATCGAAAAATGTGGTTCCATCATTCCGCTTAAGAGTTCCTTTTTTTCCGTTCCCATTTCTGTATTTTCTCTCGGTTTCTATTTTTCGTGGTTACTCTTTGAATCGAAGGTGGAGACTCTTATTAGACATTTCATGATGTTGCATTTTTTCACTATCATCGAAGTGTCTACTTAAGCGCATAGGCAATGTGGATACTCTTATACTATGTGTTTAATAATGGGGGCACTAGATGCTCAATGTCTTTAATGGGTACGCTGATAATAACTGCCATGATGAAAATATCCTTCAATTTGCCAACATGACATTTGATTCTGGGATTGAGTTTTGGATCACGGATTTTCTTTTATCAAACTGGCTTTTCCTTGCTTCATTTACAAAGCATGCACAATTCATGCCAATTACAGGCTTAGAATTACAATTTGTATCCATAAATCCTAGATGCAGACGGACTAGAAACCAAAAGGAAGAAGTTGCAACAAAATTTAAATTCATATGACGACCACACGCGCGCGTTACTTATGAAGATGATTCACTGGAAATTCTTCTGCGTAGACACTTGTCACTCTTAGACAAAGACCACACACGCGTTTTACTTATGAGGATGATCTACTGGAAAAACTTCTAGTGGGGCTCAACCTTTAGCTCTACTGAAGATTTACCACGTGGTTGTCACTATCCTAATAAGTATCGTAGTATCTTACAATTTTACGATATTACTGCAGCCAATCGATATGTGACACGATGGTATTTTAATCTGGAAGTACCGTATCTTAATTGTATTTCAATACGTATCATTGTATATTTAGTATCCATCCAGATACAAAATGGATAATGAACCCACGAGGTGTGCTTCGGTGCGCACCCTCTCCAAACTCGCGACTTATCGCCGAAGGGGTACGGTGGTCCCGATTTTGTTTTTTTTGTGCTGCCCGCCGAAACCCATATCCAAGCCCAGTGCAAGACTCGTATGGGTATACAGGGCCTGGGCGTATCTATACGGACGACCCCACGTGGGTGGGTCCCACGTGCTAAGCTAATCACCGTGATTAGCTCCCATTGCATGCATCGTTTTCATCGGCACTCGGAGATCTGATCGAGCTGTTCCACGCCGTCGCTAGGTTGAACGCAAGCGGTTGTTGTCGGCCCGGCCGTCGGCGGTTGTTGCCGGCACGTCCGTCGCCGCCGGTGGTTGTTTCGCATGTCGACGCCGCCGACCGCGCGCGAAGCCCCCCCGCAGATCGACGACCTTGGAAAGGCGCGCCACCGGCTCGGCATCTTCCCTGCTAGGGTTTAAAATTACAGGTACCATGACTTCATCTTGTAGCATAGTAAGAGGACGCAATTCTGCCGGTTTTTCAATTCTAATTATGGTCCAATACTATAGAATATGGAGAACTCTATATCTGGTATGATTGAGGAACAAAACGAGTACGTCGGCTATAATTCGGATGACTGCTGAAATGGAGGAAAATTTGCAGCACGAAGCCGACTGGAGCGAAGACGAGTTTGATGTGAGCCACTATTTTTCATTTCGATTACCAGCAGTCCAGCATCATCAAATTATATATGGTTCCTCATGTCATAATTTATGCAGATTGCGTACGATGAATTTGATAATGTTGACAACCATGGCGAACACACGGACGATCAAAATGATGAGAACCATGGTGAACACACGGACAGTCTAAATACTAGTGAGGTATGTGTAGTGACTCATACGGATGACATAAAATGATGCATGAAATGATGGCAACTGTAAAATTTACGGTTACTAAATTTCGAAATGCATTAATAAATTTCAGGCACAATTTGACACGCAGCTTGAGTACGACTATTACGGTGAATCTGACTTGGACACGGGCCACACTGATGATGTGGAAGGTGCATCGGTTCTCGAGGATTCTGTTGACATGAGCCAGGTTGTTATCTCTTTTTTATCGGTCTTATATAGCTGGAACACATAAATTTATAGTTTTAATTAATGCCTACGTTTTCTACTTGCGAGCGACGCTCGAGCGCTAGTCGACTCGAGAAACCACACAAAGGTAGCAATGGCAATGAATATCCTGATAGTGATCGGGATTTATCTTGGATGATAAAAGAGATGACTTTTATTTCTGAAGCAGCAGACATATTCTTTCTACAACAGATATGCTAAAGATTATGGGTTCAGCGTCCGGCTTGACCAGGTTAAGCGGTTTGATGATGGAGTAATTCGGTTAAGGCGTTTTGTGTGTTCCGGACAGGGCGGACGTCCCAAAAACCAACCGACCACGGAAGGCCGTGTATATAGGCACGGACACTGAGTCTCGCTGCGGCTGCAAGGCACGTTTGGTGGTCAAGTTTGATGGAAGAACTGGTTTACGGGTTGTTGAAGATTTTCGTGACAAACATAACCATGACCCAGCTGAACCATGTCGGACTCCGTTTCTTCGGTCCCATAGGACGATCAACGACGCGAGAGATCCGAGATATTATCAATGGGATCCATGGGAATCGGGAAGCACCTCATTATGAGAAAATTCATTGCAGGCTCCGGTTCATTTGCTGGTGTTGGATTCACAAGAAAGGATTTGTACAACATGTGCTCTAGGGAGAGGAGGAGGCTGCTTTTCGACGGTGACGCTACCACAGCCATCCGCATTATGTCAAAGAGGAAAAAGAGGGACCCTGAATTTTTCTTTGAATATGACGTTGATGAAAAAGGCCGTCCGAAGCACATGTTCGGTGTGATTCCCAGATCACGTAGGGATTACCGGGACTACGGAGATGTGCTTGGTGTTTGATAGCACATACAAGATGAATAAATATAAGATGCCATTTGTTCCTTTTGTGGGCTTGAACAACCACCGTAGGACAACGGTTTTTGGGTGTGCCATCCTTTCAAGTGAGAATGAACAAACATATGTTTGGCTTCTAAAGACTTTCCTCAAAGCGATGTGTCAACGAAGCCAAAGGCGATAATCACGGATGCGAGATGCCGCGATGATCGCCGCAATCGGCGAAGTATTTTACGGTGTGCCGCATCGCATCTGCAGCTTCCACATTGAAAAAAATATGGAGATGCATCTACCTAACAAGTCAACGAACGAGTTCAGGACTCTTTTGTATTACACCACCTCAGAGCAAGTATTTGAGGAGCGATGGCATGCATTTTACGAGAAAATGGCAATCCCCAAAAACCGAACATGGATGAAGAGGATGTACACCAAGAGGAAACTTTGGGCTGCAGCGTATCTCTCTCAAGGATTACGGCTGGGTATGAAAAGTAACCAGCGGAGTGAAAGTTTAAACTCTTGTCACTTCTGCACCTAGATGGGGAAATGACAATTGTTGATATGATTATGCACTACGACAACGTAATTGTCCGTCTCCGTGAGAACGAAGCCCACGACGACTGCACGGCTTCACAGACTACACCAGTGGCAATTACTAATTTCAGAGAACTAGTGGTTGCTGCTGCAAAAATCTTCACTCCTGCTGTGTTTTATATTATTCAAGGTGAGCTTTCAAAGATTGGCGGCATAGAGATCTTAGAAAAAATGCAGGCAGGAGACTCAAACATCTTCATTGTGGCATGGAGGAATCATGTAAGGACCAGGTTCTACGTGGAATATAGACCCAAGGAGGCAGAAATTATAAGGTGCAGTTTGTCAAAGGATGATTAGAAAGGGGATCCCTTGCAAGCACATACTGCATGTGCTGCATTTCTTGAAATTTACTGAAATTCCACAATGTTGTGCTCTACGACGATTCACAAAAAATGCCGAGTTAGGGTTGCCGGCTAAACGTACCAGCGACATGTTTGGGTGGGGTTGGTCGCAGGGCAGAGGAGCGGATGAAATACGGCGAGGATGAATATTAAGGTATCACGAGGCTATGCATATTGCATTAAACAATTCAGAGGAATATGATCTGTTGAACAGTACCATTGATGGCATAATTTCTAGAAGAGAGGGGTATGCTAAAGGTAAAGCATATGGTCCCCTCAGGTCGGTGCATGAAAATGAAGATGCTAGTGGACCATGCGATATTGTTGTTGGTGATCCTTTGAAAGTGTCCACTAAGGGTGCACCTAGGCAAGAAGCGCAGAAATCTCCAATGACTAAAAATGGAAGACCACTAGGACACAAGGAACGCAGGGTGCAGGTGTGCGGGGCATGCCAAGGAGAAGGGCATAATGAAGAAACCCAATATGCATATTTCATCCGAAGTAAGTTTTTCTGCCATTTTGTTTCATATACTTTAAAAGATTCATATGAGTTGTTGTGTAATTTTATGTCCGTGAACATGTGCGGGAATGTCTGCATGACAGGAAGGGTAGTTCTTTCGTGTTCTCTAAAGGGCAGTAAATTTCCTTAATTATGAATGTGACGACTATAGCTTTGTATTTGATGGAGTTGTTAATGTTTGCAACGTACTGATGTTTTTATTTTGTACTGATGTTCTTAATTCTCTGGTGTTCTTTTGTAAAAATGGCAAAAGACATTATATATTGTGAAGTAGGCATTTCCTTATAATCATCATAGCATGCATGTACAAAGATAAAAATAATTGCATACTTTCGATAATGGGAAATAAAATCAATGTTACAAAATTTTGTAGATAATCTTAACCGAATAAATATTGTTTACAACCGAAGACAATTAAAAATTCAATATTACATGTGTCCGGAAACCTTCGCGGGAGCAAACCGAACAGTCACACTATCAAATTTATATTTTCCTGGTCTTTGCTAGCAATCTCACTTTGTTTTTCACCCTGTCAAGAATGTTGTGTGGTGATAAAACAATGTTTACTAGCTGTACTTTCTCTCGATTCATCGACTGTGGCCTGCCAAAACATTATAAGGTGTTATACACATGGGTTGTTAACATTGTTAAAATTAACCGAGTGCATGGAACATAGTATAGCCAACCTGAGAAACCGGCAAGTCATCTGATCTCCGTCCTAGTGCTCCATACATTGCAATACCCATAATCCGCATAAATTGCTGGTATATAATGTGACAAAATTTAAAAGTGTCCGCATATACAAAACCGACTTTCTTTATGTGTAATGCAATATAGGTACTTACGTATCGGTTTTCTTAGGGATGTCATATCTCTTAATAGGCCATTCTTCAACATCAGGATATTCTGTGTCACAAGTATTGTTTGCTTCTTGTATGTCCTGTGAAATTTGCCCAATCTACGAAACAACAAATATATTACTGCACAGACATGAGAAAGTACACAAAGACATGTATGTAGAGAGTGTAATACCAAGTCTTCCACAACTGATTTTGACACCCCTAAACCAAACAGAGGATCAAGGACCTGGAATTCCTTCTTCTTTGTATGCATGACAACAGTTACGTAATGAGTTTTCCGTACGTTCAGTGCGAAAAATGTCTACAAGAGAAGGAAAAAACTTTGTCAATTATCACATTATTTTATTCTAATTTCGCATGAAACATTGAAAGAAAGTGTTGTTACCTTCTCACGCTTGAAATATTCATCCATAACCCTACCTAAGGCTCCTGGTCTTGTAACTACCTCATCTATATTTCTAATAGTGTATTTTTTCTGTATTGTTTTTCTGCTTGTTCAAGGAGATATTTTGTCCTCCACGCAGGACATAACATTCGATCAGACCCAACACGGAGAGACAAATACCCAATAGCAGCATCAATAATCTGATAGCAACAACAATATTTTCAAATTCAAATAGTTTAATTACGAGTATAACGCAAACTTTTGGTTTTGAAGACTTACATCATCAGATAGCCATTCGTGCGCAAGAACGACGTTAAGCTTTTCTGAAGACAAGCTGGCGCCATATTCATTCTTGTACACTCCTTTAGATGCTTCTTTTGGTAGCTTGGATATTGTTTTAACATATAAAGTGGCAGCTTCTATTTCCTGCTGTGTTGGTACTGCCGAAGATACCCCAACTTCATGTTCTGCAAACAACCCTGATGCACATAATAGTAATAACATATGTGTTACAGGTTGCAGCATCATTTATTTGCCAACAAAGAAATAACGAATAAATGGTGTTACCTTTCTTTACACGGCTTTGACGTTTTGCTCTAGGTTTCGCGACCACATATGGTGATCCATATTTTTGATTCGTCGTCCGTTTCCTTTTCCCTCCAACTTGTACCGCTGCTGCGTTTCTCCTTCTACCATTACTATTTGCACACTTTGCTTGTATTGCCCTTCTTCCTACTAGCCGCTCGTCCCATTGTTTCCACACTATGAGTACTCATAACTTCATCTTCACCGTCATGTAGGTCATCCTTACATCCAGACATTCACCTTGGTGGTAGATCTTGCGAAAATGTCATCCGGTATACGTATATCCGAGGATGATGCCGGTTTTGTGGTATCATTTAAGATAAAAGGATTATCTTGTGTACCCTCCGTGTTACCGAGGTTTCCTGGTGTGACGTACACATTATCTCCTGCCTCCGGCACCCCATTATGCTTAGGAGGTGTGACAAACTTACCGAAGTCTTTGTTACATTGCTAATTAAAGCATCTAACTCGTCGAAGCTGTTCTTGTACATGAATTCTTTCTTAGATGAATCATCGATGTGAATAGAAGTGTCTTCTTCCTCATCTCCTCCTTTATCCGACTCTGATCCTTCAACCGGTTTGTACATGACACCATTCTTATTTAGCATTTTTAGAACTTCACTGCAAAACAAGTAGTACCATAATTATTCATTACTTGATAATGTAATACTTTCGTGTTCGTAAAATGTATGGCTCCTCACCTTGCACATCTCTTTGGTACAAGTGCTAATTGTGTGTCAATGTGATCCGTCAGTTCCTTCTTCAAACTTTCCAATAGTATGTCCTTGTTACTACGCCTCTGTCTCGAACGTGTCGAACGTGACTGTTCACCATTCTGCGATGTGTTCTGCTTTGTTTGCGCACTGGCATTGGCTTGAGGTGTAAGATCATTAATAATCTGCATGTCAAATTAGAAAACAAATGGCATAAATTAATATAACAACACAACATCGACTATGATATAATGTAGCTAGAAGTAGTGATAAAAAAACAAAACCTTCACTTTGCCTCTCCCACGACCATTTGCATAGTCGTACTGCGACCTCCTTTACGCTTCCGCTTCAGTCCGAGTTTTTCATTAGTGGCCTAATAGACTTGTGTGGAATATACGTAGGATCATCCACGACTACCACCTTTTCCCAGTATAGTAGCTACAAACAACACATTTTAAATGAAATAAGTTTCAAATTGTCACATACATCAAATATAGTGCTAATCATGTTTGCATACCGAGTGAGACAAAGATTTCCAACCGGCCATCCCCTACCTTTTGCTGCTGATCTTGTGTAAGCGAGACAAATTATCGAGGAGGTAGCGCAATGTGAAGTGATTCCGAGTTAATTTGAAATATTCTAGGAACATCCTCCACTAAACAATAGTGATCTCTATCGACTGTTTTTGGGCCAGATGGCGCCAGAACCGTGCCAATTAGCACAAGCACTGCTTTCCGCACAAAGTCATCATCGGAAGCTTTCTCTCTCTGTATGTCAGCAATCAAGTCGGAAATAACTAGATTTCCACTAGACTTGCTGAGATAACTAGGCGGTATTTTCCTTCTACTTGTTAGACATTCTTGATCAATTATATCAAAAGCGGAAAAACCCTCATTACGTAGACCATAAATGCATTCTATGTCTACGGAGGTTGCGATTATCGCTCCTGCCTTGTCTTGTACGACGAATGTCTCAGTTTTAGTATCATATAGCTCTATCATAAATCTAATCATATTTGTGCGCGTGGCGAAGGCTGGCGATTGCAACATCGTCCGCAAACTAGTAGAGCTAAACCTCGCACGTTGAGGTCCTGAGAAAGTGGCTACGAGATCCGTCCACAATGTGTGGTCACAATAGACCGGGCCATCTAATTCATCCATTCTGCAAATAACATATACAAACAACAATTATTGCCGACATAGAAAATCTCCTAACCATCTACAGCGTAAATGTCAACCTAAAACTTACACGTCCGGCAAAGAATGAAGGTTTAGATCAAGCGCACTCTAGATCAAGTGGGCGAAAGGATCGATGATAAACGAGATTGCAAACGCGCGCACTGGAAGGCTGGAACACGGATGTTGCCGTCGTTAGATTGAGCTGTAGGCTCCGCCGACGAAAGGACTCCTATCTTCTCCAGACGGCGATGGAAGGCGACGTTGACTTGAAGAAGAAATCGTGGGTAGTTACACGTTGTGCGTCGGACGTGCCGCTAACTAGGGCATCTGCTGTTAATACTATAATTAGGCAAGCTCTCGATGGATATCTGGGCCAGCCCGTTAGTACCCAGCCCATACACGGAGGCCACTCTATGCATGTGATAAGACACTGCTTTGCATTCGAGCGGACGCATCGATAACTTACTTCTCCCTCTCTCTTTTGGAGCAACAATATATACATGTTCAAAGGTGCTGATCACCTACAAGCATACCATGGTTCCGCATGGCACCACACAACAATGGCTTGTAGCTAGTACGACGGTGCAAAATATTTTTTAATTACGATTTCAATTGTTTGTAACGAAGAATTTTTAAAAAATATGGTCTTTTTGCACATTACTAGATCCGCAATGCACATAATTGACATATCTATAGTGCCACCTGTCGAGTGGGGCATCAACAAATTTCACAATGCTACAACCCTCATACAACACTTGTAGAGAAATAAGCTGGATATAATTAATAAGCATTCACGATCGAACTCTTCACACATTGTCATAAAAGTGAGAAACCATTAAAAATGACATAAATTTGCACCATACTAAAAGTGTACCAACGGACATGACATAAACAAAAAAATTAGATAGCTATAGTAGTCTTCACGAGCGAAGTCCGAACCGGGCTGCTCTCACACACGATCAAGCATAATCTTCGAGACCACCTTCTCCTTGCTTACGGAACCAGAACACGTATTTCTGATTTTTCTTCATGCCATTCTGCCTCACCACATCCATCCGAGTGTGATGTTATCATGGCACCTCCTTTTGGTACTCCTTTCACCGTTGACATGTTCATCACCATCGTAACTTCGTAACATTGGCACCTGGAGAGTAGAGCTTTATTGTTGTTGGTAGCTGAATATTGGGCAGAATGTGCTTGAGGGTGAACCTCCTTGAGAAGTACTACACATAAATTTGACGAGTCAATTATCGGCATATCTTGGTTAGTAGTAAGAAATGATGGAAATCAAAATTAATTACCATCTTTGCTTTATTCTTCACGATGTGTGATTTCTTGATGGTGCACACGTACAATGGAATTACTTGGTAGGGTTTTCGCAACTAGTCGTTCGAGTGCATCAAAATCGTCATAATTCATCTTAACTCGATTTGCATACTCTATGAAAGCTTCAAAATCATACTCTTCCTCTTCTCCAGGACCTACATGTAATATTAAAAAACATAAGGGACATCAATTAATTCTAAATTAAGTTGTTCATAACACTGTGTTCTCATTGAGTGCCATAAACAGACTTACCCCTTATAATAGGCCTTTTCCTCCAATTCGGTAAAGCACGAAGCTGGGCAGGCGTAGCAAGGAATGGCTGATCAATGTCAATGTTCTCATATGTCATATACGTACGATCAAATTAACCACTAGATCTAATTAAGTCGGCCGATATTTTTTTCCCAAGCGACCCAACCAAGGGAAGTAAGATTAGACGACCAGATCTAACTTGGGCAGATCAAAGTAAAGACGATCTACCGCGTCTACATATGTTGTCAGGCAAGAGTTCATAAAAAAAATTAGGTGCATGGCACGAGGTGAGCGAACTATACTTACATCCATGGCGATGAGATCCGAGTCAGCTCGTAACCAACGTCTTCGAGGACGCAGTCGGCGTCCAGTCGTAGATCAGAGGAGGCGTTGAGGAGATAGATCGTTTGGGAATTAGATTTGAGGATTAGTACGGCAGTTAAATACCTAAATAAAAGGCTGGGCCAGGATGGGCCTCAATTGCGGCCCACGAGGAGCATAAAGAAGCATACCACAAACGAAAAGATGGATCCCTCGGCCCGTTATCTCATCCGCATCTCCATCCCGCCTCCACCTACAGGTCGCCGCCGCCATGGTGATTTCGGCTATGGACGACATCGACCGCGTCGAACCCATGCACAACTCATCGGATGAGGTATGATTCTAAGTTAACGTCTTCATCTCATGGGATTCTAAATATCTTGAAGAGTCATCGGTATGTGCAGTTCATAAGTTATGTCGAATTTAATATGTTTTCACGTTTTATTGTAGGAATCAATATGTGAGTGTGGTATTCGGGATGGCTGTGCCCAGTTTCAACATTGTCTACAAGCAAAAATTGTTCTCCTAGAAGAACTAAATTTTAAAAGAGAGGAGAAAATGAAGATTGATGAAGAATTGAGGATTGTCAAAGAGAAGCTCGGGGTGGCTCATGAGACAATTCGGAAGATGGAACAAGCATTGATGACTACCAACAAAAAAATAGAAACACTTCGGAAGAGAAAGGCCGAATCGAGTTGATGATGGCTGATATCATCGATGAACACAACATTAGTAAAAACGAAACAAAGGCGACAACAAGGTTGAAGATAAATAAGGTCAAAAAATATGCTCTCCAACGGGAATTGTTTCTTCGATACGCCTTGTGTGCTATAATTATTCTAGTAGCTGTTATAATCGCGATGTCGGGGCTTTTAAAATGCTCGGCCTAGATGTTATGGTTGGGCAACGAGTGAATTCCGTAATGTGATCATGTCCAGAAATAAAAATTTCTTTTTCGACGGTGAAAAGCTGATGAGGAGAAGTACATAGCATAATTACCTCTTACAATAATTAAAATGCGAGAAAATATATGGTCCGCACACAATACTACAAATGCAGATAAAAATGCAGATAAAAATATAGAGGACATGCCTCGTCGTCTACTTGGAACGTTTGTACGACGACTCTGCCTCGTCGTCGTCCGGGCGCCCCCGTTTGCGAGAAGCCTTCTCCGATGAGGAGCTGTCGTCCGACGAGGTGGACTCCGACGAGTCATCTTCTGACGAGGAGTACTCCGAAGAGCCGTTGTACTCCTCCTCCTCGTCCGTCACCTCGGCCCGCGCCCGCGCCCGCGCCCGCGCCACGGCTGCCTTCTTCGCGCGAGCCTTCTTTTTCGCGGCCGCCTTCTCATCGGCGGCCAAGGCCTCCTCCAGCCGCGCCCACTTCGCGTCGGAGTCCTCGTCCTCTTCCGCGTCGTCCACGGCATGTTCCTCCGCGTCCGCGTCGTCGGCGGCGCCCTCCTCCTCGTCCGCGTCGTCGGCGGCGCCCTCCTCCTCGTCCGCTTCGTCGGCGTCGTCGGGCTCCGAGTCGTCGGGCTCCGAGCCGTCGGGCTCCGAGCCGTCCGCGGCGTCCTCCTCCTCGTCAGCACCGTCCGACTGATCGGCGCTCCGCGGTGGTTCCCTTTCCCACCAGTGGCGCCACCCAGGCGGCTTTCCGTCGCTCGTCGGAGTCGGACGGCCAGGAAACGTCACTCATGGTCGCGCCGCGGGTGGTTGACGACGGTGGGGAGCGGGTCTGGAAGATATGCGAACCGCTAGCGTTGGCACCGTACTTGTATGCAAGGCAACGCGGTAATGGTAGAGGGCGGCCGTTGCCATTCCGGTGTTTAAAGAGCCGCGACGCCTCAGGTCGTGCGCGCGCGGTTTCTAGTAACGAGGCGCGTGGTAATTTCCGCCCGCGCGGCGCACACCGTGGCACTTTCTTCTCACTATGGTTTAAACAGGCTCTAAAGGTAGGGTAAACGGCCTCATTTCTAAGCTTTTGAATTTTTATGGTGTGTTGTTGTAGCACGGACTGTAAAAACATTGATATATAGAGCTAGATAGTACAAACCTTACATAGGAATTCCATCACACGTACGATACCGAAGCACACAACAAATCCCGGGCCCACGGACACGACAACAAGACATAGATAATAAAACAGCTCTAAAAACACTGATAAAGATGAGGCAACGCCGTCGTCCCTCCTAGGATGTTCATTCCCCTTGCTCCTCCTTCGCTGTTTTAGTCCTCCTCATCACCGACGGGGCCGTCAACGTGGTAGCGGTATGGGAGGCGGTGCATGTTGAAACGGTCGGGAAAGATGACGTGGAAGTTGGTGAAGATATTGTAGGTAGTGAAAGCGATAAACTCACAACCACACCGAACACCTGCCCGAGGAGGTGGTGCGCGTCGAAGGGTTCCTGAAGTGGACGAAGAGGCCTATCTCATGGTTGCTTGTTGCCGTCGAAGTGGGACTCGATCGTGTACATGGGCGGCGAGCCTAGAGGGAGGTTGAGGTGGCGGTAGCCCCTGCGAGAGAAAGATCTCGGCTAGCGCCCGTCGCTCCTCCACCTCGATATCGCCCGGATGCGCAGCTCGTTCTCCACGATGACACCCTCCGGCCACTCCCTCTCGCGCACGGTGGCCGGGCGACGGTAAGTTGGGCCAAAGAACTCCATGGTGGCGGCTAGGGTTTGGTGTTTCGTGGCTAGTCCACGGATGCGGTGGTAGATGGATGAAGCAGAAGAGTGCGTGAGATGTGTGAGAGAAGAGGAAGAAGAGGTGCCCTTATATATAGACGGGGGAGTTTGTAAAATTCACTTAAATAATGCACACAAATTTCACTTTAATACTGATGCCAGCCAACTCGATGGCACGCTGAGACGAGGGCAACCTCTGAGACGATGTCACGGTGCTGAAACGGTGGTTGGCATGCATGAGAGCGTGGCGCGGGTAATTTAATAGCGTGCTGCATGGCGCATGCATGTAAAGGTGGTGACCTGATCGAGGGCTGCAGCAGGCGGGAGGCGAGGCCTAGACGGGCCGGTTGGCAAAGCTTTGACGCGCGAGCGGCCCAGCGGTTCTATCTCTCGTCTCTGCCTTTCTCAAATTAAACAACCTATTACGCCCTAAAAACCGTGTGACATTAGAAATAGTCTGAATTACAAACAATTGTCTGAATTAAAAATAGTCAGAAAGTAAGAAGAACATAAACTTTTTCCTAGGTACAGCCGCCGCCTCCACCTCAGTCTCCTCCATAGATTGGGTTCCCCCTCTTCCGGCCGGCTTCGTCGGTGTCGGGAGGAGTGGGGAACCCGATCTATGCGTGGAGTTTTTTTAAAAAGTAGTGGAGCACATGATTTCTTCCATGGATGGTGATGTAAGTGGTGTTTGGATGCCATGGTGAAGCAGATCCCAAAAGATGGGACCACCATGCACACGCGCCGTCAGACGATCCACTGTTTTGACACCTCGTTCTGACGAGAACCCTATATTTCAGGGGTCTACACCACATGAACATGGGCATTCACACATGCACAACCCTAAACCCATGGCTAGGAGTGGGTGGGGTGACATGGTGCACCAGTGCACACCACATGGGGTCACCCAAGGGTTGTGGGCCCACTTTGTGGCCTGGGTAGAGCCGTTTTGCACGTAAACCATGTGTGCGGGCTCCCGTGAGGTAGCTAGGCAAGGAGCACATGATTTCTTCCATGGATGGTGATGTAAGTGGTGTTTGGATGCCATGGTGAAGCAGATCCCAAAAGATGGGACCACCATGCACACGCGCCGTCAGACGATCCACTGTTTTGACACCTCGTTCTGACGAGAACCCCATATTTCAGGGGTCTACACCACATGAACATGGGCATTCACACATGCACAACCCTAAACCCATGGCTAGGAGTGGGTGGGGTGACATGGTGCACCAGTGCCCACCACATGGGGTCACCCAAGGGTTGTGGGCCCACTTTGTGGCCTCGGGTAGAGCCGTTTTGCACGTAAACCATGTGTGCGGGCTCCCGTGAGGTAGCTAGGCAAGGAGCACATGATTTCTTCCATGGATGGTGATGTAAGTGGTGTTTGGATGCCATGGTGAAGCAGATCCCAAAAGATGGGACCACCATGCACACGCGCCGTCGGACGATCCACTGTTTTGACACCTCGTTCCGACGAGAACCCTATATTTCGGGGGTCTACACCACATGAACATGGGCATTCACACATGCACAACCCTAAACCCATGGCTAGGAGTGGGTGGGGTGACATGGTGCACCAGTGCCCACCACATGGGGTCACCCAAGGGTTGTGGGCCCACTTTGTGGCCCGGGTAGAGCCGTTTTGCACGTAAACCATGTGTGCGGGCTCCCGTGAGGTAGCTAGGCAAGGAGCACATGATTTCTTCCATGGATGGTGATGTAAGTGGTGTTTGGATGCCATGGTGAAGCAGATCCCAAAAGATGGGACCACCATGCACACACGCCGTCAGACGATCCACTGTTTTGACACCTCGTTCTGACGAGAACCCTATATTTCGGGGGTCTACACCACATGAACATGGGCATTCACACATGCACAACCCTAAACCCATGGCTAGGAGTGGGTGGGGTGACATGGTGCACCAGTGCCCACCACATGGGGTCACCCAAGGGTTGTGGGCCCACTTTGTGGCCCGGGTAGAGCCGTTTTGCACGTAAACCATGTGTGCGGGCTCCCGTGAGGTAGCTAGGCAAGGAGCACATGATTTCTTCCATGGATGGTGATGTAAGTGGTGTTTGGATGCCATGGTGAAGCAGATCCCAAAAGATGGGACCACCATGCACACGCGCCGTCGGACGATCCATCTGTTTTGACACCTCGTTCTGACGAGAACCCTATATTTCAGGGGTCTACACCACATGAACATGGGCATTCACACATGCACAACCCTAAACCCATGGCTAGGAGTGGGTGGGGTGACATGGTGCACCAGTGCCCACCACATGGGGTCACCCAAGGGTTGTGGGCCCACTTTGTGGCCCGGGTAGAGCCGTTTTGCACGTAAACCATGTGTGCGGGCTCCCGTGAGGTAGCTAGGCAAGGAGCACATGATTTCTTCCATGGATGGTGATGTAAGTGGTGTTTGGATGCCATGGTGAAGCAGATCCCAAAAGATGGGACCACCATGCACACGCGCCGTCGGACGATCCACTTGTTTTGACACCTCGTTCCGACGAGAACCCTATATTTCGGGGGTCTACACCACATGAACATGGGCATTCACACATGCACAACCCTAAACCCATGGCTAGGAGTGGGTGGGGTGACATGGTGCACCAGTGCCCACCACATGGGGTCACCCAAGGGTTGTGGGCCCACTTTGTGGCCCGGGTAGAGCCGTTTTGCACGTAAACCATGTGTGCGGGCTCCCGTGAGGTAGCTAGGCAAGGAGCACATGATTTCTTCCATGGATGGTGATGTAAGTGGTGTTTGGATGCCATGGTGAAGCAGATCCCAAAAGATGGGACCACCATGCACACGCGCCGTCGGACGATCCACTGTTTTGACACCTCGTTCGACGAGAACCCTATATTTCGGGGGTCTACACCACATGAACATGGGCATTCACACATGCACAACCCTAAACCCATGGCTAGGAGTGGGTGGGGTGACATGGTGCACCAGTGCCCACCACATGGGGTCACCCAAGGGTTGTGGGCCCACTTTGTGGCCTCGGGTAGAGCCGTTTTGCACGTAAACCATGTGTGCGGGCTCCCGTGAGGTAGCTAGGCAAGGAGCACATGATTTCTTCCATGGATGGTGATGTAAGTGGTGTTTGGATGCCATGGTGAAGCAGATCCCAAAAGATGGGACCACCATGCACACGCGCCGTCGGACGATCCACTGTTTTGACACCTCGTTACGACGAGAACCCTATATTTCGGGGGTCTACACCACATGAACATGGGCATTCACACATGCACAACCCTAAACCCATGGCTAGGAGTGGGTGGGGTGACATGGTGCACCAGTGCCCACCACATGGGGTCACCCAAGGGTTGTGGGCCCACTTTGTGGCCTCGGGTAGAGCCGTTTTGCACGTAAACCATGTGTGCGGGCTCCCGTGAGGTAGCTAGGCAAGGAGCACATGATTTCTTCCATGGATGGTGATGTAAGTGGTGTTTGGATGCCATGGTGAAGCAGATCCCAAAAGATGGGACCACCATGCACACGCGCCGTCAGACGATCCACTGTTTTGACACCTCGTTCTGACGAGAACCCTATATTTCAGGGGTCTACACCACATGAACATGGGCATTCACACATGCACAACCCTAAACCCATGGCTAGGAGTGGGTGGGGTGACATGGTGCACCAGTGCCCACCACATGGGGTCACCCAAGGGTTGTGGGCCCACTTTGTGGCCTCGGGTAGAGCCGTTTTGCACGTAAACCATGTGTGCGGGCTCCCGTGAGGTAGCTAGGCAAGGAGCACATGATTTCTTCCATGGATGGTGATGTAAGTGGTGTTTGGATGCCATGGTGAAGCAGATCCCAAAAGATGGGACCACCATGCACACGCGCCGTCGGACGATCCACTTGTTTTGACACCTCGTTCCGACGAGAACCCTATATTTCGGGGTCTACACCACATGAACATGGGCATTCACACATGCACAACCCTAAACCCATGGCTAGGAGTGGGTGGGGTGACATGGTGCACCAGTGCCCACCACATGGGGTCACCCAAGGGTTGTGGGCCCACTTTGTGGCCCGGGTAGAGCCGTTTTGCACGTAAACCATGTGTGCGGGCTCCCGTGAGGTAGCTAGGCAAGGAGCACATGATTTCTTCCATGGATGGTGATGTAAGTGGTGTTTGGATGCCATGGTGAAGCAGATCCCAAAAGATGGGACCACCATGCACACGCGCCGTCAGACGATCCACTGTTTTGACACCTCGTTCTGACGAGAACCCTGTATTTCAGGGGTCTACACCACATGAACATGGGCATTCACACATGCACAACCCTAAACCCATGGCTAGGAGTGGGTGGGGTGACATGGTGCACCAGTGCCCACCACATGGGGTCACCCAAGGGTTGTGGGCCCACTTTGTGGCCCGGGTAGAGCCGTTTTGCACGTAAACCATGTGTGCGGGCTCCCGTGAGGTAGCTAGGCAAGGAGCACATGATTTCTTCCATGGATGGTGATGTAAGTGGTGTTTGGATGCCATGGTGAAGCAGATCCCAAAAGATGGGACCACCATGCACACGCGCCGTCAGACGATCCACTGTTTTGACACCTCGTTCTGACGAGAACCCTATATTTCAGGGGTCTACACCACATGAACATGGGCATTCACACATGCACAACCCTAAACCCATGGCTAGGAGTGGGTGGGGTGACATGGTGCACCAGTGCCCACCACATGGGGTCACCCAAGGGTTGTGGGCCCACTTTGTGGCCCGGGTAGAGCCGTTTTGCACGTAAACCATGTGTGCGGGCTCCCGTGAGGTAGCTAGGCAAGGAGCACATGATTTCTTCCATGGATGGTGATGTAAGTGGTGTTTGGATGCCATGGTGAAGCAGATCCCAAAAGATGGGACCACCATGCACACGCGCCGTCGGACGATCCACTGTTTTGACACCTCGTTTGACGAGAACCCTATATTTCAGGGGTCTACACCACATGAACATGGGCATTCACACATGCACAACCCTAAACCCATGGCTAGGAGTGGGTGGGGTGACATGGTGCACCAGTGCCCACCACATGGGGTCACCCAAGGGTTGTGGGCCCACTTTGTGGCCTGGGTAGAGCCGTTTTGCACGTAAACCATGTGTGCGGGCTCCCGTGAGGTAGCTAGGCAAGGAGCACATGATTTCTTCCATGGATGGTGATGTAAGTGGTGTTTGGATGCCATGGTGAAGCAGATCCCAAAAGATGGGACCACCATGCACACGCGCCGTCCGACGATCCACTGTTTTGACACCTCGTTCTGACGAGAACCCTATATTTCGGGGGTCTACACCACATGAACATGGGCATTCACACATGCACAACCCTAAACCCATGGCTAGGAGTGGGTGGGGTGACATGGTGCACCAGTGCCCACCACATGGGGTCACCCAAGGGTTGTGGGCCCACTTTGTGGCCCGGGTAGAGCCGTTTTGCACGTAAACCATGTGTGCGGGCTCCCGTGAGGTAGCTAGGCAAGGAGCACATGATTTCTTCCATGGATGGTGATGTAAGTGGTGTTTGGATGCCATGGTGAAGCAGATCCCAAAAGATGGGACCACCATGCACACGCGCCGTCGGACGATCCACTGTTTTGACACCTCGTTCCGACGAGAACCCTATATTTCGGGGGTCTACACCACATGAACATGGGCATTCACACATGCACAACCCTAAACCCATGGCTAGGAGTGGGTGGGGTGACATGGTGCACCAGTGCCCACCACATGGGGTCACCCAAGGGTTGTGGGCCCACTTTGTGGCCCGGGTAGAGCCGTTTTGCACGTAAACCATGTGTGCGGGCTCCCGTGAGGTAGCTAGGCAAGGAGCACATGATTTCTTCCATGGATGGTGATGTAAGTGGTGTTTGGATGCCATGGTGAAGCAGATCCCAAAAGATGGGACCACCATGCACACGCGCCGTCAGACGATCCACTGTTTTGACACCTCGTTCTGACGAGAACCCTATATTTCAAGGGTCTACACCACATGAACATGGGCATTCACACATGCACAACCCTAAACCCATGGCTAGGAGTGGGTGGGGTGACATGGTGCACCAGTGCCCACCACATGGGGTCACCCAAGGGTTGTGGGCCCACTTTGTGGCCCGGGTAGAGCCGTTTTGCACGTAAACCATGTGTGCGGGCTCCCGTGAGGTAGCTAGGCAAGGAGCACATGATTTCTTCCATGGATGGTGATGTAAGTGGTGTTTGGATGCCATGGTGAAGCAGATCCCAAAAGATGGGACCACCATGCACACGCGCCGTCGGACGATCCATTGTTTTGACACCTCGTTCCGACGAGAACCCTATATTTCGGGGGTCTACACCACATGAACATGGGCATTCACACATGCACAACCCTAAACCCATGGCTAGGAGTGGGTGGGGTGACATGGTGCACCAGTGCCCACCACATGGGGTCACCCAAGGGTTGTGGGCCCACTTTGTGGCCTGGGTAGAGCCGTTTTGCACGTAAACCATGTGTGCGGGCTCCCGTGAGGTAGCTAGGCAAGGAGCACATGATTTCTTCCATGGATGGTGATGTAAGTGGTGTTTGGATGCCATGGTGAAGCAGATCCCAAAAGATGGGACCACCATGCACACGCGCCGTCGGACGATCCACTTGTTTTGACACCTCGTTCGACGAGAACCCTATATTTCAGGGGTCTACACCACATGAACATGGGCATTCACACATGCACAACCCTAAACCCATGGCTAGGAGTGGGTGGGGTGACATGGTGCACCAGTGCCCACCACATGGGGTCACCCAAGGGTTGTGGGCCCACTTTGTGGCCCGGGTAGAGCCGTTTTGCACGTAAACCATGTGTGCGGGCTCCCGTGAGGTAGCTAGGCAAGGAGCACATGATTTCTTCCATGGATGGTGATGTAAGTGGTGTTTGGATGCCATGGTGAAGCAGATCCCAAAAGATGGGACCACCATGCACACGCGCCGTCGGACGATCCATCGTTTTGACACCTCGTTCGACGAGAACCCTATATTTCGGGGGTCTACACCACATGAACATGGGCATTCACACATGCACAACCCTAAACCCATGGCTAGGAGTGGGTGGGGTGACATGGTGCACCAGTGCCCACCACATGGGGTCACCCAAGGGTTGTGGGCCCACTTTGTGGCCTCGGGTAGAGCCGTTTTGCACGTAAACCATGTGTGCGGGCTCCCGTGAGGTAGCTAGGCAAGGAGCACATGATTTCTTCCATGGATGGTGATGTAAGTGGTGTTTGGATGCCATGGTGAAGCAGATCCCAAAAGATGGGACCACCATGCACACGCGCCGTCGGACGATCCACTTGTTTTGACACCTCGTTCCGACGAGAACCCTATATTTCGGGGGTCTACACCACATGAACATGGGCATTCACACATGCACAACCCTAAACCCATGGCTAGGAGTGGGTGGGGTGACATGGTGCACCAGTGCCCACCACATGGGGTCACCCAAGGGTTGTGGGCCCACTTTGTGGCCTCGGGTAGAGCCGTTTTGCACGTAAACCATGTGTGCGGGCTCCCGTGAGGTAGCTAGGCAAGGAGCACATGATTTCTTCCATGGATGGTGATGTAAGTGGTGTTTGGATGCCATGGTGAAGCAGATCCCAAAAGATGGGACCACCATGCACACGCGCCGTCAGACGATCCACTGTTTTGACACCTCGTTCTGACGAGAACCCTATATTTCAGGGGTCTACACCACATGAACATGGGCATTCACACATGCACAACCCTAAACCCATGGCTAGGAGTGGGTGGGGTGACATGGTGCACCAGTGCCCACCACATGGGGTCACCCAAGGGTTGTGGGCCCACTTTGTGGCCTCGGGTAGAGCCGTTTTGCACGTAAACCATGTGTGCGGGCTCCCGTGAGGTAGCTAGGCAAGGAGCACATGATTTCTTCCATGGATGGTGATGTAAGTGGTGTTTGGATGCCATGGTGAAGCAGATCCCAAAAGATGGGACCACCATGCACACGCGCCGTCGGACGATCCACTTGTTTTGACACCTCGTTCTGACGAGAACCCTATATTTCAGGGGTCTACACCACATGAACATGGGCATTCACACATGCACAACCCTAAACCCATGGCTAGGAGTGGGTGGGGTGACATGGTGCACCAGTGCCCACCACATGGGGTCACCCAAGGGTTGTGGGCCCACTTTGTGGCCTGGGTAGAGCCGTTTTGCACGTAAACCATGTGTGCGGGCTCCCGTGAGGTAGCTAGGCAAGGAGCACATGATTTCTTCCATGGATGGTGATGTAAGTGGTGTTTGGATGCCATGGTGAAGCAGATCCCAAAAGATGGGACCACCATGCACACGCGCCGTCGGACGATCCACTTGTTTTGACACCTCGTTCTGACGAGAACCCTATATTTCAGGGGTCTACACCACATGAACATGGGCATTCACACATGCACAACCCTAAACCCATGGCTAGGAGTGGGTGGGGTGACATGGTGCACCAGTGCCCACCACATGGGGTCACCCAAGGGTTGTGGGCCCACTTTGTGGCCCGGGTAGAGCCGTTTTGCACGTAAACCATGTGTGCGGGCTCCCGTGAGGTAGCTAGGCAAGGAGCACATGATTTCTTCCATGGATGGTGATGTAAGTGGTGTTTGGATGCCATGGTGAAGCAGATCCCAAAAGATGGGACCACCATGCACACGCGCCGTCGGACGATCCACTGTTTTGACACCTCGTTCTGACGAGAACCCTATATTTCAGGGGTCTACACCACATGAACATGGGCATTCACACATGCACAACCCTAAACCCATGGCTAGGAGTGGGTGGGGTGACATGGTGCACCAGTGCCCACCACATGGGGTCACCCAAGGGTTGTGGGCCCACTTTGTGGCCTCGGGTAGAGCCGTTTTGCACGTAAACCATGTGTGCGGGCTCCCGTGAGGTAGCTAGGCAAGGAGCACATGATTTCTTCCATGGATGGTGATGTAAGTGGTGTTTGGATGCCATGGTGAAGCAGATCCCAAAAGATGGGACCACCATGCACACGCGCCGTCGGACGATCCACTTGTTTTGACACCTCGTTCGACGAGAACCCTATATTTCGGGGGTCTACACCACATGAACATGGGCATTCACACATGCACAACCCTAAACCCATGGCTAGGAGTGGGTGGGGTGACATGGTGCACCAGTGCCCACCACATGGGGTCACCCAAGGGTTGTGGGCCCACTTTGTGGCCTGGGTAGAGCCGTTTTGCACGTAAACCATGTGTGCGGGCTCCCGTGAGGTAGCTAGGCAAGGAGCACATGATTTCTTCCATGGATGGTGATGTAAGTGGTGTTTGGATGCCATGGTGAAGCAGATCCCAAAAGATGGGACCACCATGCACACGCGCCGTCGGACGATCCACTTGTTTTGACACCTCGTTCCGACGAGAACCCTATATTTCGGGGGTCTACACCACATGAACATGGGCATTCACACATGCACAACCCTAAACCCATGGCTAGGAGTGGGTGGGGTGACATGGTGCACCAGTGCCCACCACATGGGGTCACCCAAGGGTTGTGGGCCCACTTTGTGGCCTGGGTAGAGCCGTTTTGCACGTAAACCATGTGTGCGGGCTCCCGTGAGGTAGCTAGGCAAGGAGCACATGATTTCTTCCATGGATGGTGATGTAAGTGGTGTTTGGATGCCATGGTGAAGCAGATCCCAAAAGATGGGACCACCATGCACACGCGCCGTCGGACGATCCACTGTTTTGACACCTCGTTCTGACGAGAACCCTATATTTCGGGGGTCTACACCACATGAACATGGGCATTCACACATGCACAACCCTAAACCCATGGCTAGGAGTGGGTGGGGTGACATGGTGCACCAGTGCCCACCACATGGGGTCACCCAAGGGTTGTGGGCCCACTTTGTGGCCCGGGTAGAGCCGTTTTGCACGTAAACCATGTGTGCGGGCTCCCGTGAGGTAGCTAGGCAAGGAGCACATGATTTCTTCCATGGATGGTGATGTAAGTGGTGTTTGGATGCCATGGTGAAGCAGATCCCAAAAGATGGGACCACCATGCACACGCGCCGTCGGACGATCCACTTGTTTTGACACCTCGTTCCGACGAGAACCCTATATTTCGGGGGTCTACACCACATGAACATGGGCATTCACACATGCACAACCCTAAACCCATGGCTAGGAGTGGGTGGGGTGACATGGTGCACCAGTGCCCACCACATGGGGTCACCCAAGGGTTGTGGGCCCACTTTGTGGCCTCGGGTAGAGCCGTTTTGCACGTAAACCATGTGTGCGGGCTCCCGTGAGGTAGCTAGGCAAGGAGCACATGATTTCTTCCATGGATGGTGATGTAAGTGGTGTTTGGATGCCATGGTGAAGCAGATCCCAAAAGATGGGACCACCATGCACACGCGCCGTCAGACGATCCACTGTTTTGACACCTCGTTCTGACGAGAACCCTATATTTCGGGGGTCTACACCACATGAACATGGGCATTCACACATGCACAACCCTAAACCCATGGCTAGGAGTGGGTGGGGTGACATGGTGCACCAGTGCCCACCACATGGGGTCACCCAAGGGTTGTGGGCCCACTTTGTGGCCTGGGTAGAGCCGTTTTGCACGTAAACCATGTGTGCGGGCTCCCGTGAGGTAGCTAGGCAAGGAGCACATGATTTCTTCCATGGATGGTGATGTAAGTGGTGTTTGGATGCCATGGTGAAGCAGATCCCAAAAGATGGGACCACCATGCACACGCGCCGTCAGACGATCCACTGTTTTGACACCTCGTTCTGACGAGAACCCTATATTTCAGGGGTCTACACCACATGAACATGGGCATTCACACATGCACAACCCTAAACCCATGGCTAGGAGTGGGTGGGGTGACATGGTGCACCAGGTGCCCACCACATGGGGTCACCCAAGGGTTGTGGGCCCACTTTGTGGCCCGGGTAGAGCCGTTTTGCACGTAAACCATGTGTGCGGGCTCCCGTGAGGTAGCTAGGCAAGGAGCACATGATTTCTTCCATGGATGGTGATGTAAGTGGTGTTTGGATGCCATGGTGAAGCAGATCCCAAAAGATGGGACCACCATGCACACGCGCCGTCAGACGATCCACTGTTTTGACACCTCGTTCTGACGAGAACCCTATATTTCAGGGGTCTACACCACATGAACATGGGCATTCACACATGCACAACCCTAAACCCATGGCTAGGAGTGGGTGGGGTGACATGGTGCACCAGTGCCCACCACATGGGGTCACCCAAGGGTTGTGGGCCCACTTTGTGGCCTGGGTAGAGCCGTTTTGCACGTAAACCATGTGTGCGGGCTCCCGTGAGGTAGCTAGGCAAGGAGCACATGATTTCTTCCATGGATGGTGATGTAAGTGGTGTTTGGATGCCATGGTGAAGCAGATCCCAAAAGATGGGACCACCATGCACACGCGCCGTCAGACGATCCACTGTTTTGACACCTCGTTCTGACGAGAACCCTATATTTCAGGGGTCTACACCACATGAACATGGGCATTCACACATGCACAACCCTAAACCCATGGCTAGGAGTGGGTGGGGTGACATGGTGCACCAGTGCCCACCACATGGGGTCACCCAAGGGTTGTGGGCCCACTTTGTGGCCTCGGGTAGAGCCGTTTTGCACGTAAACCATGTGTGCGGGCTCCCGTGAGGTAGCTAGGCAAGGAGCACATGATTTCTTCCATGGATGGTGATGTAAGTGGTGTTTGGATGCCATGGTGAAGCAGATCCCAAAAGATGGGACCACCATGCACACGCGCCGTCGGACGATCCACTGTTTTGACACCTCGTTCCGACGAGAACCCTATATTTCAGGGGTCTACACCACATGAACATGGGCATTCACACATGCACAACCCTAAACCCATGGCTAGGAGTGGGTGGGGTGACATGGTGCACCAGTGCCCACCACATGGGGTCACCCAAGGGTTGTGGGCCCACTTTGTGGCCTGGGTAGAGCCGTTTTGCACGTAAACCATGTGTGCGGGCTCCCGTGAGGTAGCTAGGCAAGGAGCACATGATTTCTTCCATGGATGGTGATGTAAGTGGTGTTTGGATGCCATGGTGAAGCAGATCCCAAAAGATGGGACCACCATGCACACGCGCCGTCGGACGATCCACTTGTTTTGACACCTCGTTCGACGAGAACCCTATATTTCGGGGGTCTACACCACATGAACATGGGCATTCACACATGCACAACCCTAAACCCATGGCTAGGAGTGGGTGGGGTGACATGGTGCACCAGTGCCCACCACATGGGGTCACCCAAGGGTTGTGGGCCCACTTTGTGGCCGGGGTAGAGCCGTTTTGCACGTAAACCATGTGTGCGGGCTCCCGTGAGGTAGCTAGGCAAGGAGCACATGATTTCTTCCATGGATGGTGATGTAAGTGGTGTTTGGATGCCATGGTGAAGCAGATCCCAAAAGATGGGACCACCATGCACACGCGCCGTCGGACGATCCATTGTTTTGACACCTCGTTCTGACGAGAACCCTATATTTCAGGGGTCTACACCACATGAACATGGGCATTCACACATGCACAACCCTAAACCCATGGCTAGGAGTGGGTGGGGTGACATGGTGCACCAGTGCCCACCACATGGGGTCACCCAAGGGTTGTGGGCCCACTTTGTGGCCCGGGTAGAGCCGTTTTGCACGTAAACCATGTGTGCGGGCTCCCGTGAGGTAGCTAGGCAAGGAGCACATGATTTCTTCCATGGATGGTGATGTAAGTGGTGTTTGGATGCCATGGTGAAGCAGATCCCAAAAGATGGGACCACCATGCACACGCGCCGTCGGACGATCCACTGTTTTGACACCTCGTTCCGACGAGAACCCTATATTTCGTGGGTCTACACCACATGAACATGGGCATTCACACATGCACAACCCTAAACCCATGGCTAGGAGTGGGTGGGGTGACATGGTGCACCAGTGCCCACCACATGGGGTCACCCAAGGGTTGTGGGCCCACTTTGTGGCCCGGGTAGAGCCGTTTTGCACGTAAACCATGTGTGCGGGCTCCCGTGAGGTAGCTAGGCAAGGAGCACATGATTTCTTCCATGGATGGTGATGTAAGTGGTGTTTGGATGCCATGGTGAAGCAGATCCCAAAAGATGGGACCACCATGCACACGCGCCGTCGGACGATCCACTGTTTTGACACCTCGTTCCGACGAGAACCCTATATTTCGGGGGTCTACACCACATGAACATGGGCATTCACACATGCACAACCCTAAACCCATGGCTAGGAGTGGGTGGGGTGACATGGTGCACCAGTGCCCACCACATGGGGTCACCCAAGGGTTGTGGGCCCACTTTGTGGCCTCGGGTAGAGCCGTTTTGCACGTAAACCATGTGTGCGGGCTCCCGTGAGGTAGCTAGGCAAGGAGCACATGATTTCTTCCATGGATGGTGATGTAAGTGGTGTTTGGATGCCATGGTGAAGCAGATCCCAAAAGATGGGACCACCATGCACACGCGCCGTCAGACGATCCACTGTTTTGACACCTCGTTCTGACGAGAACCCTATATTTCAGGGGTCTACACCACATGAACATGGGCATTCACACATGCACAACCCTAAACCCATGGCTAGGAGTGGGTGGGGTGACATGGTGCACCAGTGCCCACCACATGGGGTCACCCAAGGGTTGTGGGCCCACTTTGTGGCCTGGGTAGAGCCGTTTTGCACGTAAACCATGTGTGCGGGCTCCCGTGAGGTAGCTAGGCAAGGAGCACATGATTTCTTCCATGGATGGTGATGTAAGTGGTGTTTGGATGCCATGGTGAAGCAGATCCCAAAAGATGGGACCACCATGCACACGCGCCGTCGGACGATCCACTTGTTTTGACACCTCGTTCCGACGAGAACCCTATATTTCGGGGGTCTACACCACATGAACATGGGCATTCACACATGCACAACCCTAAACCCATGGCTAGGAGTGGGTGGGGTGACATGGTGCACCAGTGCCCACCACATGGGGTCACCCAAGGGTTGTGGGCCCACTTTGTGGCCTCGGGTAGAGCCGTTTTGCACGTAAACCATGTGTGCGGGCTCCCGTGAGGTAGCTAGGCAAGGAGCACATGATTTCTTCCATGGATGGTGATGTAAGTGGTGTTTGGATGCCATGGTGAAGCAGATCCCAAAAGATGGGACCACCATGCACACGCGCCGTCGGACGATCCACTTGTTTTGACACCTCGTTCCGACGAGAACCCTATATTTCGGGGGTCTACACCACATGAACATGGGCATTCACACATGCACAACCCTAAACCCATGGCTAGGAGTGGGTGGGGTGACATGGTGCACCAGTGCCCACCACATGGGGTCACCCAAGGGTTGTGGGCCCACTTTGTGGCCCGGGTAGAGCCGTTTTGCACGTAAACCATGTGTGCGGGCTCCCGTGAGGTAGCTAGGCAAGGAGCACATGATTTCTTCCATGGATGGTGATGTAAGTGGTGTTTGGATGCCATGGTGAAGCAGATCCCAAAAGATGGGACCACCATGCACACGCGCCGTCGGACGATCCACTGTTTTGACACCTCGTTCGACGAGAACCCTATATTTCGGGGGTCTACACCACATGAACATGGGCATTCACACATGCACAACCCTAAACCCATGGCTAGGAGTGGGTGGGGTGACATGGTGCACCAGTGCCCACCACATGGGGTCACCCAAGGGTTGTGGGCCCACTTTGTGGCCTCGGGTAGAGCCGTTTTGCACGTAAACCATGTGTGCGGGCTCCCGTGAGGTAGCTAGGCAAGGAGCACATGATTTCTTCCATGGATGGTGATGTAAGTGGTGTTTGGATGCCATGGTGAAGCAGATCCCAAAAGATGGGACCACCATGCACACGCGCCGTCAGACGATCCACTGTTTTGACACCTCGTTCTGACGAGAACCCTATATTTCGGGGGTCTACACCACATGAACATGGGCATTCACACATGCACAACCCTAAACCCATGGCTAGGAGTGGGTGGGGTGACATGGTGCACCAGTGCCCACCACATGGGGTCACCCAAGGGTTGTGGGCCCACTTTGTGGCCCGGGTAGAGCCGTTTTGCACGTAAACCATGTGTGCGGGCTCCCGTGAGGTAGCTAGGCAAGGAGCACATGATTTCTTCCATGGATGGTGATGTAAGTGGTGTTTGGATGCCATGGTGAAGCAGATCCCAAAAGATGGGACCACCATGCACACGCGCCGTCAGACGATCCACTGTTTTGACACCTCGTTCTGACGAGAACCCTATATTTCAGGGGTCTACACCACATGAACATGGGCATTCACACATGCACAACCCTAAACCCATGGCTAGGAGTGGGTGGGGTGACATGGTGCACCAGTGCCCACCACATGGGGTCACCCAAGGGTTGTGGGCCCACTTTGTGGCCCGGGTAGAGCCGTTTTGCACGTAAACCATGTGTGCGGGCTCCCGTGAGGTAGCTAGGCAAGGAGCACATGATTTCTTCCATGGATGGTGATGTAAGTGGTGTTTGGATGCCATGGTGAAGCAGATCCCAAAAGATGGGACCACCATGCACACGCGCCGTCGGACGATCCACTTGTTTTGACACCTCGTTCTGACGAGAACCCTATATTTCAGGGGTCTACACCACATGAACATGGGCATTCACACATGCACAACCCTAAACCCATGGCTAGGAGTGGGTGGGGTGACATGGTGCACCAGTGCCCACCACATGGGGTCACCCAAGGGTTGTGGGCCCACTTTGTGGCCTGGGTAGAGCCGTTTTGCACGTAAACCATGTGTGCGGGCTCCCGTGAGGTAGCTAGGCAAGGAGCACATGATTTCTTCCATGGATGGTGATGTAAGTGGTGTTTGGATGCCATGGTGAAGCAGATCCCAAAAGATGGGACCACCATGCACACGCGCCGTCGGACGATCCACTTGTTTTGACACCTCGTTCCGACGAGAACCCTATATTTCGGGGGTCTACACCACATGAACATGGGCATTCACACATGCACAACCCTAAACCCATGGCTAGGAGTGGGTGGGGTGACATGGTGCACCAGTGCCCACCACATGGGGTCACCCAAGGGTTGTGGGCCCACTTTGTGGCCTGGGTAGAGCCGTTTTGCACGTAAACCATGTGTGCGGGCTCCCGTGAGGTAGCTAGGCAAGGAGCACATGATTTCTTCCATGGATGGTGATGTAAGTGGTGTTTGGATGCCATGGTGAAGCAGATCCCAAAAGATGGGACCACCATGCACACGCGCCGTCGGACGATCCACTGTTTTGACACCTCGTTCGACGAGAACCCTATATTTCGGGGGTCTACACCACATGAACATGGGCATTCACACATGCACAACCCTAAACCCATGGCTAGGAGTGGGTGGGGTGACATGGTGCACCAGTGCCCACCACATGGGGTCACCCAAGGGTTGTGGGCCCACTTTGTGGCCTCGGGTAGAGCCGTTTTGCACGTAAACCATGTGTGCGGGCTCCCGTGAGGTAGCTAGGCAAGGAGCACATGATTTCTTCCATGGATGGTGATGTAAGTGGTGTTTGGATGCCATGGTGAAGCAGATCCCAAAAGATGGGACCACCATGCACACGCGCCGTCAGACGATCCACTGTTTTGACACCTCGTTCTGACGAGAACCCTATATTTCAGGGGTCTACACCACATGAACATGGGCATTCACACATGCACAACCCTAAACCCATGGCTAGGAGTGGGTGGGGTGACATGGTGCACCAGTGCCCACCACATGGGGTCACCCAAGGGTTGTGGGCCCACTTTGTGGCCTCGGGTAGAGCCGTTTTGCACGTAAACCATGTGTGCGGGCTCCCGTGAGGTAGCTAGGCAAGGAGCACATGATTTCTTCCATGGATGGTGATGTAAGTGGTGTTTGGATGCCATGGTGAAGCAGATCCCAAAAGATGGGACCACCATGCACACGCGCCGTCAGACGATCCACTGTTTTGACACCTCGTTCTGACGAGAACCCTATATTTCAGGGGTCTACACCACATGAACATGGGCATTCACACATGCACAACCCTAAACCCATGGCTAGGAGTGGGTGGGGTGACATGGTGCACCAGTGCCCACCACATGGGGTCACCCAAGGGTTGTGGGCCCACTTTGTGGCCTGGGTAGAGCCGTTTTGCACGTAAACCATGTGTGCGGGCTCCCGTGAGGTAGCTAGGCAAGGAGCACATGATTTCTTCCATGGATGGTGATGTAAGTGGTGTTTGGATGCCATGGTGAAGCAGATCCCAAAAGATGGGACCACCATGCACACGCGCCGTCGGACGATCCACTGTTTTGACACCTCGTTCCGACGAGAACCCTATATTTCGGGGGTCTACACCACATGAACATGGGCATTCACACATGCACAACCCTAAACCCATGGCTAGGAGTGGGTGGGGTGACATGGTGCACCAGTGCCCACCACATGGGGTCACCCAAGGGTTGTGGGCCCACTTTGTGGCCCGGGTAGAGCCGTTTTGCACGTAAACCATGTGTGCGGGCTCCCGTGAGGTAGCTAGGCAAGGAGCACATGATTTCTTCCATGGATGGTGATGTAAGTGGTGTTTGGATGCCATGGTGAAGCAGATCCCAAAAGATGGGACCACCATGCACACGCGCCGTCGGACGATCCATTGTTTTGACACCTCGTTCTGACGAGAACCCTATATTTCAGGGGTCTACACCACATGAACATGGGCATTCACACATGCACAACCCTAAACCCATGGCTAGGAGTGGGTGGGGTGACATGGTGCACCAGTGCCCACCACATGGGGTCACCCAAGGGTTGTGGGCCCACTTTGTGGCCTCGGGTAGAGCCGTTTTGCACGTAAACCATGTGTGCGGGCTCCCGTGAGGTAGCTAGGCAAGGAGCACATGATTTCTTCCATGGATGGTGATGTAAGTGGTGTTTGGATGCCATGGTGAAGCAGATCCCAAAAGATGGGACCACCATGCACACGCGCCGTCGGACGATCCACTGTTTTGACACCTCGTTCTGACGAGAACCCTATATTTCGGGGGTCTACACCACATGAACATGGGCATTCACACATGCACAACCCTAAACCCATGGCTAGGAGTGGGTGGGGTGACATGGTGCACCAGTGCCCCCCACATGGGGTCACCCAAGGGTTGTGGGCCCACTTTGTGGCCCGGGTAGAGCCGTTTTGCACGTAAACCATGTGTGCGGGCTCCCGTGAGGTAGCTAGGCAAGGAGCACATGATTTCTTCCATGGATGGTGATGTAAGTGGTGTTTGGATGCCATGGTGAAGCAGATCCCAAAAGATGGGACCACCATGCACACGCGCCGTCAGACGATCCACTGTTTTGACACCTCGTTCCGACGAGAACCCTATATTTCGTGGGTCTACACCACATGAACATGGGCATTCACACATGCACAACCCTAAACCCATGGCTAGGAGTGGGTGGGGTGACATGGTGCACCAGTGCCCACCACATGGGGTCACCCAAGGGTTGTGGGCCCACTTTGTGGCCGGGGTAGAGCCGTTTTGCACGTAAACCATGTGTGCGGGCTCCCGTGAGGTAGCTAGGCAAGGAGCACATGATTTCTTACATGGATGGTGATGTAAGTGGTGTTTGGATGCCATGGTGAAGCAGATCCCAAAAGATGGGACCACCATGCACACGCGCCGTCAGACGATCCACTGTTTTGACACCTCGTTCTGACGAGAACCCTATATTTCAGGGGTCTACACCACATGAACATGGGCATTCACACATGCACAACCCTAAACCCATGGCTAGGAGTGGGTGGGGTGACATGGTGCACCAGTGCCCACCACATGGGGTCACCCAAGGGTTGTGGGCCCACTTTGTGGCCCTGGGTAGAGCCGTTTTGCACGTAAACCATGTGTGCGGGCTCCCGTGAGGTAGCTAGGCAAGGAGCACATGATTTCTTCCATGGATGGTGATGTAAGTGGTGTTTGGATGCCATGGTGAAGCAGATCCCAAAAGATGGGACCACCATGCACACGCGCCGTCGGACGATCCACTGTTTTGACACCTCGTTCTGACGAGAACCCTATATTTCGGGGGTCTACACCACATGAACATGGGCATTCACACATGCACAACCCTAAACCCATGGCTAGGAGTGGGTGGGGTGACATGGTGCACCAGTGCCCACCACATGGGGTCACCCAAGGGTTGTGGGCCCACTTTGTGGCCTGGGTAGAGCCGTTTTGCACGTAAACCATGTGTGCGGGCTCCCGTGAGGTAGCTAGGCAAGGAGCACATGATTTCTTCCATGGATGGTGATGTAAGTGGTGTTTGGATGCCATGGTGAAGCAGATCCCAAAAGATGGGACCACCATGCACACGCGCCGTCGGACGATCCACTGTTTTGACACCTCGTTCGACGAGAACCCTATATTTCGGGGGTCTACACCACATGAACATGGGCATTCACACATGCACAACCCTAAACCCATGGCTAGGAGTGGGTGGGGTGACATGGTGCACCAGTGCCCACCACATGGGGTCACCCAAGGGTTGTGGGCCCACTTTGTGGCCCGGGTAGAGCCGTTTTGCACGTAAACCATGTGTGCGGGCTCCCGTGAGGTAGCTAGGCAAGGAGCACATGATTTCTTCCATGGATGGTGATGTAAGTGGTGTTTGGATGCCATGGTGAAGCAGATCCCAAAAGATGGGACCACCATGCACACGCGCCGTCGGACGATCCACTTGTTTTGACACCTCGTTCCGACGAGAACCCTATATTTCGGGGGTCTACACCACATGAACATGGGCATTCACACATGCACAACCCTAAACCCATGGCTAGGAGTGGGTGGGGTGACATGGTGCACCAGTGCCCACCACATGGGGTCACCCAAGGGTTGTGGGCCCACTTTGTGGCCTCGGGTAGAGCCGTTTTGCACGTAAACCATGTGTGCGGGCTCCCGTGAGGTAGCTAGGCAAGGAGCACATGATTTCTTACATGGATGGTGATGTAAGTGGTGTTTGGATGCCATGGTGAAGCAGATCCCAAAAGATGGGACCACCATGCACACGCGCCGTCAGACGATCCACTGTTTTGACACCTCGTTCTGACGAGAACCCTATATTTCAGGGGTCTACACCACATGAACATGGGCATTCACACATGCACAACCCTAAACCCATGGCTAGGAGTGGGTGGGGTGACATGGTGCACCAGTGCCCACCACATGGGGTCACCCAAGGGTTGTGGGCCCACTTTGTGGCTCGGGTAGAGCCGTTTTGCACGTAAACCATGTGTGCGGGCTCCCGTGAGGTAGCTAGGCAAGGAGCACATGATTTCTTCCATGGATGGTGATGTAAGTGGTGTTTGGATGCCATGGTGAAGCAGATCCCAAAAGATGGGACCACCATGCACACGCGCCGTCAGACGATCCACTGTTTTGACACCTCGTTCTGACGAGAACCCTATATTTCAGGGGTCTACACCACATGAACATGGGCATTCACACATGCACAACCCTAAACCCATGGCTAGGAGTGGGTGGGGTGACATGGTGCACCAGTGCCCACCACATGGGGTCACCCAAGGGTTGTGGGCCCACTTTGTGGCCTGGGTAGAGCCGTTTTGCACGTAAACCATGTGTGCGGGCTCCCGTGAGGTAGCTAGGCAAGGAGCACATGATTTCTTCCATGGATGGTGATGTAAGTGGTGTTTGGATGCCATGGTGAAGCAGATCCCAAAAGATGGGACCACCATGCACACGCGCCGTCGGACGATCCACTGTTTTGACACCTCGTTCTGACGAGAACCCTATATTTCAGGGGTCTACACCACATGAACATGGGCATTCACACATGCACAACCCTAAACCCATGGCTAGGAGTGGGTGGGGTGACATGGTGCACCAGTGCCCACCACATGGGGTCACCCAAGGGTTGTGGGCCCACTTTGTGGCCTCGGGTAGAGCCGTTTTGCACGTAAACCATGTGTGCGGGCTCCCGTGAGGTAGCTAGGCAAGGAGCACATGATTTCTTCCATGGATGGTGATGTAAGTGGTGTTTGGATGCCATGGTGAAGCAGATCCCAAAAGATGGGACCACCATGCACACGCGCCGTCAGACGATCCACTGTTTTGACACCTCGTTCTGACGAGAACCCTATATTTCAGGGGTCTACACCACATGAACATGGGCATTCACACATGCACAACCCTAAACCCATGGCTAGGAGTGGGTGGGGTGACATGGTGCACCAGTGCCCACCACATGGGGTCACCCAAGGGTTGTGGGCCCACTTTGTGGCCTGGGTAGAGCCGTTTTGCACGTAAACCATGTGTGCGGGCTCCCGTGAGGTAGCTAGGCAAGGAGCACATGATTTCTTCCATGGATGGTGATGTAAGTGGTGTTTGGATGCCATGGTGAAGCAGATCCCAAAAGATGGGACCACCATGCACACGCGCCGTCAGACGATCCACTGTTTTGACACCTCGTTCTGACGAGAACCCTATATTTCAGGGGTCTACACCACATGAACATGGGCATTCACACATGCACAACCCTAAACCCATGGCTAGGAGTGGGTGGGGTGACATGGTGCACCAGTGCCCACCACATGGGGTCACCCAAGGGTTGTGGGCCCACTTTGTGGCCCGGGTAGAGCCGTTTTGCACGTAAACCATGTGTGCGGGCTCCCGTGAGGTAGCTAGGCAAGGAGCACATGATTTCTTCCATGGATGGTGATGTAAGTGGTGTTTGGATGCCATGGTGAAGCAGATCCCAAAAGATGGGACCACCATGCACACGCGCCGTCAGACGATCCACTGTTTTGACACCTCGTTCTGACGAGAACCCTATATTTCAGGGGTCTACACCACATGAACATGGGCATTCACACATGCACAACCCTAAACCCATGGCTAGGAGTGGGTGGGGTGACATGGTGCACCAGTGCCCACCACATGGGGTCACCCAAGGGTTGTGGGCCCACTTTGTGGCCTGGGTAGAGCCGTTTTGCACGTAAACCATGTGTGCGGGCTCCCGTGAGGTAGCTAGGCAAGGAGCACATGATTTCTTCCATGGATGGTGATGTAAGTGGTGTTTGGATGCCATGGTGAAGCAGATCCCAAAAGATGGGACCACCA
>NC_061509.1:245751390-245771694 GCF_022539505.1 Lolium rigidum | reverse complement strand
AGGGATTTCTATTTTCGTGCCCTCGGGTCCTTAGTTGTGCTCGGTTTTCCCCAGCTCCTTAGTTTTTCCTCGGTTTACCCAAGCGTTTGTCTGAAACCATCACACGTGATGTAACGGCCGGTTGCCCGACGGTTGACCGTTATCTTCGACTAGTGGGGCCACGTAGAGCCTCGCAAAGACACGTCGGACCATCCATCTTTGTTTGACCGTAAGCATCGCCGTATCCCCGATCAAAACGCGAACGAGTGGGGCTTCGGTATATCAAATGACAAGTACGGCCATGACGCCGATACAAGGGGCAATACACGGGTAGGATTAGATTTTTAAACGGAGCTCTACAGCGATGGCACGGAGGAGGTGGCATGCGGGGTGCCGAGATGAGATCGACGTCCACAAAGAACTGCATGAGGCGAGACCGGACGCATTAGATAGATATGAACTAGACGCGTTTAACCATGCAAAGAAGAGAAGAAATGGTCGACGACATCGACGACCACCTCAAAACTTTGACCGACCGTGTCGGACACGAACGCGAGCAATGTAGAGAAAACTAGTGTCTCTCCTTTCCGGCGTGTATAGGTGGGTGCTAGGAGAGTGTGGTGGCGAAGGGAAAGACCTCGCGGCGGTCCGTGGCGTCCGGCATAGCGGGTCGGCGTGGCCGTGCCCACAGCCGGCGTGCATGCATGATCGGCATTGGCATCGGCATGTACGTTCGGCATTGGCCTCGGCGGTATCTCCGGTGTGTCGGTGATCGAATGAGGGGACGGGATTGAGGGTGCATCCCGACGTTGACCTAGCGAGTGGCGGCGAGCATAGCCGTTCCGACCATGCCGATATCGGCATCGGCATCGTTTGGAGGCTGTGGTGCTCGAATCAAGTTGGGATTTGTTTCTTGTAGGCCAAAATGAATTTGAAACAAGTTTCATGTTGAAGGTTAGGTAACGAAAGTTTGTAACTATCCCAAAATTATACTAGCGCCATGGTGAGGTTCTTTTTGATAGAGCTATACGGTTGGGCAAACTTTTTTGACACTTTTTAGATAGGGTTCCTTGTTGTTACACGTATGGCATCATGTATGGAAAATTTGGGGTCATTTGGAGATGTTCGAAAAAATCACTTTGCTTAAGCGCATGCCGTTTCGTCTCGCTCGAAACCAGCTTTTCTAACAAGGTGATTTTTTCTACCTTCTCTAAATAACCTCAAATTTCATACAGCTGATCTTCTATACATAGATAGATAGATTGTTTCGTTTTTACATTTTTCGAACTTTTTATTTCCCTTTACAATACCCAATTGATTTTCGGGTCAAAACCTCGAAAAACAACATCATGTATGGCATCATTTTCACCCTAAATTTTCTCGAAACTTTCCCTTTTAGATATTCCTTGTTGTTATAGGTATGCCATCATGTATGCCAAACTTGGTTAGATCTCACTGAAACCAGCTTTTGTAACAAATTAGGTTTTTTCTGCGTGAAAAGTAATGGCTACAACAAATTGTTGATGATTTATCATTTTTTTGCGTGAAAAGTAATGGCTACAACAAATTGTTGATGGTTTATCATTTTTTGCGTGAAAAGTAATGGATACAACAAATTGTTGATGGTTTATCATTTTTTGCGTGAAAAGTAATGGCAACAACAAATCGGTGATGGTTTATCATATTTTTTGCGTGAAAAGTAATGGCAACAACAAATTGTTGATGGTTTATCATTTTTTGCGTAAAAGTAATGGCTACAACAAATTGTTGATGGTTTATCATTTTTTGCGTGAAAAGTAATGGCAACAACAAATCGGTGATGGTTTATCATTTTTTTTGCGTGAAAAGTAATGGCTACAACAAATTGTTGATGGTTTATCATTTTTTTGCGTGAAAAGTAATGGCAACAACAAATCGGTGATGGTTTATCATTTTTTTGCGTGAAAAGTAATGGTAACAACAAATCGGTGATGGTTTATCATTTTTTGCGTGAAAAATAACGCCTAAAACAGTTTATAATTTTTAGCGCGTGAAAAATAATAGAAAACCGCCCTTCAGCATACTTAGAGGGTGGAAGCTAATTAACCGCCAACAGAGAGAGAGAGGGGTTATCCTGCCCGTTCCCTATATCATACGATCAACGGTCGGTGGGCACGATCCGCGTGACATGGGCTAGACCAATCGGAGCGATGATGCACGTCCGCGAGAATTTGTGAAGAGAGAGGGCAAAGCTGAGTACTATCAAGAAACCAAGGGCACCTGAGTAGTAAATAGACTAAGGGATTCAAATATGAGATTTAAAAAATGGAAAATGCGTGTTTTGTATAATGAAACCCATCTTGGCCTACCTCAAACTATTTGCAATACCAATATACATCAGTGTGAGAATTGTGGCCTCATTTAGACAAAGTATGATTTGGGGGAAGTCTGTTTTGGGAAGGGCTTATTGTGGAAAACCATGCACCTTCATAGCTACTAGGTGATTTGAGAAGTGGCAATTTGTGGTAAAACTTGATTTATCTATGATTTATCTATGATTTGAGAAGTGTTAATTTGTGGTAAAGACTCCATGAGTAAGTGCCACTCTTTTTAGGATTTTTTGCACATTAAATGACTCATTTAACTAGTTAATCCCATTTGTTGACTCTCTGTTGACCAGCCACTTGAGGGTAAAGCTGAGTATATTGCACTAGCCGAGTATTAGCACTCGAGGGGAAAATTGAGCACACAAAAAATGCTAGTATAAGACTCGAGGGTATACCTGAGTATATCTAAATTTCCGGGGTTAGACTCGAGGACACGTGCAATTGTTGACGCGTAGACGCGGGTCGCGGTGGAGAAGTCGAGACGTGCAATCGTGGACGCGTGTCGCGTTGCGAAGTCCAAGACGTGCGGACGTGCACCTGTGCACGCGTAGGACGCGGGTCGCATTAACCACCCCTCGCCTTTATAGACGCCTCCTCGCACTCGTCTCTGTCACTCTCACTCGCTCACGCATCGCCAACTCTCTCCCACGTCCCATCATCTTCTCCAAAGCAAAAACCCTCTCCCTCTCCCTCTTCCTCTTCCTCCGCCGGAGAGATGGACAAGGAGAATGCCAATCCCATCGTCGAGGTTGGCTCGAAGCGCGACGCCTCCATCTTCGGCCCCGTCCCCTCGACGGACGACGCCGCCGCCGCCGCCGCCGCCGCGGTGCATCGGAGGCTGCTGCCGCCGGTGGCGGTCGGATCCCGGCGGGATGGGACCCCTACGACCCCGTGCCGTACGTCCCGCCCCCGAACCCCTACGACACCTCCCTGGAGGACCCATGGAACGAGGTAACTACGGTTTGCTTCCTTTTTGTTCCCCATTCCTTTTTGAACCCTATTTTTGCTGGTGTAGATGGATCTGTAGATGGATGAGTATTGGGCTAATATTTGCGCCGATTTTATTCCATTTTGTTTTGATCACTTCTTGATTTCATTTAAGATTTGGGGTTCGACTGTTCGGTTAATTTATGCAAGTAATATTGGATCTCAATCGGTTAATTTATGCAAGTAATCATGATATCTCAATCGGTTATTTTATGCACTAATCAAAAGATATCAACCGTTTAATTTTGCAAATAATCTCGAATGTGTTCAAGTTCGGATCTAGTTCGGATCTAGAATCTGTTTCTTTGCCTATGATGAATGGTTGGGCACAAATTTTTACGAGGAGGGTTCAGCGAACCATTGCTCGTGTACAAATCTGTTGTGCATGAGCTTTAGTTCGCTTACACCTTCCCCGTAGATATATAATCATGTCCACTCTAGCCGAGGCTGACTCTGCTTTTCTTAACTTTGTTATCATGTACGTTAGTCATCGTTGCAACTCATTCACTAGTTTCTGTTTGATATGGATCGGATGTACGGCAGCGACGTCGGCGAGCGACGAAGAGCGGGGAGGACGTCAAGACTCGCCGAGTCGCTGCGGAGGCTGCGGGTCGGCCGATACATCTCCTACTTCGCCAAGGAGGTGTACAGGTGCCCCTTCTGCACCAGGAGACTCGGCGCCACGGACTTCAACTGCCTCGTCACGCATGCTGAGAACATCAGCAACACCTTCCCTAAGGTCGGCACGACGGTGAACGTCCACTCCTTCCGCGCCAAGCACAGGTCCGGATGGCACCCGCCGGGTATGGAGGCGGGTTTGCCACCTCCATACCCGCCCCGTCCACCTCTCCCCGCCACCGCCACCCGCCTCCATACCCACCGGCGGCTCAAGAACGCCACCATACCCGCCCCGTGACGGGTACCCATGACCCGTTGGAGACCCGCCAATGCACAAAATTTTTTGACAACATGTTTGCTAATTTAGCAGCAGATTGACAGCAAGTTATTAACAGATATATTGATAGCAAATACATGACTAGATTTCAACAATAACATTCTAACACATCATGATAGCAGTACAAGTTCACATATTACAACAAATTGTCCACAATAACAAGCTCCAGGAATCCAATTGTCTAAGTTCAACACTCCAATATTACAAGTTCAACATAAAAGCATAAACACATCACAAGCACGATATTACAAGATAATTTCAGATCACATTTTCCGCAAGGCAACACATCCATCAGCTCCATGAGAACATGAACCAGTTTGCATCCGTTTCCATGCATAAGAATGCTTCAGAAATCATACAAAGGTAGCCAGCATGCTTCCATCAATCATTCCAGCAAGGAAGTAGCATGCTTCCATCTCCATCCAGCAATCATACAGAGGTTATCTCTGAATCCTATGGTACACAGAAACAAGAGTGAGTTAATTTATTGTTTACCATTGAATTCATATAATTTGCATGCTAGAACAAATCTAAAATACTAACCTCTTCTTGTATGTCTTGAAGACAAGACCAGAAGCTTTGTTCACCCAAATGAGCATCACGCAAAAAATAGATTTTCCATGCGAGTAAGACGGGTTAGAAGCATTAGTTGGAAGAGACATTGTAGAGTAGAGAGTAGAGACGAGATGTTTAAAAAATGCATCATTTTCTCACCTTTATACTTGTTCCTAAGCCAATCTTGATAGCACATCGGAACCTCAAGCATGTGAGAAGTGAGGCGGCTCCTATGTTCATTCACTATTACGCCACTTGTGCTAAATGCGGATTCTGAAGCAACAACTGGTGATTGGAATAGCAAAAATATCTTTTGCCACCTTTCTTAGTGTAGGGTACCTTGTGCCGGCCACTTTCCACCAATCCAACACATTGAACGTTTCGAGTATATGGCACCACGTCATCGGACAAGTAATGCTCTATCTCACCTTGAAGTCTAGCTGCTGCAGGCTTTTGTTGTGCTACAATATCATGGAAGAAAGACATAATGGCAGGGGCTGGCTTTTCAGACAAGGAGCATTCTTCTTGTTGTTGATATTCATCTCCATTCAGCTCATACTCCTCGATTAATCGATGGAGATCAGCAACAACCGAATCTACCTTTTCAGTGCATTCGTAAGAGGTTGAGGTAACGCCATGGAGCATTGCAAAACATGCTACCAGGCATATGCTTCTTATATCTAGGATCAAGGAGTGTAGCTATGCCCATTAGCCCTTGGATATCTGTCCAATATTTATCAAATTTGTCTATCATGTTATTGGACATCTCTTGGATACATAGATCGAGTAGAGGTTGCCCACTGCCTAATTCTCATCTTGATTTCACGAGATCTTAGGAAAGAAAACATTGGCGGTGACATAATCCGTGCTCGAGAATAATGTAGTTATCTCATAGAACAAACTAAGCCTAGGTACAACCATGGCAGCAAAGTCCCACTCATCGGATGTAGGCGAGAGAATCATATTGCTTGTCTACTACTCCGGCTCTTTCAAAGACATGACTCTATAGGGCAAAGCTATGTCAAGCATGACGAAAACTGAATTCCACCTAGTCTTACAATCTAATCTCAACTTCTTTGTGATTTTTACCTTCTTATACTTAGCCATCTCTTCAAATTTCTCAACTCTCTTTGGTGTGGCAGTCCAATATGCAACACTCTCTCTAATATTGTGTATAGCAGATTTCATCACATCTAAGCCATCCTTTACTATCAGATTTAGAATATGAGCACAACAGCGCATGTGAAGCATTGTACCTTGTAAGAGCAGCTTGGACTTCCCTATCTTGGAGATCATAAGGTCAACCGCCTTGTCATTTGAAGTGCAGTTGTCAACTGTCACGGTCAATAGTTTCTCATCCAAGTTCCATTGCATCAAGGTTTCATGGAGCTCTTCGGCTATAACATCTCCGGTATGCGGTGCCGGCACATATATAAACCTGCAATAAGCATGCATACCCAATAAGAACAATTGAGCCATGTAGAGAGAACGATTCGCAGAGTAGAGATCAATACATACCCCATAAGAATGCTTCGCAGCTTCCATGATTCATCAATGAAATGGCACGTAACTGACCATGTAGCCCTTCTTTTGGTTGTCAGCTGTCCACATATCGGTGGTGACGACCACCCTTGATTGCGAGCATACTCATGTACTGGATTGCCTTTAATTTTTCCTTGTCATGCCGACCTATTATATCCTTCCTACAAAACAACACAAAACAAGATTCATTAACACAAGGTAAGGTTAACAATCATCATGCACCAAACAATCATCATGTAGAGAGCTATACCTGATAGTATTCCTTGTATGCAGCTTGAAGAGTGGCTGCAATGCATGAACAAACCTCCTAAATCCAGCATGGTCGACGATACTCAATGGGTAGTCATGCAACACTATCATGTCGCCAAGCTCTTCTCTACAAGTTTCTTGATCAAAGGTATAGCTCTCTACATTGACCTTCCCTTCAGCTTGAGCAGTCATCCTCAAGCTGAGGACCGACACAATGATTTTCCGAAGTGGACCTCAACTTCAACATCCTTTGAGTACATATCTTCGGATGGTCACGCAGATGTGAAGTGCCACTCTTGGCTCCATGCAGTTAGTTCCTTGTGACAGTAGTTGCATATGGCGATAGGCTTTCCACGCACCATCTTCTTTGACATCTCGAGCCATACATCAGATGTGAGCCTCCTTGTAGCAACAACGGGCACTTCCTCAACTTCATCATCAGATATTTCGTTGATGATTCAGCTGGAGCTTGACTACTACAGCTTGTCCTTGTTTCACTAAACAAAAAACAAGTGCTAGCATATTAGTATTATCACAAGCAGCAAGCAAACAATAGTAAACAACAATAAGCAAAAAATAGTATCTATACTACAATATCAAGCAGCTACAATATCAAACAGATAAGCAGCTACAATATCAAACGGTAATCAGCAAGCAAACAATAGTAAACAGCAATAAGCAGATTACATGAAAACAAAAGTATCTCATACTCTAGCAGATTACATGAGCAAATTAAAAACAAGTATACTAGTACAGCTTGTCCTTGTTTCAGCAGCATGATCCTGGCTGCTAGCAAATTACATGAACGAATTTCGTTCAGATTACAGCTGCTAGCAGATTACATGAACGAATTAAAAACAATATCGGGATCCTGGCTGCTAGCGAGATTACATGAACGAATTAAAAACAATATCAAAAACAAGTGCTGGCTGCTAGCAGTACAGTACCATATGCTACTATAAATTATGACAGCAGCAACCAAACAATTTCGTTCAGATTCGTATAGATCGGAAACAAATCAGTACACAATTTCATTCAGATTCGTATAGACAGCAGCAAGCAAGCATAATTGTTTTAATTTTCCTGCTCATATTTCATGGAAACAAATCAGTACACAATAATTTCTCAGTACACAACAATTTTGTTCAGATTCGTGCTTCTCTTATGGATCAACTGCAACAATATGCACACATTTTCGTACAGACACAACAATTCCATTCTCAAATCGATCAACTACGAAAGAAAAATAAGAAGACATGATAGATGATACCATGGAGATTTCTCCTTACGTCAGCTGTGCATCGCGGGAGGCCTCCTTCCCTCTCTTACGCTTGCTCGTCGATGTGCGTCGCCATCGGAGGGAGGCAGCCGACCACGCTTCCGGGTGCTCCCACTCCCGCCCCTGCTACAGCACCCACCGGAGGCAAACCAGACCGTGGCGCAGCATTGGATGCCGGCCGCGACGGGGCCACGCCGAGGAGGAAGCCCAACCGCGCCCCGCTCCCCGGCGCCGGGATCTGCAGATGCGGGGCATCCGCTCCAAGCGGCGGCGGCTCGGCGGCCTGGTCGCTCTGTTCCTCGAAAGGCATGGTCTCCATGGCGGCGGGCGTTGGCAGCCGGGAGGGAGCAGGGTGGAGGCTGGAGGGCGGTGCTTGGCGGCGGGCAGCAGGCGGCGGCGGCGTGAGAGCAGAGTGGTGCGGCGGCGGCGTGAGAGGATGAGAGGCTCGGGGTCGGGAGAGGGATTTGGTCTTTGGGGAAGTAGGGTTTGTGTTGTGCCGGTTTGGTCTTTGGGGAGTGGCCGAGTGGGGACTGGGGTGTCTCTTTACTCAATGACAGGTGGGCTCCATATGTCTGAGGCGGGTCTACGGGTTAAAGGGTATGGGTTTCATACCTCCATACCCGCCTCCGCCAGACCCGTTGGGTCAGATAATTTACCATTAAGGGACCCATGGAGTTTTTTTCTCACCATACCCTCCTCCATTTGATGCGGGTACCCACCGGGTTAACGGGGGACGGGTACCCATTGCCATCCGGAAGCACAGGGCGCTCGGCATGCACCTCCGCAGCTTGCAGCGGGTGGAGATCTCCGCCGGGCGCATGCCTCCGCTCAAGCCCAAGGCTCCCAAGGGGAGCAAGAGCAACAAGTGGAGGGAGAGCCGGATGGGGTAGGCGGAGTCCCGGACGTGTCTGCTGCTGCTGCTGCCTCCTAGTTTGTTGTTGGGATCCCTTTGTTGTTAGCTAGGGATCCCTTGTTGTTATGTTAGTATGATGGTCTTGTGAAGAACCTGTTACTATGTTGGCTGCTTGTGTATGCAGCCTATTATCTATCCATATTATCTAGGGATTATCTATCCCTAGTCTACTATATTTTGTTGGCCGTACTTAGTTTTCTTGATTTACTATGACTTGTGAATTTATCGTACATTATCCTGGAGATTTGCTTCTAGATTTAACTACATACATATGAACCGGAGGGAGTACTAGATTTGCTGCCATATTGGGCAAACAACGAGGGCCAAAAGGCACAAATAATTGAAGAAAGTCAGAAATGCAAGCTTCTCTAGATTTTATACTAATTTGGTGAAAAGGACGAGAGAGAAAGAGGGGAAAAAGGTGCACTTAATAGGGATGCCAATTTGGGGCCGAGAGAGACAGAACCCAGCTCCTGCTCACGTGCAACCAAACGCTTCTCGTCCTGTCCCACGCGGTCCCTTTCTACCAGCCCCACGCGACGCGGGCCCACACGACTCGGCCCCACAAGACGCGGCCCCACACGTGACGAGAATGGTCAACTAAACGGGAATCCTGCCGTCGAGGCTGCTTCTGCGGGTTTCAAACAAGGGCTTGGGGAAAACTGAGGAAAAACTAAGGAGCTGGGGAAAACTGAGTACAACTAAGGACCGGAGGGCACGAAAATAGAAATCCCTAAATAAAACATCTTTATTTCATGTCAAATACATAACTAGGGTTTCTCCATATCCCCAAGAACAAAGGTAATACTCAAACATGAAGGCAATCAACATCATTAAAATTATATGAATGGAGGGTATGAATGTATACAGTCGAATACAAGTGGAGATCCACACTAAGGTTTGGACCGCAACCAAGCAGATGTAGGGGATCAATGTTGCAGACGTTGTTGATGATGGTGATGATGGAGATCCATGAGGAAGCCTTCAAGATCCAGTACCTTCTACTTTGTTTGTGGCTGGTGATGGTGGAGATCTTCGTGCAGGAGGCTATGGAGGCAGTGGAGTGCAAGGGCTCCGATGCGGTGGCGCGGATGGATCTTCTTCTCCCCCTTGTCTCCCACTCCTTTATATAGGCATAGGAGGGCCGTCCTTAGCCCCGAATAACGCCTCAATGACATAGGGAAGGTCCAAGTACAATATAATCATGGGTGGAGTCTGTTAAGTAACGCGGAAGTTCACGAGGTTTTTGTCGGCTGGTAGCTGCTGTATGGCCGGGTGAGGCACTACCGCAATGGTCACCAAACTCTCTAATTGCTTTAGTATTTTGGCTGCCATTTCCTCGTACGAACTCCGATTGATGTGTTCTTTGGATCATTGGACTCATATGGATGGGGACTACAAGACTATTGTCTTAAATTTGAGATGATGGAAAATTTGGCTTTTCCACTCCTCAAATGGCTAAGTATGGTGCATGTAGCTCCTCCATATTATGCCCTCTTTTCTCCTATTGCCTTTGTTTATCCATAATCTCCCGGTAACACCTACACACATATCGAAGACAAGGAAAAATGATATAATTCTACATAAACTACTGGTTGTGCAAAACTCATATGAAAATGAATGAGAACTAGTAATCATGCATAGTAAGTAATCATACATAATAGGCAGAGTTGTAGCTAGATGGAGCATGATATGAGTGGCAATATGAATGTTTTGTATTCTTAAATATGCGTCATATTTGCACTCATCAACACCCCCAAGCTTAAATGTTGCTCGTTGATACGTCTCAAACGTATCTATAATTTCTTATGTTCCATGCTGGTTTTATGACAATACTCACATGTTTTATACACACTTTACATCATTTATACGCATTTTCCGGCACTAACCTATTAACAAGATGCCGAAGCGCCAGTTCCTGTTTTGTGTTGTTTTTTGTTTCAGAAATCCTACACAGGAAATATTCTCGGAATTGGACGAAACGAACGCCCAGGGTCTTATTTTTCCACGGAGCTTCCAGAAGACCGAAGAGGATACGAAGTGGGGCCACGGGGCGCCGACACCACAAGGTCGCGCGGCCAGGGATGGGCCCGCGCCGGCCTATGGTGTGGGGCCCCCGTGCCTCCTCCGACTCTGCCCTTCCACCTACTTATACTCTCCGTCGGGAAAACCCTATTACCGAGAGCCACAATACGGAAAAAGTTCCAGAGACGCCGCCGCCGCCAATCCCATCTCGGGGGATTCTGGAGATCGCCTCCGGCACCTTGCCGGAGAGGGGAATCATCACCCGGAGGACTCTACATCACCATGATCGCCTCCGGACTGATGTGTGAGTAGTTCATCCTTGGACTATGGGTCCATAGCAGTAGCTAGATGGTTGTCTTCTCCTCTTGTGCTATCATGTTTAGATCTTGTGAGCTGCCTATCATGATCAAGATCGTCTATTTTTAATGCTACATGTTGTGTTTGTTGGGATCCGATGAATATGGAATACTATGTGAAGTTGATTATTGATCTATCATATATGTGTTGTTTATGATCTTGCATGCTCTCCGTTGCTAGTAGAGGCTCGCAGCGAGTTGATACTTGTGACTCCAAGAGGGAGTATTTATGGTCGATAGTGGGTTCATGCCTCCATTGAATGCGGGACGGTGACGGAAAGTTCTAAGGTTGTAGATGTCTTGTTGCCACTAGGGATAAAACATCAATGCTTTGTCTAAGGATATTTGTGTTGATTAGATTACGCACCATACTTAATGCAATTGTACTGTTGTTTGCAACTTAATACTTGGAAGGGGTGCGGATGCTAACCCGAAGGTTGACTTTTTAGGCATAGATGCATGCTTGGATAGCGGTCTATGTACTTTGTCGTAATGCCCTAAGTAAATCTCATATTAGTCATCATGATATGTATGTGCATTGTTATGCCCTCTCTATTTGTCAATTGCCCAACTGTAATTTGTTCACCCAACATGCTATTTCTTATTGGAGAGACACCACTAGTGAACTGTGGACCCCGGTCCATTCTTTTACATCTGAAATACAATCAACTGCAAACTCTGTTCTCTGTTGTTCTTCGCAAACAAACATCATTTTCCACACCATACGTTTAATCCTTTGTTTACAGCAAGCCGGTGAGATTGACAACCTCACTGTTAAGTTGGGGCAAAGTATTTTGATTGTGTTGTGCAGGTTCCACGTTGGCGCTGGAATCCCTGGTGTTGCGCCGCACTGCATTCCTTCACCAACAACGTTCACGTGGCCTTCATCTCCTACTGGTTCGATAATCTTGGTTTCTTACTGAGGGAAAACTTGCTGCTGTACGCATCACACCTTCCTTTTGGGGTTCCCAACGGACGTGTGCTTCACGCGTTATCAAGCTCTTTTTCTGGCGCCGTTGCCGGGGAGATCAAGACACGCTGCAAGGGGAGTCTCTCACATCCAATCTCTGTACTTTGTTTTTTGTCTTGCTTTACTTTACTTTATTTACTGCTTCGTTTGCTTTCTCTATATCAAAAATACAAAAAAAATTAGTTACTTGCTTTACTTTATTTACCTTTTGTTTGCGTTCTCTATATTAAAAACACAAAAAAATTAGTTACTTGCTTTACTTTATTTACCTTTTGTTTATTTCATCATGCTTCCTCCTAAGTTCACTCTGAAAGATATACCAGTAGGGCAAGGGTCTATCATTGGAAGAGATAGTATAGAAGCATTTTTCACTCATGTTAGTACAGTTGAAGATTTTGAGGATAGACACTTGGTAGAACTAGCTCCTACTTATGAAATTGCTACTGCCTCTTTAGTACACATGTTGGAAGCTAGATTTGTTAATCTCAACCCCATAATGCAACATATGTTTCTTACACTTTCTGATATGGAAGAAGGAGAGAAGAAAGATTTTGTTTTAGAAACCCTTCTTAAAGAATTTGGTGATGTAGCTAAAGAAGCTAGAAAAGTCTTTATTCAACATAAGATGCTTGGCTTTTATACTAATTTTGCAAGTACCCTTAAAAAGATGGAAAAAGATAGGCTAAAGTACACTAATAAAACCAATTGTGAGGGGGAGATTAAAGTACCAATACCTCTTAAGCTCCTAGGGATGCATGAAGCTCTAGAAAATAACTATGCTTGGCTTGTTCCTGAAAATTTATTTGAGGAGGATAGTAAGCCTAAAAGTAATGAAAGAGGAGCCTCTGAGACTTACATAGACAATATACAATGCATTGTTGAGAAAACTCCCAACTCTGATGTTGATGTTTCATTTCTTGATAATACTTGATTCACACTTTATGCGCCTAGCTGAAAGGCGTTAAAGAAAAGCGCTTATGGGAGACAACCCATTATTTTACTTCTGCATTTTTGTTTTATATTTGAGTCTTGGAAGTTGTTGCTACTGTAGCAACATCTCCTTATCTTTATTTTATTGCATTGTTGTGCCAAGTAAAGTCTTTGATAGTAAGGTTGATACTAGATTTGGATTGCTTGTGCGAAACAGATTTCTTCGTTGTCACGAATTTGAGTAGGCCTCTCTGTAGGTAGCTCAGAAAAATCTGCCAATTTTTGTGTGTGATCCTCAGATATGTACGCAACTTTCATTCAATTTGAGCTTTTTCATGTGAGCAAGTTAAGTGCCCTTAAAAAATTCGTCTTTACAGACTGTTCTATTTTGACAGATTCTGCCTTTTATTTCGCATTGCCTCTTTTGCTATGTTGAATGGATTTCTTTGTTCCATTAACTTTCAGTAGCTTTGGGCAATGTCCAGAAGTGTTAAGAATGATTATGTCACCTCTGAATATGTGAATTTTTGATTATGCACTAACCCTCTAATGAGTTTGTTTTGAGTTTGGTGTGGAGGAAGTTTTGAAGGATCAAGAGAGGAGGATGATACAATATGATCAAGAAGAGTGAAAAGTCTAAGCTTGGGGATGCCTCCGTGGTTCATCCCTGCATATTTCAAAAAGACTCAAGCATCTAAGCTTGGGGATGCCTTGGTCATCGACAACTTATCAGGTCACCTCTAGTGAAACTATATTTTTATTCCGTCACATCTTATGTGCTTTACTTGGAGCGTATGTATGTTTTTATTTTTGTTTTTGTTTGAATAAAATCGGATCCTAGCATTCTTTGTGTGGGAGAGAGACACGCTCTGCTCGTTGATGTCTACGTTCCCCCTCCTTTCCTGTAGACAGTGTTGGGCCTCCAAGAGCAGAGGTTTGTAGAACAGCAGCAAGTTTCCCTTAAGTGGATACCCAAGGTTTATCGAACTCAGGGAGGAAGAGGTCAAAGATATCCCTCTCATGCAACCACTGCAACCACAAAGCAAGAAGTCTCTTGTGTCCCCAACACACCTAATAGGTGCACTAGTTCGGCGAAGAGATAGTGAAATACAGGTGGTATAAATAAGTATGAGCAAGTAGCAACGGTGCCGAGAAAAGTGCTTGGCGTGTAGTTGATGGTGGTGGTATTGCAACGATAGTGACGCAATAAAACAAGTAACAAGCAGTAGTAACTCAGCGGTAGTAACGCAGCAGTAGTAAACAAGCGAGTAGTAACTCAGCAGTATTTAGGAACAAGGCCTAGGGAATAGACTTTCACTAGTGGACACTCTCAACATTGATCACATAACGAGAATAGATAAATGCATACTCTACACTTTTGTTGGATGATGAACACATTGCGTAGGATTACACGAACCCTCAATGCCGGAGTTAACAAGCTCCACAATAATGCTCATGTTTAAGTAACCTTTAGTGTAAGATAGATCAACGCTACTAAACCAAGTACTAGCATAGCATGCACACTTGTCACCTTCATGCATATGTAGGAGGAATAGATCACATCAATATTATCATAGCAATAGTTAACTCCATAATCTACAAGAGATCATGATCATAGCATAAACCAAGTACTAACACGGTGCACGCACTGTCACCTTTGCACACATGCAGGAGGAATAAACTACTTTAATAACACATCACTAGAGTAGCACATAGATAAATTGTGATACAACATGCTGCAATCTTAAAGAGATATAAATAAGCACCTCACTATGCCATTCAACAGTGAATAAGTATTCTGTGAAATCTAGCCTAAGAGACCCACACGGTGCACACCCTGTCACCTTTACACACGTGGGACGAGGAGTCTCCGGAGATCACATAAGTAAAACTCACTTGACTAGCATAATGACATCTAGATTACAAGCATCATCATATGAATCTCAATCATGTAAGGCAGCTCATGAGATTATTGTATTGAAACACATAGGAGAGAGATGAACCACATAGCTACCGGTACAGCCCCGAGCCTCGATGGAGAACTACTCCCTCCTCATGGGAGCAGCAGCGGTGATGAAGATGGCGGTGGAGATGGCAGCGGTGTCGATGGAGAAGCCTTCCGGGGCACTTCCCCGCTCCGGCGGCGTGCCGGAACGGAGATCCTGTCCCCCGGATCTTGGCTTCGCGATGGCGGCGGCTACGGCAGGTTTACGTGGGTTTCGTCAATTGGTATCGGGTTTTCCGATCCAGGGGCTTTATATAGGCGAAGAGGCGCGCGCGAGGAGGGCTGACGGGGGGCCACACCATAGGGCGGCGCGGCCCCCTCTGGCCGCGCCGGCCTAGGGTTTGGTGGCCCCGTGGCCCCCTCCGGTCCTTCCCGGGTGTTCCGGATGCTTCCGATGAAAATAGGAACTTTGGCGTTGATTTCGTCCGATTCCGAGAATATTTCGTTACTAGGATTTCTGAAACCAAAAACAGCGGAAAACGAGAACCGGCACTTCGGCATCTTGTTAATAGGTTAGTTCCGAGAAAATGCACGAATATGACATAAAGTGTGCATAAAACATGTAGATAACATCAATAATGTGGCATGGAACACAAGAAATTATCGATACGTTGGAGACGTATCAGCATCCCCAAGCTTAGTTCTGCTCGTCCCGAGCGGGTAAAACGATAACAAAGATAATTTCTGGAGTGACATGCCATCATAAACTTGATCATACTATTTGTACAGCATATGTAGTGAATGCAGCGATCAAAACAATGGTAATGACATGAGTAAACAACTGAATCATATAGCAAAGACTTTTCATGAATAGCACTTCAAGACAAGCATCAATAAGTCTTGCATAAGAGTTAACTCATAAAGCAATAATTCAAAGTAAAGGCATTGAAGCAACACAAAAGAAGATTAAGTTTCAGCGGTTGCTTCCAACTTATAACATGTATATCTCATGGATAATTGTCAATGCAAAGCAATATAACAAATGCAATATGCAAATATGTAAGAATCAATGCACAGTTCACACAAGTGTTTGCTTCTTGAGATGGAGAGAAATAGGTGAACTCACTCAATATAAAAGTAAAAGAATGGTCCTTCAAAGAGGAAAGCATCGATTGCTATATTTGTGCTAGAGCTTTGATTTTGAAAACATAAAGAGAGCATAAAAATAAAGTTTTGAGAGGTGTATGTTGTTGTCAACGAATGGTAGCGGGTACTCTAACCCCTTGCCGGACAAACCTTCAAAGAGCGGCTCCCATTTTATTTTATTTTTGGATGGCACTCCTTCCAACCTTTCTTTCACAAACCATGGCTAACCGAATCCTCGGGTGCCTGCCAACAATCTCATACCATGAAGGAGTACCTTTTTATTTTAGTTTTATTATGATGACACTCCTCCCAACCTTTGCTTACACAAGCCATGGCTAACCGAATCCTTCGGGTGCCGTCCAACAATCACATACCATGGAGGAGTGTCTATTTTTAGTTTGTTAATTTGGGACTCGGGAATCCCATTGCCAGCTCTTTTTGCAAAATTATTGGATAAGCGGATGAAGCCACTAGTCCATTGGTGAAAGTTGCCCAACAAGATTGAAAGATAAACACCACATACTTCCTCATGAGCTATAAAACATTGACACAAATAAGAGGTAATAAATTTTGAATTGTTTAAAGGTAGCACTCAAGCAATTTACTTTGGAATGGCGGAGAAATACCATGTAGTAGGTAGGTATGGTGGACACAAATGGCATAGTGTTGGCTCAAGTATTTGGATGCATGAGAAGTATTCCCTCTCGATACAAGGTTTAGGCTAGCAAGGTTGTTTGAGGCAAACACAAGGATGAACTAGTACAGCAAAACTCACATAAAAGGCATATTACAAGTATCATAAGACTATACATCGTCTTCCTTGTTGTTCAAACACCTTACTAGAAATTATCTAGACCTTAGAGAGACCAATTATGCAAACCAAATTTTAGCATGCTCTATGTATTTCTTCACTAATAGGTGCAAAGTATATGATGCAAGAGCTTAAACATGAGCACAACAATTGCCAAGTATCACATTATCCAAGACATTATAGCAATTACTACATGTATCATTTTCCAATTCCAACCATATAACAATTTAACGAAGAGGAAACTTCGCCATGAATATTATGAGCTAAGAACACATGTGTTCATATGAACCAGCGGAGCGTGTCTCTCTCCCACACAAGCATGATGTAATCCAATTTATTCAAACACAAACAAAAACAAAAGCAAACAAACAAACGCTCCAAGTAAAGTACATAAGATGTGGCCGAATAAAAATATAGTTTCAGGGGAGGAACCTGATAATGTTGTCGATGAAGAAGGGGATGCCTTGGGCATCCCCAAGCTTAGACGCTTGAGTCTTCTTGATATATGCAGGGGTGAACCACCGGGTGCATCCCCAAGCTTTGAGCTTTCACTCTCCTTGATCATAGTATATCATCCTCCTCTCTTGACCCTTGAAAACTTCCTCCACACCAAACTCGAAACAACTCATTAGAGGGTTAGTTTTCAAGGATCAAGAGAGGAGGATGATACAATATGATGAAGAAGAGTGAAAAGTCTAAGCTTGGGGATGCCCCCGTGGTTCATCCCTGCATATTTCAAGAAGACTCAAGCATCTAAGCTTGGGGATGCCCAAGGCATCCCCTTCTTCATCGACAACTTATCAAGTCACCTCTAGTGAAACTATATTTTTATTCCGTCACATCTTATGTGCTTTACTTGGAGCGTCTGTATGTTTTTGTTTTTGTTTTTGTTTGAATAAAATCGGATCCTAGCATTCCTTGTGTGGAAGAGAGACACGCTCCACTCGTCATATGAACACTGGTGTTCTTAGCTTCACTTTTAATGTTCATGGCGAAGGTTGAAACTGCTTCGTTCATTATTATTTGGTTGGCAACAAAAAATGCTTCATGTGGTAATTGGTATATTGTCTTGAATAATTTGATACTTGGCAATTGTTGTGCTCAAATAGATCATGTTTAAGCTCTTGCATCATGTACTTTGCAGCTATTAATGAAGAACTACCATAGAGCTTGTTGAAATTTGGTTTGCATGATTGGTCTCTCTAAAGTCTAGATATTTTCTCGGTGAAGTGTTTGAACAACAAGGAAGACGATGTAGAGTCTTATAATGCTTGCAATATGTTCTTATGTAAGTTTTGCTGTACCGGTTCATACTTGTGTTTGCTTCAAACAACCTTGCTAGCCAAAGCCTTGTACTGAGAGGGAATTCTTCTCGTGCATCCAAATCCTTTTGCCAAAAACTATGCCATTTGTGTCCACCATACCTACCTACTATGTGGTATTTCTCTGCCATTCCAAAGTAAATTGCTTGAGTCCTACCATTAAAATTTAATTCCTTGTCTTTGCAATACATAGCTCATGGGAAAATAGCTTAAAAACTATTGTGGTAAAGAATATGTAGCTTATGTATCTTATTTCTTATAAGTTGCTTGTTGAGCGGTGATACGTCTCCGACGTATCGATAATTTCTTATGTTCCATGCCACATTATTGATGTTATCTACATGTTTTATGCACACTTTATGTCATGTTCGTGCATTTTCTGGAACTAACCTATTAACAAGATGTCGAAGTGCCGGTTCTCGTTTTCTCGCTGTTTTTGGTTTCGAAATCCTGGTAACGAAATATTCTCGGAATCGGACGAAATCAACGCCCAAGTTCCTATTTTTCCCGGAACCATCCAGAACACCCGAGAGCCGCCAGAGGGAAGCCCTGGGGGCCCCACACCACACCCTGGCACGGCCAGAGGGGGGGCCGCGCCGCCCTATGGTGTGGTGGCCCTAGGCCCCCTCTGAGGCTGCCCTTACGCCTATTTAAAGCCTCCGTCGCGAAAACCCTATTACGAAGGACGAAACCCACAGAAACCTTCCAGAGCCGCCGCCATCGCGAAGCCAAGATCTGGGGGACAGGAGTCTCCGTTCCGGCACCCTGCCGGAGCGGGGAAGTGCCCCCGGAAGGCTTCTCCATCGACACCGCTGCCATCTCCACCGCCATCTTCATCACCGCTGCTGCTCCCATGAGGAGGGAGTAGTTCTCCATCGAGGCTCGGGGCCGTACCGGTAGCTATGTGGTTCATCTCTCTCCTATGTACTTCAATACAATAATCTCATGAGCTGCCTTACATGATTGAGATTCATATGATGATGCTTGTAATCTAGATGTCACTATGCTAGTCAAGTGAGTTTTACTTATGTGATCTCCGGAGACTCCTTGTCCCACGTGTGTAAAGGTGACGAGTGTGTGCACCGTGTGGGTCTCTTAGGCTATATTTCACTGAATACTTACTCACCTGTTATGAATGGCGTAGTGAAGTGCTTATTTATATCTCTTTATGATTGCAATGTGTTTTGTATCACAATTTATCTATGTGCTACTCTAGTGATGTTATTAAAGTAGTTTATTCCTCCCGCACGGTGTAATGGTGACAAGTGTGTGCATCCGTGTTAGTACTTGGCATATGCTATGATCATGATCTCTTGTAGATTGTGGAGTTAATTATCATTATGATAGTATTGATGTGATCTATTCCTCCTACATAGTGTGAAGGTGACAAGTGTGCATGCTCGTGTTAGTACTTGGTTTAGTCGTGTTGATCTTTCTTGCACTCTAAGGTTATTTAAATATGAACATTGAATTGTGGAGCTTGTTAACTCCGGCATTGAGGGTTCGTGTAATCCTACGCAATGTGTTCATCATCCAACAAGAGTGTAGAGTATGCATTTATCTATTCTCGTTATGTGATCAAAGTTGAGAGTGTCCACTAGTGAAAGTCTATTCCCTAGGCCTTGTTCCTAAATATCGCTATCGCCGCTTGTTTACCGTTTCATTGCGTTACTACTGCTACCATATTACCACCATCAACTACACGCCAGCAAGCTATTTTCTGGCGCCGTTACTACTGCTCATATTCATTCATACCACCTGTATTTCACTCTCTCTTCGCCGAACTAGTGCACCTATTAGGTGTGTTGGGGACACAAGAGACTTCTTGCTTTGTGGTTGCAGGGTTGCATGAGAGGGATATCTTTGACCTCTTCCTCCCTGAGTTCGATAAACCTTGGGTGATCCACTTAAGGGAAACTTGCTCGCTGTTCTACAAACCTCTCGCTCTTGGAGGCCCAACACCGTCTACAAGAA
>NC_061509.1:245541209-245751290 GCF_022539505.1 Lolium rigidum | reverse complement strand
CATAAAGCTACTGGACATTAGTGGATCAAAGAAATTCATCCAACATAGCAAAAGAGGCAATGCGAAATAAAAGACAGAATCTGTCAAAACAGAACAGTCCGTAAAGATGGATTTTATTAGGCCACCAGACTTGCTCAAACGAAAATGCTCAAATTGAATGAAAGTTGCGTACATATCTGAGGATCATGCTCGTAAATTGGCGTAATTTTCTGAGCTACCTACAGGGAGATAGACCCAGATTCGTGACAGCAAAGAAATCTGGAACTGCGCAGTAATCCAAATCTAGTACTTACTTTTCTATCAAAGACTTTACTTGGCACAACAAAACTCAAAACTAAGATAAGGAGAGGTTGCTACAGTAGTAAACAACTTCCAAGACACAAATATAAAACAAAAATACTGGAGTAAAAACATGGGTTGTCTCCCATAAGCGCTTTCTTTAACGCCTTTCAGCTAGGCGCGAAAGTGTAACTCAAGTAACATCGAGAGATGAAGCATCTACAGCGGGGTTTGGAGTTTTCTCAACCATGCATAGTATATTGGATACATAAGTTTCAGCGTCTCCCTTTTCATTAGTCTTGGGCTTGCTACTCCCATCGAACAAATTTTCAGGAACAAGCCAAGCATAGTTATGTTCTAGTGCATCATTCATAGCTAGGAGTTTACATGGTATGGGTGCTTTGATCTCCCCGCCATCATTAATATTATTAGTGTATCTTATTCTATCCATGTCCATCTTTTCAAGGAGACCAACAATATTAGTATGAGAACCAAGCATATTAAATTTAGCAAAGACCTTTCTAGCTTCTCTTGCTAGACCACCAAATTCTCTAAGAAGGGTTTCTAAAACAAAATCTTTCTTTTCCCCTTCTTCCATATCACCAAGTGTAAGAAACATGTGTTGGATTATAGGATTTAGATTAACAAATTTAGTTTCCAACAGAGCGAACTAAAGCAAAGCAAGCAGCAATTTCATAAGTGGGAGCAAGGTCTACCAAGTGTCTATCTTCAAAATCTTCAACGGTACTAACATGGGTGAAAAATTCTTCTATATTGTTCCTCCCAATTATAGACCCTTGTCCTACCGGTATGTTTTTTGTGGTAAAATTAAAAGGAAACATGATGAAATAAGTAAAGTAAATGCAAGTAACTAATTTTTTTGTGTTTTTGATATAGCAAACAAGACAATAAATAAAGTAAAGCTAGCAACTAATTTTTTTGTGTTTTGATATAATGCAGCAAACAAAGTAGTAAATAAAATAAAGCAAGACAAAAACAAAGTAAAGAGATTGAGAAGTGGAGACTCCCCTTGCAGCGTGTCTTGATCTCCCGGCAACGGCGCCGGAAAAAGAGCTTGATGGCGTGTATTTCACACGTTCGTTGGGCAACCCCAAGAGGAAGGTATGATGCGCACAGCAGCAAGTTTTCCCTCGAAAGAAACCAAGGTTTATCGAACCAGGAGGAGCCAAGAAGCACGTTGAAGGTTGATGGCGGCGGGATGTAGTGCGGCGCAACACCGGAGATTCCGGCGCCAACGTGGAACCCGCACAACACAACCAAAGTACTTTGCCCCAACGAAACAGGTGAGGTTGTCAATCTCACCGGCTTGGCTGTAACAAAGGATTAACCGTATTGTGTGGAAGATGATTGTTTGCAGAGAAAATAGTAAAAACAAGTATTGCAGCAGATTTGTATTTCAGTATTAAAGAATGGACTGGGGTCCACAGTTCACTAGAGGTGTCTCTCCCATAAGATAAAAGCATGTTGGGTGAACAAATTATAGTCGGGCAATTGACAAATAGAGAGGGCATAACAATGCACATACATGACATGATAAGTATAGTGAGATTTAATTGGGCATTACGACAAAGTACATAGACCGCCATCCAACCGCATCTATGCCTAAAAAGTCCACCTTCGAGGTTATCATCCGAACCCCTCCAGTATTAAGTTGCTAACAACGGACAATTGCATTAAGTATGGTGCGTAATGTAATCAACAACTACATCCTCGGACATAGCGCCAATGTTTTATCCCTAGTGGCAACAAGCACAACACAACCTTAGAACTTTCTCGTCATCTGTCCCAGTGTCAATGCAGGCATGAACCCACTATCGAGCATAAGTACTCCCTCTTGGAGTTAAAAGTAAAAACTTGGCCAGAGCCTCTACTAGTAACAGAGAGCATGCAAGATCATAAACAACACATATGTAATAACTTGATAATTAACATGACATGGTATTCTCTATCCATCGGATCCCGACAAACACAACATAGAGTATTACAGATAGATGATCTTGATCATGTTAGGCAGCTCACAAGATCCAACAATGAAGCACAATGAGGAGAAGACAACCATCTAGCTACTGCTATGGACCCATAGTCCAGGGGTGAACTACTCACTCATCACTCCGGAGGCGACCATGGCGGTGTAGAGTCCTCCGGGAGATGAATCCCCTCTCCGGCAGGGTGCCGGAGGAGATCTCCAGAATCCCCCGAGATGGGATCGGCGGCGGCGGCGTCTCGGTAAGGTTTTCCGTATCGTGGTTTTTCGCATCGTGGGTTTCGCGACGGAGGCTTTAAGTAGGCGGAAGGGCGGAGTCGGGGGCCGGACGAGGGGCCACACCATAGGGCGGCGCGGGCCCCCCGGGCCGCGCCGCCTTGTGGTGTCGCCACCTCGTGGCCCCACTTCGTATGTTCTTCGGTCTTCCGGAAGCTCCGTGGAAAAATAGGCCCCCGGGTCTTTGTTTCGTCCAATTCCGAGAATATTTCGTTACTAGGATTTCGAAACCAAAAACAGCGAGAAAACAGGAACCGGCACTTCGGCATCTTGTTAATAGGTTAGTTCCAGAAAATGCACGAATATGACATAAAGTGTGCATAAAACATGTAGGTATCATCAATAATATGGCATAGAACATAAGAAATTATCGATACGTCGGAGACGTATCAGCTGCCTACCGTCGTCTTCAACGCCGTCTACTTCGACCCATCGTCCCCGTCGTCAACAACGTTGTCATCAACAACGTTACTGCTGCGACATCGTCTGCTACACCTCCATCGCCACCTCCACCAGATCGGTACGTGCGACATATCTCGATCTGTTTAGTGATGGATGTTGTACCGTTTGCTCTGCTACTGTTCATGTTGATCACTGCATCTAGTATGTTCGAGTTTCACATGTTAGTAGTTACTTTCGTCATGCTTTATATTCTGGAATTAATCATGGAAATTGTGCCTAATTATTCAACAATCCAAAAACCTAATTGTAGGCAATTTCCTGAGTTAACAATGGCTGGTTTTGCTGATGCACTGAGGCCGAATAAGTTCACCGGTGTGCACTTTAAGAGGTGGCAAGTTAAGGCCATGCTCTGGCTTACTCATATGAAAATATTCGACGTTATCGATGGTTTACCCGAAGGAACTATATCTGACCAAGATCAGAACAAGTTCAAGGAAAACAATACTCTCTTCGTCGGATGCGTTACGAGTATTCTTGCTGATCGTCTATGTGATGTGTACATGCACATAACGGATGGTAAAGAGCTCCGGGATGCACTCGAATTCTAAATTCGGTGCAACCGATGCGAGCAGATGAATCGTACATCATGGAGAGCTTCCATGACATCGGGATGGCAAACAACCGTTCTGTAGTCGAACAAGCTCATGAGATACAGTGTATTGCGAAAGAGCTTGAACTCCTTAAGTGTGCCTTACCTGACAAGTTTGTGGCTGGATGCATCATCGCTAAGTTGCCCCCTTCATGGAGGAACTTTGCCACAACTCTCAAACACAAAAGACAGGAGATATCAGTTGAAAATCTGATAGCGTCTCTTGATGTTGAGGAGAAAGCTCGGGCTAAGGATAATACCGAGAAAGGAGAGGGTCAGTCTAGCGCCAACATGGTGCGGAAGAAACCCTACGAGCAAGAACAAAGGGAATAACAAGCCCTCCTTCAATAAGCCTATGAAGACTACAACCTTCAAGAAGAAGAAGATGATAAACAAAGCGGATCCGAGCCGCTTTACTCGTGGAGAGGCTGGCCACTTTTCTAAGGACTGTCCGGAGAGGGCGGACCGCAAGAAAAAGGCGAGGCAAGTCAACACGGTGATCGCTAGCAATGCTGATGGGTACGGTAATCTCTTTACTGTTCTTTCGGTATTTCAATCTCCATGTTGGTGGATTGATACAGGTGCTAATGTTCATGTGTGTGCTGACATATCCATATTCACTTCTTACCAGGTCACCCGGGATTCTTCCGTCTTGATGGGGAATGGGTCACATGCTTCTGTTCGTGGTGTTGGCACGGTAGATCTGAAGTTCACTTCGGGGAAGATCGTGCGGTCGAGGAACGTGCTCGCATGTCCCTACTATGAACAAGAATCTCGTTAGCGGCTCCCTTCTATGCGGAGATGGGTTTAAGGTTGTTTTAGAGTCAAATAAAGTAGTTGTTTCCAAGTTTGGACAATTTATTGGTAAAGGCTATGAGTGCGGAGGCTTGTTCCGCTTTTCGCTTTCGATTTCAGCAATAAGTCTCGTGAACCATATTTGTGGCAATGTTAGTGATGATACCGAGTGTTTGGCATTCTCGTTTATGTCACATTAATTTTGGTTTAATGTCTCGGCTATCCAGCTTTAAGTTTAATTCCGAATTTCACCATTGCCAAAGGTTCTAAGTGCCATAGTTGTGTGCAATCAAAGCAACCTCGGAAGCCTCACAAGGCGGCCGAGGAGAGAAACTTGGCACCTCTAGAACTCATACATTCCGATCTATGCGAGATGAATGGTGTGTTGACAAAAGGTGGAAAGAGATATTTCATGACATTGATTGATGATGCGACTAGATTTTGCTATGTTTATTTGTTGCGAACTAAAGATGAAGCTTTAGACTACTTTAAAATTTATAAGGCCGAAGTTGAAAATCAACTAGAGAGAAAGATCAAGCGTCTTAGGTCGGATCGTGGTGGCGAGTATTTTCCTAAAATCTTTGATGAATTCTGTGAGGAACATGGTATTATTCATGAGAGGACGCCTCCCTATTCGCCCCAATCAAACGGGGTTTCCGAGAGGAAAAACCGCACGCTGATCGACTTGGTGAATTCCATGTTAGCCACTGCTGGTTTATCAAAGGCATGGTGGGGGAGGCCTTGTTGACTTCATGTCATGTCCCGAATAGAGTTCCTAACAAGAATAAAGATAAAACCCCTTACGAGGAGTGGTCCGGGAGAAAACCATCACTTTCGTATTTGCGCACATGGGGATGTTTGGCGAAAGTCAATATTCCAATTACTAAGAAGTGCAAACTCGGACCAAAGACAAGTGGATTGTATCTTTCTAGGTTATGCTCCGCGGAGTGTAGGCTATAGATTTTTAGTAGTTCAATCGAAGTACCCGATATGCATGTTGATACTATTATGGAATCTCGTGATGCAACATTCTTTGAGAATATGTTTCCTATGAAAGATATGCATAGCATTGCTAGAATTTCTACTGAGATAGTTCCTGAATCTAGTACATCTAATGAGTATTTTGAACAATCACATGAGATTGTTATTGAGAAGGATGACAATGAAGCTCCTAAACGGAGCAAGAGACGGAGGATTGAAAAATCCTTTGGTGATGATTTCATTGTGTACCTTGTGGATGATACTCCCACGTCCATTGCAGAGGCATATGCATCTCCGGATGCGGATGATCGGAAAGAAGCTATCCATAATGAGATGGACTCGATTCTTTCTAATGGAACTTGGGAGTTGTCAGAACGACCCCACGGATGCAAGCCTGTAGGCTGCAAATGGGTGTTCAAGAAGAAGCTAAGACCTGATGGTACTATTGAAAAGTACAAGGCGCGGCTTGTAGCGAAAGGCTACACACAGAGAGAAGGCGAAGATTACTTCGACACCTATTCACCTGTCGCTAGACTTACCACCATTCGAGTACTACTATCCATGGCTGCCTCCTATGGTCTTATCGTTCATCAAATGGACGTAAAGACAGCTTTCCTTAATGGAGAGTTGGAAGAGGAAATCTATATGGATCAGCCTGATGGGTTTGTAGTAAAAGGTGCGAGAGAGAAAGGTGTGCAAGTTGCTGAAATCTTTATATGGCCTGAAACAAGCACCTAAGCAATGGCATGAGAAGTTTGACGGAACTTTGACTTCACGTAGGCTTTGTTGTCAATGAGGCTGACAAGTGCGTTTACTATCGCCATGGTGGGGGCGAAGGTGTTATACTATGTTTGTATGTGGATGATATTCTGATCTTTGGTACAAACATGAAAGTAATACACGAGGTCAAGTCTTTCTTGTCAAAGAGCTTTGATATGAAAGATCCGGGAGAAGCTGATGTGATTCGAACATCAAGCTGATTAAGAACGAGAGTGGGATTACTCTAACGCAATCCCATTATGTTGAGAAGATCTTGATCCGGTTCGGCTATATTGATAGCAAGCCTTCTTCAACACCTTATGATCCCGAGTGTGACACTACGCAAGAACCGGAGGATTGCCATAGATCAATTGAGATATTCTCGGATCGTTGGCTCACTCATGTACTTAGCGAGCGCGACTAGACCCGACATCTCTTTTGCTGTTAGCAAGTTGAGTAGGTTCATGTCAAACCCGGTGATCGATCATTGGCATGCACTTGATAGGGTCATGCGCTACCTATGTGGTACAATGAGTTATGGGGTTCACTATTCAGGGGCACCCAACTGTGCTTGAAGGATATAGTGATTCGAATTGGATCTCGAGATGTAGCTGATCTGTACGCCACAAGTGGGTATGTATTTACCTTTGGGGGTGGCGCAGTTGTCATGGAGATCTTGCAAGCAAACCATATTGACGAGGTCAACTATGGAAGCAGAACTTATCGCTTTAGACACAACCACCGTTGAATCGGAATGGTTGCGTGAGCTCTTGATGGACTTGCCTCGTGGTTGAAAAACACTGTTCCGGCAATCCTTTTGAATTGTGACAATCAAACTGTAATTGTCAAAGTGAACAATTCTAAGGATAACGCGAAGTCATCAAGACACGTCAAGAGACGTTTGAAGTCCGTCGAGAAATTGCGAAACTCCGGAGTAATAACCGTTACATATATTCAAACGAGACAAAAACCTGGCAGATCCCTTTACAAAGGGACTATCACGTAATGTGATAGAAAGTGCATCGAGGGAGATGGGTTTGAGACCCGTTGATGTTACACCATAGTGGTAACCCAACCTTTTTGATCGGAGATCCCGTGAATTAGGACCTGGGAAGAACAAACTAGTGGTTTAATTGAGGAGAGTATTCTGTAACCCTCTCTATGTGAAGATGCACAACTCTCAATTGCTGTAAGGTAGGTTGGCAACAAGCCTTAATGTGTTTATGTTGGCTATTTTAGCAAAGGTGCTGTCCTACAGAGCATTCTTGAAATAACACACCTATATGAGTCCGATTGTTAAACGTCGCAATCTATGAGATTTGGGTGATCTCTAGTAAACTCATGAAGAGACCACGAAGTATGACGCATATGCTTCACCCGCGGGGTAGGCTACTGGCAGCCATGTACTGGTCATGACTTTGAGTGAAACCCTGTTCACGCAAAACTTGCAATTCAAGGCTTAGTCCATTGTTCAAGTGTGAATGGATGTAGCTTAAGGTTCTAGGCGGAAGTTCAACTTAACAGTCTCCGCTGAAACACTCGGTATATAAACAAGCAGCGAGTATTGGTAAATCTCTAAATGGGGATTTGAGATCTGGTGGGGGATTGTTGAAATATTGGGCCCACTTTTAGTGGCCCAAATTAGATTTCAGTTTTTCCTATAAATCTCAAAGCCCACATAGTGGCAGCCATGTGAGTTTGAGCCCAAGTTGGTGGCAGCTCACTAGGGAGTGGCAAGAGGTGGGAAGTTTAGTCCCACATGGAAAGTTGGGAGGAAGTTAGACCACCTTATAAGGTGGGTTGTTTCACCACTAGTAAGTGAGTGAGAATAGAGTGCTACACGCGCGCGCTCCTCCTCCTCGCTCGCTCGTATCGACTCGACTCGACTCGACACGTCACGACGCGCGCGCCGCGCTCGTGTTGAGTGGATTGAGCCTCGAGCCGAGACTTTCCTTACTTTTTGCACCTCAGGAAAACGAACAGAGTCCTAGACGGACGCGTCACAGTTAGTCGGTTCGGGTCGCTCCCGGATCGTGGGCTATCTGTAACCGACTCGAAATGTTCGTGCGACGTGGGCGTGGCCCACGTTGCCTAGGGTTTCCCGAGCCTATATAATCTCTTGCCCGGCTACCGCGAAATACATCTAATACACGAGTTAGGGTTTCCACCTCTCTCTGCTTGCGCCGCCACCGTAGCCTACTCCATCCCGCGCGCCGATGTGCATCGGCGAACGGGAGAGCAGGTCTCCGGAACCGCTCGTCCTTGCGATCCTGTACGGGAGAGGGCGAATTAGGTTTTTAGGAAGCGCTCTGCGCGACTGCTCAAGCTCTTCATCACGGGTCGCCTTCCTTCCAAGTCGGGCGGTGCTGCCTACCGTCGTCTTCAACGCCGTCTACTTCGACCCATCGTCCCCGTCGTCAACAACGTTGTCATCAACAACGTTACCGTCTGCGACATCGTCTCGCTACACCTCCATCGCCACCTCCACCGGATCGGTACGTGCGACATATCTCGATCCGTTTAGCGATGGATGTTGTACCGTTTGCTCTGCTACTGTTCATGTTGATCGCTGCATCTAGTATGTTCGAGTTTCACATGTTAGTAGTTACTTTCGTCATGCTTTATATTCTGGAATTAATCATGGAAATTGTGCCTAATTATCCAACACTTTTCCTCAACAGATTTGTTAAAAGCAGTTTGTGTACTAATAAATTCTTTAAGCATAGCTTAAAGTCCAGGGGGTGTGTTCCTATTATTGTTGTAAGAATTCCCATAAGAATTACCATAACCATTACCATTATTATAAGGATATGGCCTATAGTTATTACTAGAATTGTCCCGATAAGCATTGTTGTTGAAATTATTATTTTTAATGAAATTTACATCAACATGTTCTTCTTGAGCAACCAATGAAGCTAATGAAACATTATTAGGATCAACATTAGTCCTATCATTCACAAGCATAGACATAATAGCATCAATCTTATCACTCAAGGAGGAGGTTTCTTCGACAGAATTTACCTTCTTACCTTGTGGAGCTCTTTCCGTGTGCCATTCAGAATAATTAATCGTCATATTATCAAGAAGCTTTGTTGCTTCACCAAGAGTGATGGACATAAAGGTACCTCCAAGCAGCTGAATCCAATAGGTTCCGCGAAGAAAAGTTCGATCTCGCATAAAAGGTTTGGATGATCATCCAAGTAGTCGATCCATGGGTTGGGCAATTTTTAACCAAAGATTTCATTCTTTCCCAAGCTTGTGCAACATGCTCATTATCTAATTGTTTAAAATTCAATATACTACTCCTCAAAGATATAATTTTAGCAGGGGGATAATATCTACCAATAAAAGCATCCTTGCATTTAGTCCATGAATCAATACTATTCTTAGGCGAGAGATAGCAACCAATCTTTAGCTCTTGCTCTTAAAGAGAAAGGAAACAATTTTAATTTTATAATGTCACCATCTACATATTTATACTTTTGCATTTCACACAATTCAACAAAATTATTGAGATGGGCAGCAGCATCATCAGAACTAACACCAGAAAATTGCTCTCGCATAACAAGATTCAAGTAAAGCGAGTTTAATTTCAAAGAATTCTCGCTGTAGTAGCAGGTGGAGCAATAGGTGTGCATAAGAAATCATTATTATTTGTGGTTGTGAAGTCACACAACTTAGTATTCTCAACAGTACCCATTTTAGCAGTAGTAAATAAAGCAAACTAGATAAAATAAATGCAAGTAACTAATTTTTTTGTGTTTTTTTTTATATAGAGTGCAAGACAATAAATAAAGTAAAGCTAGCAACTAATTTTTTTGTGTTTTGATATAATGCAGCAAACAAGAAAGTAAATAAAATAAAGCAAGACAAAAACAAAGTAAAGAGATTGGATTGTGGAGACTCCCCTTGCAGCGTGTCTTGATCTCCCCGACAACGGCGCCGGAAATTTACTTGTCGGCGTGTAGTTGACGTGGGAGTTAGAAATCTTTGTGGTGTAACTTTTCTTCAGTTCCCCGAGCAACGGCGCCGTAAATTTACTTGCCGGCGTGTAGTTGACGTGGGAGTTAGAAATCTTTGTGGTGTAACTTTTCTTCAGTTCCCGGCAACGGCACCGGAAATTTAGCTTGATGACGCGTAAAGCACACGCCCGTTGGGAACCCCAAGTGGAAGGTGTGATGCGTACAGCAGCAAGTTTCCCTCGATAAGAAACCAAGGTTTAATCGAACCAGTAGGAGTCAAGAAGCACGTCGAAGGTTGATGGCGGCGGGATGTAGTGCGGCGTAACACCAGGGATTCCGGCGCCAACGTGGAACCTGCACAACACAACCAAAGTACTTTGCCCCAACGAAACAGTGAGGTTGTCAATCTCACCAGCTTGCTGTAACAAAGGATTAGATGTATAGTGTGGATGATGATTGTTTGCAGAAAACAGTAGAACAAGTATTGCAGTAGATTGTATTCGATGTAAAAGAATGGACCGGGGTCCACAGTTCACTAGAGGTGTCTCTCCCATAAGATAAATAGCATGTTGGGTGAACAAATTACAGTTGGGCAATTGACAAATAGAGAGGGCATGACCATGCACATACATGATATGATGAGTATAGTGAGATTTAATTGGGCATTACGACAAAGTACATAGACCGCTATCCGAGCATGCATCTATGCCTAAAAAGTCCACCTTCGAGGTTATCATCCGAACCCCTTCCAAGTATTAAGTTGCAAACAACGGACAATTGCATTAAGTATGGTGCGTAATGTAATCAATAACTACATCCTCGGACATAGCATCAATGTTTTATCCCTAGTGGCAACAACACATCCACAACCTTAGAACTTTCCGTCACTGTCCCGCATTTAATGGAGGCATGAACCCACTATCGAGCATAAATACTCCCTCGTTGGAGTTAAGAGTAAAAACTTGGCCGAGCCTCTACTAATAACGGAGAGCATGCAAGATCATAAACAACACATAGGTAATAGATTGATAATCAACATAACATAGTATTCTCTATCCATCGGATCCCAACAAACACAACATATAGCATTACGGATAGATGATCTTGATCATGTTAGGCAGCTCACAAGATCCGACAATGAAGCACATGAGGAGAAGACGACCATCTAGCTACTGCTATGGACCCATAGTCCAGGGGTGAACTACTCACTCATCACTCCGGAGGCGACCATGGCGGTGAAGAGTCCTCCGGGAGATGATTCCCCTCTCCGGCAGGGTGCCGGAGGCAATCTCCTAAATCCCCCGAGATGGGATTGGCGGCGGCAGCGTCTCTGTAAGGTTTTCCGTATCGTGGCTCTCGGTACTGGGGGTTTCGCGACGAAGACTATATGTAGGCGGAAGGGCAGGTCAAGAGGCGACGCGAGGGGCCCACACAACAGGGCCGCGCGGCCAGGAGGTGGGCCGCGCCGCCCTGGCGTGTCGCCGCCTCGTCGCCTCACTTCGTTTCCCTTTCGGTCTTCTGGAAGCTTCGTGGAAAAATAGGCCCCTGGGCGTTGATTTCGTCCAATTCCGAGAATATTTCCTTACTAGGATTTCTGAAACCAAAAATAGTGAGAAAACAAGCAATCGGCTCTTCGGCATCTCGTTAATAGGTTAGTGCCGGAAAATGCATAAATATGACATAAAGTATGCATAAAACATGTAGATATCATCAATAATGTGGCATGGAACATAAGAAATTATCGATACGTCGGAGACGTATCAGGCGACGGTGAGCATTGACTCGATCATCGGCGCCAACCAAACATACAGAAAGTACTGGGCGCGGATCAAGGAAGAGTTCGACGAGCGCAGTTCCTCGACAAGGATTACTGCACGATGCCAATGAAGAGGAGCCAAAAGACAATGTCGACACGCTGGGCCATCATCCAGGCGTCTGTATACTTGTTCCATGAATTCCATTCCGAGCTCGAGAACAAAGGGATAGCGGCACAAACGTCGTCAACTTGGTACGCCTATTTCTACCAATAGTTTATCGCGTATCTTTCTATCACGATTTGATAGTCTTTTGCACTTTATTTGATTAGTTCAACCACGCCATGCAGTTGTCCAGAAAAATTCAAAAGGGTTTAGGCTTTTTGTGTTGCTGCATTGCTATAGCAATGTGAAAACCTGCGAGAAGTGGAAGTTGACGCGTCTTGCCTTGGCGAATGGGAAAGATGGCGCCATTGATCTAGATGTGCCGCTCGCAACATCAACAGGGCACCCTATCGGCAACAAGGCTGCCATGCTGGACGCAGCGGCGATTGAGAAGACGCAGCGGCGATTGAGAAGACGCAGTCGTCGATCAACAAGTGCCTCGCCGAGGTCTCAAGAGGCAAGAAGAGGAGATGAAGCTCAAGAAACGCAAAGAGGACTTCTCCCTATTGACCGCGTCGACGGTTGGAATGGATCCCCGGACGCTGGCGGCGCACAACTACTACAAATTCATGATCCTCGACGAGATCGACACCAAAATTGCAGCGGCCGAAGCAGCGGCAGCAACCCCACCTCTGGAGGCAGCGGCGGCACCAGCAGGCGCGTCTACGACAACGTCGGCCAGTACACCTGCATTGGAAATAGTATCACCATCGCCAACGGAGCAGCCAGACCGGGCAGAGCATGACGAGATCGTCGTGCTCGACGGGCCAGCATCGACTCAGGATGTGTCGTCATCGTCGCCGAACTGCTTCTTCTAGTTATGTTCAATTCGTACCCGATCTATAATATGATCGCGTCCAGTATTTTGATCGCGGCTACTTTGATCGCGGCGACTTTGGCGGAAACAATTTCTTTTAAACGTGAACTATTTGAATTTATGTTTAGGAGTGGTTTTAGGAGACGCGGCTGGGAACGGACGCGTTCCAAATGTGGCACGAGGCGGTGACGTCCCCCCATTCGATCAATTTGGCCCCTTTTGAGTGCCGCCTTGAGGGATGCGACTGGAGATGCTCTTAGATGTCGTAGTTTGGAATTCTGAATTGATCTTACACCTCATAAGAGCTTCGAAGTGGTCACATCACACGGTGGTGTGTAACATGTGTATGACTGATATGCAAATTCAAAATACCTGAATTTTAGGATGAATATTACCTTTGGAATAAAGAAATCCAAAAAAGCCTACTTAACATAGATAAAGTTATATAAACTGATTTAACACCAATAATAATTGTTGCTTCCTATTTGCATTTAACAAGATGATCAATCTCAACTTTTCTACGGATTGTGTATAATTGTATAGTCTTGATGCGAAGTTTGGATTTCAATAAAATGAAGTGGTTGCCTCTCTGATAACCCTCTTTCAAACCTTCTATAAAATCGGGTTATTGATTTACTGAGAGGTGTTGAACAATATCTGCAAAATCTCATTGAAAAAAGTTCTTTCATGGTCTCAAAGAAAATGGGAAGGATGGGTCAACCGATAAATTCGCATCAATTAAAAAACACAAGAATTTGTCTTCTTTATTCCACAAGATGCAAAGCTGAATTATTTTGACGATGTTTTAAGACACATGGTATCCCATTAGGAACTCACACTTCAGTTTCAGGATACTTTTCATGCTTGTAAATACACTTTTGTTATATCTCAAAAAAGTGCTCATGAAGCACAACTGGAAAGCATATTTGCATTAACTTATTAAGAAGTTTATGATATATAAAATTATCTTATCTTTGTGAGAATAAATAGAAATTCTAAATTAGTATATTTTCTGTGTGGAATTCTAAATTAGTATACATTTGTAAATAAACCACGGAGTACATTTGAGAAGAGGTAACTCGTGCCACAAAAACATTATAAATAACCACCCATCCTTCTCGCGATTAACAAACGAATAGGAGAGACACAGCCGGTCCACTAAGTACAAATACAAGACCTCTACCTTTCTAACACCAAGAAGTCGCGAACTCTATCTTTTCACCTCATGCAAATCATTCTCCAATTTTCCGTAGAAATTTCCCTAAAACTCTAAGAGGCCACGGAGGGGAAACTCATCGTGAATTGTAGACGTCGGCCTAGACCCGCTCATTGGCGTCCAGGGATGGGACCAGCGATAAGTTCTAGAGATTAGCGCGTGAGTCGCCATTTCCGCATCTACTGATGGCGGTGAAACAGATGCGTCACCACCATATCTACGGTCACCATCGGTGCAATCAGCGCAGTGTCCAGTATCATCAGTTTCTCACTTATTTATACTAATGTACAGTATCGTCAGTTCTCTCAACTAAGACTTAATTATATATATTTAGTTGATAGTTCATAGATTACAACATAATGGCGAAACTAAGCATAACATGTAGTTATCCATGTTACAAAATGTGTAAGTCCATAGTTTTCATGTTAAATCGAAATCACAATTTGCAACATATGTTGGATTTGTTTTTTACTTAACATAAGTATCGAACATGCATTCAAAACTAGGTCCCATTATATTCACATGAATTTCCCTTAGACCCAACAAAGTAATAAGGAGGACATGAAATTGTTTCACACATTAGTACTTGGCATGAAATGTGTTAAGTGCATTTGTATGTCACGTTCATATTGATGTTTTATTTGAGTAACAGTTGGTAGAAAGCTCTAAAGTGTACATGTCGACAAATATCTATAAGCATGTTTCTAGATTTTGTTTACCGAGAAACTGAAGAGAAGACCGCAAAGGTTTGCTATTTCTAATTTTATCTCTTGAAATTATGAGGTTTCCTTGCTTATTATAAAATTTTAAAGTTTAATATCGTGACTAATTTTATACTCGAATGCCTAATAGTGGGTATCATCTTTCCAGCACAATCATCGACGACACACTAAGACGGTCTGTTTTGGTCCGCACGGACGTGCGGAGATCAAAACTCTAGCCCAAATAAGCATTGAATGATCCTCAACACATACCACAAAAGAATATCCTCAAGTTTCAAAGTCTAACATGTCCATTAAGATGATCAAGGTCATAATAAAACCTAAATCTAAATTGATAATGGAAAAAAGCTAGGCATGGATTTGCTGAAAATAAGTTGGGAATCGGAGGAGAAATGTATCTTGGATCGAATTGAGTGGGATGAATTATATAAAAAATAACAGAATCAAAGATCCAAGGGGGTTGGTTTTGAGTTGGGAGGACTGTATCACCCTACCTTTTAATAAAGGTAAGATACATGTGTATCGTGCTATTCCCGGGATCACCGATAGCACACACATTATAAAATATAGTAATCATTGCAATAGCATCAAATTACTACATCGTTGATCCAGAGGTAAAGTAAAAGCTTACAAATTGCATAGTTACATGGACTAGCTCAAGTAATATATTTAAAACAAACACAGCGGACGGTAAATCATCAATGAGCCTTCATTATCTTCATGTGTCACATGCAGTCATGTTGGAAGGTAGACTCGAGATCCTACCAATTACTTCTCCTTAGAAAATTATGCACGTTTCAATATGCAGCCCCACGAATGGAGGTCAGTACAATGATGTACTGGCAAATGCCACTTATTTGGTGGAAGTTGTGAAAAGACTAGCTACATGATATTTGGCTAGTGCAGTCTTGGGCTAATTTGCATAAAGCCAATTTTATCCTATATTTTATTTAAACAAAACATTTTATAAAACTTGTAAATATATCATAAATAGTACCATGGTTACATCTCTCATGTACTTTTATACAACTGTTGCTCAAATTTTAACATATTCAGAAAAGATGCTGATATTCTTCCATACATTCCTTGTCTAGGAGCTCAAATTGTTCATAACTGGGGACACGGCTAAGAACTTAGGTTTAACTCTCGAGAGGTTGTGCACTTTTACCTTATGACCCACCCTTCCCAAGAGAAGAATGAGACAAGATCTTTCAGAAGGAGAATTCAACCATACTAGCTAGACCCGTTTCCAATCGGCCACACCTGCTTGTATAGCAACAAGTTGAACCCTCACAACGTAATTAATCCTGGCAAAGCCCATAATATCATAAGGCTGCACTGGAAGCTATCTAAAACATGGAAGACTTGGAAATCTCTTTAATCCTTGGTGGCCAACCACAAGTGGAACTTACATGCTTAAAACCCCTACATGTAGTTAACCCCCACACGATCCCCTGGTGAAACATCAGGTGTGCAGTCAAAAGCGACCACTCTACAACTGCGAACTCTTAGATGCCCCACTTCACACTAGTTAAACTTCTAGGGAACGTGGTCCTGAGCAGCCGCCCACCAATCAACCATTCCACCCAGGTGTTTCATTAAGGTTGTTAATTTTAAATTTTCGAACAATCACAACCAATTAACGAAACAACATTTGGCATTTGATGTTGCAAAGCAGAAATAAAGCATCCTACAAATAGGTTTAGGAGTAGCTACACACTACTAGGGTTTGCTAAGCATAGTATAATACTTTACTTTTGAAATCTAAATCCTACCATGCATACTAGTTTAAAACACTAATGCATAAATAAATAAAATATATAGGATTTGAATGTCACTTGCCTCTTTCGTAGTCGAAATGTGTTCACTTCTCTCAAAAAAAATACGTCGCTCTTCACACAAACTATAAGATAAAATATAACACAACATAAACACACCATTCAACAACAACAAAATCAAGCAAGGCAACAATTTAGAAACATTTGTTATTCATTTTATTTTATTCTTTATTTATCTTAGTGCTCAAAGGATAGAGGAGAATATGGCATGAGGCATGGCTTGCAAGATATGAATTTGAGATATTGAATGGATGGGTCAAATACTTGAAAAGAAAATGATTATCTAAGTTAAGTGCTCAGAAAAAAATGATTGATAAAACCTATGGTCAATAGTTGTTTACTACACAAGAATGGGTAGCTGGAGTTATCCATATGATAAAATCACATGAGTCTCAAATGGCGCAACTCAAAATATTATTTAGTAAAGTGTGACAACACTTACTAAGATATTATGAGTTACACATAGGCTTGGCTATGAACTAATGGTATATAGAATTACTCAAATTACTCATTTGTAAGTTGAATAGTTTTAAACTAAGTCAAGGAGTGAATGAGAATGAATTTGGATAGACACGATATTGGTTCAAGGTAAAGTGTCTAGTGGTATTGGTGTGTGGATGTGATCATAAGTTTCACCTTCACAAAAGAATCATGTTAAGAAAGGATTATATAAATATATAATGAATATATACTCGAATTCTCATTTTCAAATTTGAATATTTGCCAAAGGGTTCAAAACATGTGCGATGCAGTAGAGTGTCTCAACACAACATTTGCACATAGGAAAGTCTATAGTTAAGATTATCACCATTTACTCAAATAACTCAATTGTTATTTGAATACTATGGACTAGGATAATATGATTTGGAGAGATGTGAACATGGAGCGTGATGAATGTGTTCAACTAAACTAAATAGAATTTCTACTGGATATGGAGTTTATGTGTTATTTATTTGTCAAAGGAATCGACTTAAAACGATTTATAGATTTTAAGTTGTGCCAAAAATTACTCAAATCCTCATATTTGAATTTGAATACTTGCAAAGTGATTAGAATATTTTGGATAGTGGTACTATTGGATGGAGTACTGTAAAACAAGGCTTATACAATTGGGTTCACTCCAAAATTATTTTTAGAACTCAAGTTATGATCATAATAGTGATTTGAATGAATTTGTACGCACCACGTTTGTGCACATAACAACTTTGATTTCTTCTGGTTCCATGATGTTCTACATGTTCTAAGGATTCCAAAGACTACAAATTTATAAATTTTGGACTAGTATATTAATTGATGTGATTTTTATAGTGTGAAAGAGTTAATTTTCTATTTGAATTATGATACGAAATTTACAGTATTATTGCTTAAAAGTGTTCTACGGGTTATAAGCTTTCCAACGATATAAAATATAAATTTTGGATGTATAGATGTTTTTATATTGAATTTCTAAGTTGGAGATGCAATCCGACATTTATATTCAAATTTAAAATCGAGTTTGACTAAATTTGAGTGCTGAGTGTACCGACACGTGCCATGTTCTGATTCGACCGTACCTCTTCGTTTAAGTGATCTGACGCGGATTCTCGGATCTTGATCGGACGGCTGAAATTGAATCTTCGGTTTCTAACTAATTTTCATCGCTTCGGATGACTTTGAAATAGATCTCGGTACAGTCAAATCTAAAAACTTCCAACAAGAAACTTGTAGAGAATGATCGGATCTACCTTCTCAACAAAGTAATTTAGATTTCGTCGAACGGGAGCGAACGAAATTAGAATTCCCTTTGTCAGACCTGACTCCTTGTGATGCGAAATTCTCCGTGTATGGTGGACGAAAAGATACGAGATGGGCCGAGATTGAAAGATCTCGACGAGATCTACAACTTCCGAAGCGATTTGAGGTGGTTTTGGTGGTTAAAACAACGAGTTAAGATTCGTTGCTTTAGGGTTTCAAGAGGAGCAAAGGGAAAATGAATCTGCAGCATGCTGTAAGGGTTTATACAGGCCATAGGTTGGTGGAAAAGGTGGGTCTCGAAGTTAGGAACGCGTAGAAACAAACGGAGATCAAATCGGAATTGTAGAACTCTAGATATTAGGATTTGAGTGGAGGCATGTTTACCAAAACGAAAATCGGGCTTTCCCATACAGGTGTACGCTATTCCCTATGGAACTGACTTTAACCCCCTGGTTGACTTTGTTGCACTTGTGACGAGATTTTCTTCGGTAATTATAGGTCCATTTTCCATAAAACATGATTTCCTACGCACCATACAAAAACAGAAGGAATTGCACATCTTTGCAATAATTAGTTATTAGTGGCACATTTAGAGAGGTGTTTAGTCAATTTCTTGAATTTGCAAAGGGTTTTAACATGAGGAAAAATGGCATATTTCACATCCATCACCGAGCAAGGGAACGTGGCCATGGAGGAAGACCAAGCACGACCACGAGGCGGGGTTATCGGTGTGGAAGTCTAAGAAGCCACACAACCTCCTCCCCGTCGGCGTGGATGTCGTGCGGGCGCTCGACAACAACATGACTAGTTGCGAGGAGTGGGATGACATCCATTCCGTGGAAGATGGCACCTCAACTTTCGGAGGGTGCCCATACCAGTGGTCCGGTGGAAGGACCTAGAGCGGCGCCGGAGAACGCTCGCCAGCGGGCTTCTGCCTCCAGATTTACTCGAGTTGCTGATGTGGGACACATTTGGCAAACTGGAATGGGATCCTCGGTGGCGATCCGGGTTCCTTGTCGACAATGAGTTCAGCTACGGTTGTGTGCCATTGCCAGATGTGAATATGGAGGACAAGGAGGATCCGCCAGCGGCCGAGTACGTCGACGAGGTTTCGGGCGAGGAGGAATAGGGCGACACCGGAAACTTCATTGGCTATCTTGTTTGCTTGGCTAAGAAGGCCAAGAAAGAGGGCACCGTGGACCAGCTCTGTGTCATGCCAGACTGGGTGGACAAGGAGGTGGACCTGGAGCACTTGAACCTGATGACCCACAAGTATAGGGGGTGTATCTTAGTACTTTCGATAAATAAGAGTGTCGAACCCAACGAGGAGCAGAAGGTGTTGACAAGCAGTTTCCATGAAGGATTCACTGTAAATGCTCATAGACAAGTTTTCAGGAGGTTTTGATATAGCAGATAAATAAAATACAAGTAAGTAAAATGCGAGAATAATAATTGCAGCAAGTGGCCCAATCCTTTTTAGCACAAAGGACAAGCCGGTTTGTTTACTTATGATGACCAAACGTTCTTGAGGACACACGGGAATTTAGTCTAGTGCTTTCGCTTCATATAGTTGATTAATCTTCATTGTTTTGATAAGTGTTGTGTGGGTGAACCTATGCTAATGCACCGCCCTTCCTAGGACTAATACATACTTGTGATTAAACCCCTTGCAAGCATCCGCAAATACAAGAACGTAATTAAGATAAATTTAACCACAGCCTTAAACTCTGAGATCCTGCTATCCCTCATGCATCGATATACCAACGGGGGTTCAGGTTGCTGTCACTCCGGCAACCCCACAATTAGCAAACGAATACAAGATGCATTCCCCTAGGCCCATAAAGGTGAAGTGTCATGTAGTCGACGTTCACATGACACCACTAGAAGAATAACACCACAACTTAAATATCAAACCATTAAATATTACTCAACATAGTTCACTACTAACATTTAGACTTCACCCATGTCCTCAAGAACTAAACGAACTACTCACAAGACATCATATGGAACATGATCAGAGGTGATATGATGATGGATAACAATCTGAACATAAACCTTGATTCAACGGTTTCACTCAATAGCATCAATAACAAGGAGTAATCAACACCGGGAGAGTTTCCCCTATGAAATACTCAAGATTCAACCCTAGATGTTACAGCGGAGACGAGGTGCAGCGGTGGAGATGACGGTGTCGGTGGTGGAGATGATGATGATGATCCCAATGAAGTCCAGCTCGATGACGGTGACGATGGCGACGATTTCCCCCCTCCGGGAGGGAATTTCCCCGGCAGATTTCTGCCTGCCGGAGAGCTCTTTTCTCTCTGGTGTTTTCCGCCTCGAGGAGGCGGTGATGACTATCCACGATGTTCCCCCGCACCTTAGGGTTTCTGGGAGATAAAGTACGCGAAAGGGCGATGGCTGAGGGGGTCGTGGGCCCCCTCCCCACGTGGCGGCGCGCCGGCCTTGGTGGCCGCGCCGGCCCATGGGGAGGGCCCATGGCGGCCCTCCTCAGCCTCCCCTTTTGGCTGGCTCCGTCATGTGGGAAAATAGGAGCTTCGGTATATTTTCCGTCAATTGTTGATCTTCAAAAATATTGTATCATGACGGTGCTTTTTCCAGCAGAATTCTGACTCCGGTGAGTAATTCTCCAATAATCATGAAACATGCAAAATAGGTGAAATAACATAAGTATCATCTCTAAATATGAAATATATCAATGAATAACAGTAAATTATGATATAAAATAGTGATGCAAAATGGACGAATCAGAACCTCATGAGGGGAGCCCTAAGGGCCGAACGAGGCCATGTGGCACAGCCAAGGCCTTAGCCTCGCCACCCAGGCTCTTTCCCCCTGGAGAATCGCTAGTCGTCCATCTTGATCTCCAAATCGATTTTTTGACCTAAAAATTGTTGGAGATATGCCCGAGAGGCAATAATAAAATAGTTATTGTTATATCTCCGTGTTCATGATAAATGTTTACACTCCATGCTATAATTGTATTAACCGGAAACATTGATACATGTGTGTTGTGTAAACAACAAGAGTCCCTAGTAAGCCTCTCATTTAACTAGCTTGTTGATTAATAGATGATCACGGTTTCCTGATCATGAACATATGATGTTATTAATAACAAGATCATATCATTAGGTGAATGATGTGATGGACACACCCATAGTAAGCATAGAATGAGATCAAGTCATTAAGTTCAACTTGCTATAAGATTTCGATACATAGTTACCTAGTCCTTCGACCATGATATCATGTAAATCACTTACACCGGAAGGATGCTTTGATTACATCAAATGCCATTGCGTAAATGGGTGGATATAAAGATGGGATTAAGTAATCGGAAAGTGTGAGTTGAGGCATATGGATCAAGAGTGGGATTTTTCCATCCCGATGACGGATAGATATACTCTGGGCCCTCTCGGTGGAATGTCGTATGATTAGCTTGCAAGCATGTGACTAGGTCACAAGAGATGACATACCACGGTACGAGTAAAGAGTACTTGTCGGTAACGAGGTTGAACTAGGTATGGAGATACCGATGATCGAATCTCGGACAAGTAAACTATCGCGTGACAAAGGAAATCGGTATCGTATGGAAATGGTTCTTTCGATCATGAAGTCATCATTGAATATGTCGGAGCTATTATGGATCTCCAGGTCCCACTATTAGTTATTTATCGGAGAGGAGTCTCGATCATGTCCACATAGTTCTCGAACCGTAGGGTGACACACTTAAGGTTTGATGTCGTTTTAAGTAGATATGGAATATGGAATGGAGTTCGAATGTTGTTCGGAGTCTCGGATGGGATCCGGGACATCACGAGGAGTTCCGGAATGGTCCGGAGAATAAGATTCATATATAGGAAGTCACTTTCCAAGTTTGGAAATGATCCGGATCATTTATGGAAGGCGCTAGAATGTTCTAGAACCTTCCGGAAGAAATCACCATGGAAGGTGGAGTCTGATACGTCTCCAACGTATCTATAATTTCTTATGTTCCATGCTAGTTTTATGACAATACCTACATGTTTTATTCACACTTTATAATCTTTTTATGCATTTTCTAGGACTAACCTATTAACAAGATGCCATAGTGCCAGTTCCTGTTTTCTGCTGTTTTTGATTTCAGAAAAGTTGGTTTACAAATATTATCGGAATTGGACGAAACAAAGACCCAGCGGCCCTATTTTTCCACGGAGTGTTCCGGAAGTCCGAACAAGAGTACGAGGAAGGGCCAGCGAGGGGCGCACACCATAGGGCGGCGCGGCCGTGGGGCCCCGCGCCGACCTGTGGGTGGGGCCCCTCGGCTGCCCCGACTGCTCCCCTTCCGCCTATTTAATTCCTTCGTCTCGGAAAACCCTAGTGCGAAAGCCACAATTACGGAACAGCTTACTAGAGACGCCACCGCCGATCCCATCTCCGGGGGATTCGGAAGATCTCCTCCGGCACCTCGCCGGAGAGGGGAATCATCTACCGGAGGACTCTACATCACCATGCCCGCCTCCGGATTGATGCGTGAGTAGTTCATCACTGGATTATGGGTCCATAGCAGTAGCTAGATGGTTGTCTTCTCATCATTGTGCTATCATTGTTTGGATCTTGTGAGCTGCCTATCATGATCAAGATCATCTATCTGTAATGCTACATGTTGTGTTTGTTGGGATCCGATGAATATGAGAATACTATGTCAAGTTGATTATTGAGTCTATCATATATGTGTTGTTTATGATCTTGCATGCTCTCCGTTGCTAGTAGAGGCTCTGGCCAAGTTGATACTCTGTAACTCCAAGAGGGAGTATTTATGCTAGATAGTGGGTTCATGCCTCCATTGACATCGGGACGAGTGACATAAAGTTCTAAGGTTGTGGATGTGTTGTTGCCACTAGGGATAAAACATCGATGCTTTGTCTAAGGATGTTTGTTGTTGATTACATTACGCACCATACTTAATGCAATTGTCTGTTGTTTGCAACTTAATACTGGAAGGGGTGCGGATGCTAACCCGAAGGTGGACTTTTAGGCATAGATGCATGTTGGATGGCGGTCTATGTACTTTGTCGTAATGCCCTAATTAAATCTCACTATACTTATCATGATCATGTATGTGCATTGTTATGCCCTCTCTATTTGTCAATTGCCCGACCGTAATTTGTTCACCCAACATGCTATTTATCTTATGGGAGAGACACCTCTAGTGAACTGTGGACCCCGGTCCATTCTTTTAATACTGAAATACAAATCTACTGCAATACTTGTTTTTACTATTTTCTCTGCAAACAATCATCTTCCACACAATACGGTTAATCCTTTGTTACAGCAAGCCGGTGAGATTGACAACCTCACTGTTTCGTTGGGGCAAAGTACTCTGGTTGTGTTGTGCAGTTCCACGTTGGCGCCGGAATCTCGGTGTTGCGCCGCACTACATCCCGCGCCATCAACCTTCAACGTGCTTCTTGGCTCCTCCAGTTCGATAAACCTTGGTTTCTTTCGAGGAAAACTTGCTGCTGTGCGCATCATACCTTCCTCTTGGGGTTGCCCAACGAACGTGTGAAATACACGCCATCACACGGAATCCCTGGTGTTGCGCCGCACTACACTCCTTCACCAACAACCTTCAGGTGATCTTCATCTCCTACTGGTTCGATAACCTTGGTTTCTTACTGAGGGAAAACGTGATGTTGTACTCATCATACCTTCCTCTTGGGTTCCCAACGGACGTGTGCTTTACCGTCACAAACAGCTACTTTTCTGGCGCCGTTGTCGGGGAGATCAAGACACGCTGCAAGGGGAGTCTCTCACACCCAATCTCTTTACTTTGTTTATTGTCTTGCTTTATTTTATTTTCTGTCTTGTTTGCTTTATATCAAAAACACAAAAAAAGTAGTTACTTGTTTTACTTTATTTAATTCGGTTTTGCTTTATTTATTTTTATTATTGCCAAAATGAGTAGTCCTGAAGTTGAAGTTCGTTCGTTTAAGCAACAAGGGGGAGAAAGTTTTAAAGATGCTTGGTATAGAATTAGTGATGCTCATCATAGGTGCACTAAGAAACACTCCACTATTATCCTCCTTAGGAACTTTTATGTTGGTATCTCTAGCTGGAATAGGCATGTTCTTGATACTCTTACAGGGGGTAATTTCATACGTACTCCTGCTTTAGAAGCTAGTTACATCATTGAGAGTCTAGTTGGAATACCACCTGTTAATGAAGCTAAAATTGAAATCTCTCTTGAGGATGTCATGAAAAAGTTGGAGGCCATAGAGAAAAATCTTCCAAGTGTTGAGACTAAATTGGGAATATTACTTGATAATACTGATAAACTTGATAAATCTCTAGGAGGAATTAATGAAAGAATTGTTGTCTTAGAAACTTGTGCTATCCATGATAATCAAACCCATAGGATTGGTGAACTTGAAGAAGCTATGGGAACCTTGGGTTCAACTTTTTCTTCTCTTAAGTTTAAGGAGAAAGCTTATGTGGGTAAGGAGCAAAGGTTCATGTATGTCCCTAAGATGCCTAAGCCAAAGAATCAATATGAGCTTAAAATTGATGAAACCCTTAGTGCCACTATGGGAAATTTAGATAATGGAGCATCTAAGATACCTTTTGCGACAAGTTGTGATTTTAAGGAAAATTATGATGTTGATGCTTCTTCTCTTGATGTTACTTGATTTTCACTTTCTGCGCCTAGTCGAAAGGCGTTAAAGAAAGCGCTTATGGGAGACAACCCATTATTTTATTTCTGCAATTTTTGTTTTATATTTGAGTCAAGGTGCTTGTTACTACTGTAGCAATACCTTTGTATCTTTATTTTCTTGCATTGATGTGCCAAGTAAAGTCTTTGATAGAAAGTTGATACTAGATTTGGATTTCTGCGCAGAAACAGATTTTTAGCTGTCACGAATTTGAGTTTTTCTCTCTGTAGAAGAATCTAAAAATTCTGAAAAAAATCATGAGTAATCCTTAGATATGTACGCAACTTTCATTCAACTGGAGCTTTTCCATCTGAGCATGTTAAGTGCCTCGAAAAAATTCGTCTTTATGGACTGTTCTGTTTTGACAGATTCTGCCTTTTATTTCACATTGCCTCTTTTACTGTGTTTGAGTGGGTTTCTTTGCTCCATTAAATTTCAGTAACCTTGGGTAATGTCCAGAAGTGTTGGGAATGATTGTGTCCTTGCTGAACATGTGAATTTTTGATTATGCACTAACCCTCTAATGAGATTGCTTTGAGTTTGGTGTGAAGGAAGTTTTCAAGGATCAAGAGAGGAGGATGATATAATATGATCAAGAAGAGTGAAAAGTCTAAGCTTGGGGATGCCCCGTGGTTCATCCCTGCATATTTCAAGAAGACTCAAGCGTCTAAGCTTGGGGATGCCCAAGGCATCCCCTTCTTCATCAATAACTTATCAGGTCACCTCTAGTGAAACTATATTTTAATTCTGTCACATCTTATATGCTTTACTTGGAGCGTCTGTGTGCTTTTATTTTCGTTTTGTTATTTTTATTCTCTGAATAAATCGGATCCTAGCATGCTTGTGTGGGAGAGAGACATGCTCCGCTTTTTCATTTGAACACTGGTGTTCTTCGTTTTATTTTTCATGTTCATGGGAAAGGCTGAAAGCCGCTACACTTATTACTATTTGGTTGGAAACAGAAAATGCTTCATGTGGTAATTGGTATATTGTCTTGAATAATTTGATACTTGGCAATTGTTTTGAGCTCTCAAGTAGATCATGTTTAAGCTCTTGCATCATGTAGTTTAAACCTATTAGTGGAGAACTACCGTAGAGCTTGTTGAAATTTGGTTTGCATGATTGGTCTCTCTAAGGTCTAGATATTTTCTGGTAAAAGTGTTTGAGCAATAAGGAAGACATGGTAGAGTCTTATAATGCTTGCAATATGTTCTTATGTAAGTTTTGTTGTACCGGTTTATACTTGTGTTTGCTTCAAACAACCTTGCTAGCCAAAGCCTTGTACTGAGAGGGAATGCTTCTCGTGCATCCAAAACCTTGAGCCAAAACCTATGCCATTTGTGTCCACCATAACTACCTACTATGTGGTATTTTTCTGCCATTCCAAGTAAATACTTCATGTGCTACCTTTAAACAATTCAAAACTGTATTACTCCTTATTTGTGTCAATGTTTTATAGCTCATGAGGAAGTATGTGGTGTTTTATCTTTCAATCTTGTTGGGTAGACTTTCACCGCTGGACTAGTGGCATCATCCGCTTATCCAATAATTTTGCAAAAAGAGCTGGCAACGGGGTGCCCAGCCCCAATTAATTAACTTTCATTAATAATTCTCTTCACATGTTTTGCCCTGATTTATCAATAAGCAACTTAATTTTGCAATAGACACTCCTCCATGGTATGTGAAATGTTGGAAGGCACCCGAGGATTCGGTTAGCCATGGCTTGTGAAAGCAAAAGCTTGGGAGGAGTGTCATCTATAAATAAAACTAAAATACATGTGTAAAAAAACAGAAGAGGGATGATCTACCTTGCTGGTAGAGATAACGTCCTTCATGGGAGCCGCTCTTTCAAAGTCGGTTTGACAAGGGGGTTAGAGTGCCCACTACCATTTGTTGACAACAACAAACACCTCTCAAAACTTTATTTTTATACCCTCTATATGATTTCAAAACTTGAAAAGCTCTAGCACATAATTTAATCCCCGCTTCCCTCTGCGAAGGGACTTTCTTTTACTTTATGTTGAGTCAGTTTACCTACTTCTTTCTATCTTAGAAGCAAACACTTGTGTCAACTGTGTGCATTGACTCTTACATGCTTGTTTATTGCACTCATCATATTACTTTGTGTTGACAATTATCCATGAGATATACATGTTGAAAGTTGAAAGCAATTGCTGAAACTTAAATCTTCCTTTGTGTTGCTTCAAAACATTTTATTAAGAATCTATTGCTTTATGAGTTAACTCTTATGCAAGACTTTTTGATGCTTGTCTTGAAAGTACTATTCATGAAAAGTTTTTGCTTTATGATTCAGTTGTTTAGTCATTATCTTTTTGTTAGCAAACTATAGACCATTGCTTTGAGTCACTTCATTCATCTCATATGCCTTACAATAGTATTGATCAAGATTATGTTGGTAGCATGTCACTTCAGAAATTATTCTTTTTATCGTTTACCTACTCGAGGGCGAGTAGGAACTAAGCTTGGGGATGCTTGATACGTCTCCAACGTATCTATAATTTCTTATGTTCCATGCTAGTTTTATGACAATACCTACATGTTTTATTCACACTTTATAATGTTTTTATGCATTTTCTGAGACTAACCTATTAACAAGATGCCACAGTGCCAGTTCCTGTTTTCTGCTGTTTTTGATTTCAGAAAAGTTGGTTTACAAATATTCTCGGAATTGGACGAAACAAAAGCCCACGTCCCTATTTTCCACGGAGTGTTCCAGAAGTCCGAAGAAGAGTCGAGGAAGGGCAGCAGGGGGCCCACACCATAGGGCGGCGCGGCTGTGGGGCCCCCGCGCCGACCTGTGGGGAGGGAGCCCCCTGGCTCCCCCGATGCTGCCCCTTCGCCTATTTATTCCTTCGTCTCGGAAAACCCTAGTACCGAGAGCCAAATTACGAGAACAGTTCCAGAGACGTCGCCGCCGTCAACCCCATCTCGAGGGGGGGTTCGGAAGATCTCCTCCGGCACCCTGCCGGAGAGGGGAATCATCACCGGAGGGCTCTACATCACCATGCCCGCCTCCGGATTGATGCGTGAGTAGTTCATCCTTGGACTATGGGTCCATAGCGGTAGCTAGATGGTTGTCTTCTCCAATTATGCCATCATGTTTAGATCTTGTGAGCTGCCTATCATGATCAAGATCATCTATTTGTAATGCTACATGTTGTGTTTGTTGGGATCCGATGAATATGGAATACTATGTCAAGTTGATTATTGATCTATCATATATGTGTTATTTATGATCTTGCATGCTCTCCGTTGCTAGTAGAGGCTCTGGCCAAGTTGATACTTGTAACTCCAAGAGGGGGTATTTATATATGCTAGATAGTGGGTTCATGCCTCCATTGAATCTGGGACGATGTGATGAAAGTTCTAAGGTTGTGGATGTGTCTGTTGCCACTAGAGATAAAACATCAATGCTTTGTCTAAGGATATTTGTATTGTTTACATTACGCACCGTACTTAATGCAATTGTCTGTTGTTTGCAACTTAATACTGGAAGGGGTGCGGATGCTAACCCGAAGGTGGACTTTTTAGGCATAGATGCATGCTGGATAGCGATCTATGTTCTTTGTCGTAATGCCCTAAGTAAATCTCATAGTAGTCATCATGGTATGTATGTGCATTGTTATGCCCTCTCTATTTGTCAATTGCCCAACTGTAATTTGTTCACCCAACATGCTATTTATCTTATTGGAGAGACACCACTAGTGAACTGTGGACCCTGGTCCATTCTTTTACATCTGAAATACAACCTACTGCAATCATTGTTCTCTGTTGTTCTTTGCAAGCAAACATCATTCTCCACACCATACGTTTAATCCTTTGTTTTCAGCAAGCCGGTGAGATTGACAACCTCACTGTTAAGTTGGGGCAAAGTATTTTGATTGTGTTGTGTAGGTTCCACGTTGGCACCGGAATCCCTGGTGTTGCGCCGCACTACACTCCTTCACCAACAACCTTCACGTGATCTTCATCTCCTACTGGTTCGATAACCTTGGTTTCTTACTGAGGGAAAACTCGCTGTTGTACTCATCATACCTTCCTCTTGGGGTTCCCAACGGACGTGTGCTTTACCGTCACAAGCAGAGTCCCGGATGGAATCCACCAACCCTAGCCGGCCAGCCAAAGGGGAAGGTGGAGTCCAAGGTGGACTCCACCTCCATGGCCGGCCATAGTGGAAGGAAAGGGAGGAGTCCCACTTCCCCTAGGTTTCACCATATGGTAGGTTTTTGAGTTGGACTCTTATTCGAATCTTTGGGCAAACCTTGGGTTCCACCTATATAAAGAGAGGGAGAGGGAGAGGGCTGGCTACACCTTGGCCGCACCACCAAGGGGCTCCCTGGCCGGCGCCCCAAGCCCCCATCTCTCCCAAACCCTAGCTACTCCCTCCTCCTTCTTCTCCCACGGTGCTTACGGCGAAGCGCTGCCGGAGATATCCATCACCACCGTCACCACGCCGTCATGCTGGCGGGATTCCGAGGAGGATCTACTACATCCGCTGCCCACTGGAACGGGGAGAAGGATGTCGTCATCAACACCGTACGTGTGACCGAGTGCGGAGGTGCTGCCCGATTGTGGCACAGTCAAGATCTTCTACGCGCTTTTGAAAGCGGCAAGTGATCGACTACATCAACCACGCGATCTAATCTCGTAGGCTTTGGAATCTTTGAGGGTTAGTCTCACATACATCTCGTTGCTACCATCTACTAGATTAGATCTTGGCTTGTTATTCGTTCTTGCGGTAGGAAAAATTTTGTTTTCTATGCTACGAATCCCTACAGTGGTATCAGAGCAGTGTTTATGCATAGATTGGTTGCACGAGTAGAACACAATGGTTTTGTGGGCGTTGATGCTTTTGTTGTCTCTTGTTATATGTACTTTGCATCTTGTGGTATGGTGGGATGAAGCGGCCCGGGCTAACTTTACATGACCGCGTTCATGAGACTTGCTCCACGCTCGACATGCAACTTGTATTGCATAAGTAGCTTTGCGGGTGTCTGTCTCTGTCACCATAGTTATGATTCAATTTACTATTTCAATTGACAACACTAGTATCAGCGGTGTGGTTCATGTTCGTAGGTAGATTGGATCTTACTCGAAAACCCTAAACCACGTAAAATATGCAAACCAAATTAGAGGCGTCTAACTTTTTTTGCAGGGTTTGGTGATGTGATATGGCCATGATGTGATAATGAATATGTATGAGATGATCATTATTGTATTGTGACAACCGACAGGAGCCTTATGGTTGTCTTTATATTTCATGTTGTAGTATTATTTCAAAGTAGTTGTAATAGTTGCTACATGTGGTGAACAACCATGATGACGGCGCCATGGACCTTGACGCTACGCCGACGATGATGGAGATCATGCCCGTTGATGATGGAGATCATGTCCGTGCTTTGGAGATGGAGATCAAAGGCGCAAAGACTAAAGGGCCATATCATATCACATTATGAATTGCATGTGATGTTAATCCTTTTATGCATCTTATCTTGCTTAGATCGCGACGGTAGCATTATAAGATGATCCCTCACATTAATATCAAGATAATAAAGTGTTCTCCCCTTGTATGCACCGTTTCTACAGTTCGTCGTTTTGAAGCATCTCGTGATGATCGGATGTAATAGATTCTACGTTCACATACAACGGGTGTAAGCCATGTTGCACACGCGGAAATACTTGGGTTTGCTTGGCGAGCCTAGCATGTACATACATGGCCTCGGAACACAGGAAACCGAAAGGTTGAACACGAGTCATATGGATGATATGATCAACATGTTGATGTTCACCATTGAAGCTACATCATCTCACGTGATGATCGGTTTTGGTGTAGTGGATATGGATCGTGTGCCACTAAACAACTATGAGGAATGTTGTATTAAGTGGGAGTTCATTAGTAATTAGATTAAAATATGAACTAATTATCATGAACATAGTCTGAATAGTATTTTGAATTAAATTTGTAGAATTGGCATCCGTTATCTACCATGCGCTAGTCTTATAATTGAGATAGAAATACTATTAAGTCTGACAAGAAACTTTACGGACTGGTACCGTATTGTTAAAGAATCAAGAAATGATTAAGTCCTATTGCAAACTTTTAGTAAACCTCACATTGCTGATTCAAAGAGCAATGGTTTCAATTAGTACCTAAAATCATATTGTCTCCGTGAAACTTGAAGTTCAAATCTGTTTGAAAAGTAAGAAGCTGAAAATTTTGTTTTCAGAAATAAGCGAGGTATGAAATATATGTGATATCTAAGACCTTATTGCAAGGTGATAGAATATAATCTGGTGAGACTGCATAAACTCATAAGTTTTATGGGAATGTACGAAGGTTGAAGACGCTAGGCGTCCCAATCCTCCAACTAGTTGGGCACTAACGATATTCGCATATCCATGAAGTGATCGTCCATAGTATGCACCGTTGCTAAGACTCGTCGTTTCGAAGCATCACGTGATGATCGGGTGTTATAGATTCTATGTGTGCATACAACGGGTGCAAGCCAGATTTGCACATACGAGTACTAAGGTTAACTTTACGAGCCTAGCATGTACAGACATGGTCTCGGAAAGTCATCATGATTTGATGGATAAAAATTAGGGATTTCTATTTTCGTGCCCTCGGTTCCTTAGTTGTGCTCAGTTTTCCCCAGCTCCTTAGTTTTTCCTCAGTTTTCCCCAAGACCTTGTCTGAAACCATCACGGATGCTATAACGGCCGGTTGCCCGACGGTTGACCGTTATCTTCCGACTAGTGGGGCCACGTAGAGCCCGCAAAGACACGTCAGACCATCCATCTTTGTTTGACCGTAAGCATCGCTGTATCCCTGACCAAAACACGCACGAGTGGGGCTTCGGTATATCGAATGACAAGTGGGCCATGGCGCTGATACAAGGGGCAATACACGGGTATGAATAGATTTTTAAACGGAGCTCTACAGCGATGGCACGGAGGAGGTGGCCTGCGGGGTGCCGAGATGAGATCGACGTCCACAAAGAACCGCATGAGGCGAGACCGGACGCATTAGATAGATATGAACTAGACGCGTTTAACCATGCAAAGAAGAGAAGAAATGGTCGACGACATCGACGACTACCTCAAAACTTTGACCGACCGTGTTCGACACGAACGCGAGCAATGTAGAGAAAACTAGTGTCTCTCCTTTCCGGCGTGTATAGATGGGTGCTAGAAGAGTGTGGTGGCGAAGGGAAAGACCTCGCGGTGGTCTCGTGGAGTCCAAGCATAGCGGGGCGGCGTGGCCGTGCCCACGTCGGCGTGGATGCATGTTCGGCATTGGCATCGGCATATACGTTCGGCATTGACCTCGGCGGTATCTCCGGTGTGTCGGTGATCGAATGAGGGGACGGGATTGAGGGTGCATCCCGACGGTGACCTAGCAGAGGGCGTCGAGCATAGCCGTTTCGACCATGCCGATATCGGCATCGGCAAATTTTGGAGGCTGTGGTGCTCGAATCAAAGAGGGATTTGTTTCTTGTACGCCAAAAGTGATTTGAAACAAGTTTCGTGTTGAAGGTTAGGTAACGAAAGTTTGTAACTAAGCCCAAAATTATACTAGCGCCATGGTGAGGTTCTTTTTGATAGAGCTATACGGTTGGGCAAACTTTTTTGACACTTTTTAGATAGGGTTCCTTGTTGTTACACGTATGGCATCATGTATGGCAAATTTGGGATCATTTGGAGATGTTCGAAAAAATCACTTTGCTTAAACGCATGCCGTTTCGTCTCACTCGAAACCAGCTTTTCTAACAAGGTGATTTATTCTACCTCCTCTAAATGACCTCAAATTTCATACAGCTGATCTTCTATACATAGATAGATAGATTGTTTCGTTTTTATATTTTTCGAACTTTTTATTTCCCTTTATAATATCCAATTGATTTTCAGGTCAAAACCTCGAAAAACAGCATCATGTATGGCATCATTTTCGCCATAAATTTCAAATTTTGTGAAACTTTCCCTTTTAGATATTCCTTGTTGTTATAGATATGGCATAATATATGCCAAATTTGGTTAGGTCTCACCGAAACCAGCTTTTGTAACAAGTTAGGTTTTTTCGACCTTCTCAAAAGGGATTTTTTTCTACCTTCTCTAAATGACCTCAAAAATCATACGGACGATCTTCTATACAAAGATAGGTAGATTGTTTCGTTTTTACATTTTTTTGAACTTTTATTTCCCTTTATAATACCCATTTGTTTTCAGGTCAAAACCTCAAATACGGAGATAGATAGATTGGTTCGTTTATCATTTTTACCGTGAATAGTAATGGCTACAAGAAATCGGTAATGGTCTATCAATTTTTGCGTGAAAAGTAATGGATACAACAAATCGGTGATGGTTTATCATTTTTTGCGTGAAAATTAATGGCTACAACAAATCGGTGATGGTTTATCATTTGGGATTTTCGTGAAAATTAATGGCTACAACAAATCGGTGACGGTTTATCATTTTTTGCGTGAAAATTTATGGCTACAACAAATCGGTGATGGTTTATCATTTTTTGCGTGAAAAGTAATGCCTAAAAGAGTTTATAATTTTTAGCGCGTGAAAATAAATACAGTAAAACCGCCCTTTAGCATACTTAGAGAGTGGAAGGTAACCGCCGACGAGAGAGAGAGGGGTTATCCCGCCCGTTAGATCATACGATCAACGGTCGGCGGGCACGATCCGCGTGACATGAGCTAGACCAATCGGGGCAATGTTGCGCGTGTGAGAGAATTTGTGGAGGGAGAGGGCAAAACCGAGTAGTATCAAGAAACCAAGGGCACCTATGTAAAAAACAGACTAAGGGATTCAAATATGAGATTTAAAAAATGGAAAATGCGTGTTTTGTACAATAAAACCCATCTTGGCCTATCTCAAACTATTTGCAATACAAATATACATGAGTGTGAGAATTGTGGCCTCATTTAGACAAAGTATGTTTTGGGGAAAGCTGTTTTGGGAAGGGCTTATTGTGGAAAACCATGCACCTTCATAGCTACTAGGTGATTTGAGAAGGCCTTTGAGAAGTGGCAATTTGTGGTAAAACTTGATTTATCTATGACTTATCTATGTTTTGAGAACTGGCAATTTGTGGTAAAGACTCCATGAGTATGTGCCACTATTTTTCGGAATTTTTTGCACATTAAATGACTCATTTAACTAGTTAATCCCATTTGTTGACGAGTCTGTTGACCAACTACTTGAGGGTAAAACCGAGCATATTGCACTAGCCAGTATTAGCACTCAAGGGGAAAACCGAGCACACAAAAAATGCTAGTATAATGCTCGAGGTTATACCTGAGTATATCTAAATTTCCAGGGTTAGACTCGAGGACGCGTGTTGCGGTGCAGAAATGAAAGACGTGCAATTGTTGACGCGTAGACGCCGGTCGCGGTGCAGAAGTCGAAGACGTGCAATCGTGGACGCGTGGCGCATTGCAGAAGTCCAAGACGTGCAGACGTGCAGTGGTGGACGCGTAGGACGCGGGTCGCATTAACCACCCCTTGCCTTTATAGACGTCTCCTCTCACTATCTCTGTCACTCTCACTCGCCTACGCAACGCCGCCTCTCTCACGTCCCATCATCTTCTCCAAAGCAAAAAACCCTCTCCCTCTCCCTCTCCCTCTCCTCTGCCGGCGAGATGGACAAGGAGAATGCCAATCCCATCGTCCACGGCGCCGTCGGCTCCAAGCGCGACGCCTCCCTCTTCGACGCCGTCCCCTCAACGGACGTCGCCGCCGTCCCCTCAACGGGATGGGACCCCTACGAGCCGGTGCCGTACGTCCCGCCCCCGAACCGCTACGACACCTCCATAGAGGACCCATGGAACGAGGTAACTACGGTTTGCTTCCTTTTTTGTTCCCCATTCCTTTTTGAACCCTATTTGTGCTGGTGTAGATGGATCTGTGGATGGATGAGTATTGGGCTAATATTTGCGCCGATTTTATTCCATTTTGCTTTGATCCCTCCTTGATTTCGTTTAAGATTTGGGGTTCGGCCGTTCGGTTAATTTATGCAAGTAATAATGGGATCTCAATCGGTTAATTTATGCAAGTAATCATAGGATCTCAATCAGTTATTTTATGCACGAATCAAAAGATATCAACCGTTTAATTTGCAAATAATCTGGAATGTGTTCAAGTTCAGATCTGAAATCTGTTTCTTTGCCTATGATGAATCGGTGGGCACAGATTTTTACAGGGAGGGTTCAGCGAACCATTTCTGTGTACAAATCTGTTGTGCATGAGCTTTGGTTCGCTTACACCGTCCATGTAGACATATAATCGTGTCCACTCTAACTGAGGCTGCCTCTGTTTTTCCTAACTTTGTTATCATGCACGTTTGCAACTCATTCACTAATAAATTCCCGTTTGATATGGATCAGCTGTCTGGCAGCGACGTCGGCAGCGACGACGAGCACCATGACGTCAAGACTCGCCAGTGTGCTGCGGAGGCTGCAGGTCGGCCAGCACGTCTCCTACCTCGACGTCGCCAAGGGTGTCTACGGCATGCCCCTTCCGCACTAGGAGGCTCGGCGGCACCGACTTCAACTGCGTCCTCACGCATGCCGAGAACATCGGCCACACCAACCCCAAGGTCGGCGCGTCGGTGAACCCCAACTCCTTCCGCGCCAAGCACTTGGCGCTCGGCATGCACCTCCGCAGCATCCGAGCCGGGTGGAGATCTCCGGCGGGCGCATGCCTCCGCTCAAGCCCAAGGCTCCCAAGGGGAGCAACAAGTGGAGGCAGAGGCGGATGGGGTAGGCGGAGTCCTGGACGTGTGCTGCCGCTGCCTCCTCCATTTTGTTGTTGGGATCCCTTTGTTGTTAGCTAGGGATCCCTCGTTGTTATGTTGTTAGTATGATGGTACTGTACTCGCTGTGAAGAACCTCGAACCCTACTATGTTTGGTCGCTGAATGCAGCTTATTATCTATATTATCTATCCCTATTCTACTATATGACCTTGTGAATTTATCGTACATTCCCTGTAGATTTGCTTCTAGATTTAACTACATACATATGGACTAGATGGAGTACTAGATTGGGCTCCCTACTAGATTTGCTGCCATATTGGGCAAACAACGAGGGCCAAAAGGCACAAATAATAATTGAAGAAAGACAGGAATGCAAGCTTCTCTAGATTTGATACTAATTAGGTGAAAAAAGGCGAGAGAGAAGGAGGCGAGAAAAGGTACTCTCAAAAGGGAAATGCCAATGGCCGAGAGAGACAAAACCCGGCTCCTGCTCACGTGCAACCAAACGCTATCTCGTCCTGTCCCACGCGGTCCCTTTCTACCAGCCCCACGCGACGCGGGCCCACACGACGCGGCCCCACACGTCGGCACGGAGCGGTCAACTTAACGGGAATCCTGCCGTCTGAGCTGCCTTCTGCGGGTTTCAAACAAGCACTTGGGGAAAACTGAGGAAAAACTAAGTAGCTGGGGAAAACTGAGCACAACTAAGGAACTGAGGGCACGAAAATAGAAATCCCTAAAAATTATGAGTGAAATTGTTCATCACATTAAAAGGTTACTAATAGTGAAATCTGGAACACTTGTCATGTGATGATCAACTTCAAAGTAAGAACCCCATGGTTATTAGTATTTGACCAATGGACCTAGAAGTTATTGAAGGTGAAGTGTTTTCTGATAATGAGGAAAGCTAAAAGAGAAACTACAAAAGATTTTGGCAGAAAGAAGGAAAAGACTAAAAAGTCTAGCTCAGGTGTATATAGATGATATACATGTTATGAATGTATTCCTTGTTTGGTCACACAATGAAATTCTTGTGTATTTGTACCATAGTAGTTGGTATGAGGTGTCATACAAAACAATGCAATACAAGAATATAGTGGCCTAAGTGACTGATAAAGAATGTGGTAATAATGCACGTCTGGACAAAATAAAGTGTTATTATGTTCGTCGTTGGCATTCTACCTAGCCCTTCAGATATATAATAATGAACTTAATAATTGTTATTTAGCTCTGGTCAAATAAAAACAATGAGTTGTTCAAAGTTATGACCGTACTCCATGTACGATGGATAAGTTATTATAAATATTAATGGTGAAACACACATGCATAACACTGACGCCAAAATGCCATAAGGCAAATGATTTGAATTCCACTTATTTGTGGAACCACCATTTTGGTCATGTTAGAAAGGAACACATGAAGAAACTCCATGCAAATGGATTTTTGGAGTCATTTGATTTTTGAATCGTTTGGCACTTGCAAATCTTTTCTAAAGAAAATGACTGAAATACCGTTCATAGGCCAAGAGTTGAACGGGCAACTAACTTAGTGCAAACATACATGATGATATATGTGGTTCATTGGGCATAGTTGTGAGCGGAAGATTCTTCTACTTCATGAAAACTTCCAACAATGAATTGAGTGTATATATATGGATATATTTATTCGATGAGGAAGAAGTTTGAAACATTTGAAGTGATTCAAATAAGTTTCAGCATGAAGTGGAAATCATCGTAATAGAAAAGTCAAATATCTATGATTGGATCATGGTGAAAATATTTGAATTGCAATTTTTAGCGAACATCTAAGAGAGTTATGAAATTGTTCCACAACTCACGTTTCTCGGAACACCATAGTTATGATGGATTATTCGAAAGACGTATCCAAACCTTGTTGGATTAATGATGATATAAAATAAATGATGCCATTATATTTTTGTAGATTATGCTTTAGAAACTACCGCTTTTACACTAAATAGAGCGTCATCATAAATCCGTTGAAATGACACCATATGAGTTATGGCATGGGTATAAACCCTAATAGTCCTTTCTTAAATTTTGGTATGCATAGCATAAGTAAATTAGTTTACAACCAAAATTGGATGAATGTCTTTCCTGGTTATCCCAGAGAACAATTTGGGAATTCTTTCCACTATGAAGTCAAAGACAAAAGTGTTTGTCGATGTTACTTTCTCATTTCCAAGAAATTGTTTCTAGTGAAGTATTTGAGTGGGAGGACAATGGAACTTGATAAGGTTGATGAACCTGAGTATGATGATCAGAGTATCGCAACATCGGAAGTGGTTCCGGAAGCAGCCACGATGATCATGGCTCCCATGTCTACAAAGTGTTATAGTCATGGAGATCGAAGTACCTATTGAACCTTGTAGGTATGATTTACTTTGTGATCAAATAAATGATTTGTGAACAAAGGATTGATTTTGAACAATGATACACTAACTACATACAAACAAGCTATGATGGGCCCTGACTCCGTTAAAATGGCTATGCGCCATGAAATCCAAGATAAGTGAATACTTTTTGAAAGTAAATGGATCTATAAAATTGATGGACTTGGATGGAATATCCTTGAAGAAGCTCGACTTGTCGAAAATTTGTTTACGACAAAGTTCAAAGAGTTGACTACGATAAGATTAGATCTTCCGTAGCGATGCTTATAGTCTATGTGGATTATTCTAGTAATCGCTACATATTTCTTTTATGAGATATGATATTAGGATGGCAGAAATACATTCCTTACCAGAAGTGTGTATGAAGGATGTATACTAGATACAAGCCAAAGAGTTTTGCTAGTCCATGGAATACTAGATAGGTATACAAACTTCACTTGATGAAGTAAGTATCACGGAGTTGGAATCTTCAACGAATGAAATAAATAAAGAGTTTTGATTTTATCAGAAACGATGAAGATGCTTGCATTTGCAAGAAATTAAGTGGGAGCGCTGAGACATAGTTATAATATTATATGTGGATGACATATCATTGATTATAAATGATGTTATTATGTGCTTGATGTGATTAAAAAGGTTTCATTGAGAATTAACTTCAATGAAAGGATATGGACTGAAACATATTTAGTGTCAAGATCTATGAAGATAGATTGAAACACATAATAAGTTAAAGTTAAAGTACATAGAATGAATATTGAAGTAGTTCAATATAAAAATATTAAGAAGGTTTTCTTTTCCATGTGAAGGTTTAACAAGAATTGAGTGTTTTTGACACTCAATGAGTAAAAACACATGAGTGATTTTAGATCACGAATAATATGTACAAAATCAGATGTCCTGTGCTCTAAAGTGTTATGAGCATATACCAGAATGATTCATGTAATGATCATTGGACAACAGTAAGAATATCGTTGAGTGTTTTAGAAGAACCAAGGATATATATAGTTTTGTATGGGGTAATGACAAACAAATCGTTGTAAGGTGTTGCACCAATATTAGTTTGGTCACATATAAAATCTCAATTAGGCTAAGTGTTAATTAAAAGGTAGCACAATGAGCAAGAAGAAGTCTATGCTAGATTTAGATGAGTTCTAAATATTGTGACGGATTGTACAAACGAAGGCAGAGTATGTCATTGTTTTGACAATGACTGAGGGTTTTTAAGTCGAGGAGTTCTTTTGAGAACTTGGTGTAGTTCCGATAGTGTCAGAACTTTGAAGCTATATTGTGTGTGACAATATTAATGACATATTTCAAACCGCGGAATTAAGGTTCCACCAGAAGACTGAACATATATGATTAATGCCGACTCATTTGGAAAATGATTGATGCGTTGAGACGCAAATGAATTGCAAAATACATACGTTTCTGAGTGTGTCAGATCCGTTGATCGAAACCTCTCCCGTGAGCAAAACATGATAAGCACCAGAAGGCCAAGGTGTTATATCTTTACAAATGTAAACTAGATTATTGACTCTAGTGCAAGTGGGAGACTGTTGGAGATATGCCCGAGAGGCAATAGTAAAATAGTTATTGTTATATCTTAGTGTTCATGATAAATGTTTACACTCCATGCTATAATTGTATTAACCGGAAACATTGATACATGTGTGTTAAACAACCAGAGTCCCTAGTAAGCCTCTCATTTAACTAGCTTGTTGATTAATAGATGATCATGGCTTCATGATCATGAACATAGGATGTTATTAATAACAAAATCATATCATTAGGTGAATGATGTGATGGACACACCCATAGTAAGCATAGCATGAGATCAAGTCATTAAGTTCAACTTGCTATAAGCTTTCGATACATAGTTACCTAGTCCATCGATCATGAGATCATGTAAATCACTTACACTGGATGGATGCTTTGATTACATCAAACGCCATTTCGTAAATGGGTGGTTATAAAGATGGGATTAAGTATTCGGAAAGTGTGAGTTGAGGCATATGGATCAAGAGTGGGATTTGTCCATCCCGATGACGGATAGATATACTCTGGGCCCTCTCGGTGGAATGTCGTCTGATTAGCTTGCAAGCATGTGACTAGGTCACAAGAGATGACATACCATCAAGATCTTCTACGCGCTTTTGAAAGCGGCAAGTGATCGACTACATCAACCACGAGATCTAATCTCGTAGGCTTTGGTATCTTCGAGGGTTAGTCTCACATACATCTCGTTGCTACCATCTACTAGATTAGATCTTGGCTTGTTATTCGTTCTTGCGGTACAAAAAATTTTGTTTTCTATGCTACGAATCCCTACAAAAATTCCTATAAAAAGGGCCCCCTACGCATCTCGGGAGGAGAGCCCCGTAGAAACACCAAAACACCAAACACAGAGGCAGAACCAACGAAGATTGGAGGGGGGAACTCCACCAGAGCTGTTGTTGGAGGGATATCGACCTTCTCCAACATCGCCACCGTCATCACCATGATGAAGAGGGAGTAGTCCACCTCTAGACTATGGGTTTGTGTCAATAGCTTGTTTTATTTCTCTCTTGTTCTATCATTGATCTAGTACGATATGAGCTGCCCAACATGATTAGGTCATATATGTAATTCCTATGTGGTGGATCTTTATTCTATGAGTTGATATTTGAGATAGGAATCCTATTATGTGTAAGGCGTATGAGTATATGCATATCATGTACCCCGTTCTTAAGTGCTTGTTTTGATCCAACTTGTATGAGAGAACATTTGTGGGGAACATGTGTAGTGATAACAAATTTGAGATCTACTAGTGTTTACATATTGAAAGGACGAGATGTCGCCTAGAGGGGGGTGAATAGGCAATTTAAAAACTTGTACAAATTTGGCTTGTAAGAATGCGGAATTAAACTAACGTTCATTTTACAAGAACAAAACCTAAATATGTTAGGCTCAACTAAGTGCAACAACAACAACTTAGATAAGCAAGATAGGCGCAACATATATGTAGCACAAGTGATAGCAAGATATATGTACTTCAAGCATGATGGATATCACAAGGAAAGAAAACTTGGGTATAGAGATAACTGAGGCACGCAGAGATGAAGATGTATTCACGTGTTCCCCCACACAAGGTGGGGTACGTCACGTTGGAGAGATGTGGGCTACCACGAAGGTCTCTCGAAGGTCACGAAGGCTCACCTTCTTCTCCAAGCCAATACCACGAAGGACAAAGGCCTTTCCCTTCAGGCTAGCTTTTCCTCCACTCCGGAGATGTCAAGCTCCACAACCTATTCACAAGCTCCACGAAGGAGAAGCCCGGGCTTCTTCACAATCTTGCACGAAGAGGTCACCGGAGCACCAACTGTCAAGCCAACTAGGAGGTCACCCCTCCAAGAGTAACAAACTCACGGTCTCTCACTCGAAGTAATAGTAATAGAGAGCTCAACACTTATGAAAGAATTCAAAAGCAAGAACACCAAAGGTGTTCAAATCCCTCACACTCAAACCCCACCAAAGCAATAAGTGCTAGGGAGGAATTAGAGAGGAATAAAAATGGAGGAAATCAACAACTGACTCCAAGATCTAGATCCCAATAGCTCCCCTCACAAAGAGGGGGAATGGATTGGTGGAGTTGTAGATCTAGATCTCCTCTTTAAAATCCCTCAAGAATATGCAAAAATCATAGGAGGAATGTAGAGGAAGCAAGCTTTTGAGGTTCAACAATGGAGTAGGAGAGAGAGCTAATAGAATGGTTGACCTCTTCTCCTCAAGGACGAAGAGGGACTATTTATAGTCCAAGGGGGGAAACTAGCCGTTTGGGGAATTCCTGTGACCCGTACCGGTAGTAAAACTGGCGCCGCCGGTTCACACGCCGGAATGGTCCGGCGAGCAAACCGGCTGACCAAAACCACCACCTGAAATATCCACCACATGAGGCTGGACCGATTCTGAAACCGGCACGGTTCCCACACCGGAACGAAACCGGTTTTGCTGAAACAGTGTACTGGGGTACGTGTTTCAGCGAGAACAATTTCGGCTCACCGAGATATTCCGACATGAGATCCAGCACCACCGGTTTCAGCGTCGAAATCGCAAGAACCCCTGAAACGCAGTTTTCACGAAAGAACTTAACTTTGACAAAGTTCCCGAACTCTGATTGAGATGAAACCAATTTTGTTGGAAACATAACGACGAATAGAACCCCAACAGAAATATTGAGACTCCTCACAGAAAATATTTAGATGATTTTAGAGAGGGAGCCTTGATATGTTGCAAATGTATCTATAATTTTTTATGCTCCGTGCTTGTTTTACACCAATTTGTATATGTTTTGCTCACACTTCATTGGACTTTTATACATTTTCCGACACTAACCGATTAACAAGATGTCACAGTTCCAGTTCCCTATTTTCTGATGTTTTGTATTTCAGAAAAGTTGCACAGGAAATATATTCTCGGAATTGGACGAAACAAAAGCCGAAGTCAATATTTTTCCGTAACGAAGACAGAGTCCAGAGGAGGGACGAAGAAGAGACGCAGGGCGGCCAGACCATGCCTTGGCGCGACCTGGACTGGGCCTGCACCAAGGGGCGGTGTGGGCCACCCTGGCCTCCACCGACCTCGCCCTTTTGCCTATTTATTCATGATCTCGGGAAAAACCTAAACACCCGAGCCTCCATCCACGAAAAGTTCCGTCGCGGTCGTCATCGCATACCCTAGCTCGGGAGGGTTCTGAAGATCTTCCAGGCACCCTGCCGGAGGAGGATGATAACGCGTGAAGCACACGTCCGTTGGGAACCCCAAGAGGAAGGTGTGATGCGTACAGCAACAAGTTTTCCCTCAGTAAGAAACCAAGGTTATCGAACCAGTAGGAGATGAAGGCCACGTGAAGGTTGTTGGTGAAGGAGTGTAGTGCGGCGCAACACCAGGGATTCCGACGCCAATGTGGAACCTGCACAACACAATCAAAATACTTTGCCCCAACTTAACAGTGAGGTTGTCAATCTCACCGGCTTGCTGTAAACAAAGGATTAAACGTATGATGTGGAGAATGATGTTTGCTTGCAAAGAACAACAGAGAACAATGATTGCAGTAGGTTGTATTTCAGATGTAAAAGAATGGACCAGGGTCCACAGTTCACTAGTGGTGTCTCTCCAATAAGATAAATAGCATGTTGGGTGAACAAATTACAGTTGGGCAATTGACAAATAGAGAGGGCATAACAATGCACATACATACCATGATGACTACTATGAGATTTACTTAGGGCATTACGACAAAGAACATAGACCGCTATCCAGCATGCATCTATGCCTAAAAAGTCCACCTTCGGGTTAGCATCCGCACCCCTTCCAAGTATTAAGTTGCAAACAACGAGACAATTGCATTAAGTACCGTGCGTAATGTAAACAATACAAATATCCTTAGATAAAGCATTGATGTTTTATCCCTAGTGGCAACAAGCACATCCACAACCTTAGAACTTTCCGTCACTCGTCCCGCATTCAATGGAGGCATGAACCCACTATCGAGCATAAATACTCCCTCTTGGAGTCACAAGTATCAACTTGGCCGAGCCTCTACTAGCAACGGAGAGCATGCAAGATCATAAACAACACATATATGATAGATCGATAATCAACTTGACATAGTATTCCATATTCATCGGATCCCAACAAACACAACATGTAGCATTACAAATAGATGATCTTGATCATGATAGGCAGCTCACAAGATCTAAACATGATAGCACAAGAGGAGAAGACAACCATCTAGCTACTGCTATGGACCCATAGTCCAAGGATGAACTACTCACGCATCAGTATGGAGGCGGGCATGGTGATGTAGAGCCCTCCAGTGATGATTCCCCTCTCCGGCAGGGTGCCGGAGGCGATCTTCAGAACCCCCGAGATGGGATTGGCGGCGGCGGCATCTCAGTAACTTGTCTCGTATCGTGGCTCTCGGTACTAGGGTTTTCGCGACGAAGAGATTATATAGGCGAAGGGGCAGAGTCGGGGGACGCTCGAGGGGCCCACCCCATAAGGCGGCGTGGCCAGGGGTGGGGCCGCGCCCCCCTATGGTGTGGCCGCCTCGTCGCCCCTCTTCGTCTCCTCTTCGGACTTCTGGAAGGCTCCGTGGAAAATAAGACCGTGGGCTTTTATTTCGTCCAATTCCGAGAATATTTCCTGTGTAGGATTTCTGAAACCAAAAACAGCCGAAAATAGGAACTGGCGCTTCGGCATCTTGTTAATAGGTTAGTGCCGGAAAATGCATCAAAATGGTATAAAGTGTATGTAAAACATGTGAGTATTGTCATAAAACTAGCATGGAACATAAGAAATTATAGATACGTTTGAGACGTATCAGAGGAGATCATCGTCGGAGGCCTCTACATCGCCATGCCTGCCTTCGAAGTGATGCGTGAGTAGTTCATCCCTGGACTATGGGTCCATACCAGTAGCTAGATGGTTGTCTTCTCCAATTTGTTCCTCATGTTTAGATCTTGTGAGCTGCCTATCATGATCAAGATCATCCTTATGTAATGTTACATGTTGTGTTTGCTGGGATCCGATGAATATGGAATACTCTGTTGAGATCGATTATGTATACTTGTCATATGTTATTTGTGATCTTGCATGCTCTCCATTGCTAGTAGATACTCTGGCCAAGTAAATGTTTGTGACTCCAAGAGAGAGTATTTATGCTCGATAGTAGGTTCATGCCTCTAGTTTTCTGGAAGAGTGACAATAACTTCTAAGATTGTAGATGTGTTGTTTCTACTAGGGAGAAAACAACAATATTTTATCCAAGGGTAATTCTATTGTTTACTTTATACACATTGCTTAATGCGATAATCTGTTGCTTGCAACTTAATACTGGAAGGGGTTCGGACGATAACCGGCAGGTGGATTATTAGTCATAGACGTGGTTGGATTACGGTCTATGTATTATGTTGTAATGCTCAAACAAATCTTATAGTAATCATCTTGACATGTATGGTCGATATTCTGTCAATTGTCCAGCTGTAATGTGTTCACCCAGCATGTTATTTATCTTTATGGAGAGACACCTCTAGTGAACTGTGGACCCCGGTCCTTTCCTTTACACTGATAAATTCATCTACCGTAATCATGTTCTATTTACTTTCTGCAAGCACTGTTCTCTTTAATTACTGCAAAAATCTCTTTTCACTCGATACGTTTAATCCTTTGTGTTCAGCAAAACCGGTGAGATTGACAACCTCACTGTAAGTTGGGGCAAAGTATTTTGGTTGTGTTGTGTGCAGGTTCCATGTTGTTGCTGACGCCGGTAGTGTACCCTGTCAATAGTCAGCTAGCAACACCTTCAGAAGTCACGGATATCTCCTACTGGTCGATTAAACCTTGATTTTTTACTAAGGGAAAACTTGCTGTTGTGCTCATCACACCTTCCTCTTGGGGTTACCAACAAGATTGCCAACTTCCACGGCAGCACCATCAAGCCTCCCAACGTCAAGGAACGGTAAAGACATCCAAATTTGAAAACGCAATAGAAGATACATACGGATTCCGTTTTCGATGAACTTGGGCTTGTTGAAAAGCTAACAACAAGCTCAAGAGCCTCACACAAAGAAACACCAAGAAGTAACAAGAATTTAGGGATGCAAAGTATGCAAAGGATTGAGCTCCGTAAGACGATGCGATTAAGTTACTCAGTCGAAAGCCCCTCTTGATAGTGCGGCTATATATCATATAATCTGGTCTCCCAATAACCAGCTTGAGACCGGTAAAAGGAAAACTAGCAAGGCCATACCTTTTCCCTTGCACATCCCTCTTGATCTTGATGATGATACTTCAAGCTCTACTCAAGCCGAAATGCCTCACTTGATCGTTGTTGCTTCGTGAAGACTCACAATTGCTCCCACATACACAACATTATGGGATAGCTCCATTGACGCACATCTTCACATGTCAATTATAACCAAATGGACGGCAAGCTTCAAGCATGATATCTTCGATATGCTCATCTTGAACTTGCCCTTCTCAACCTTGATGACATCCAAGCTTGATGCCATTCTCTCATGCGCTATATGAGATAATACTCTTGATGCATGCCAATGTCAAGATACCTAACCCACATAGACAACACAAATGCACATATATAGTGGGTTAGCTCATGAAGCATAATTGATAGGGCTTACCTCCAACAAGATCACATGATCGAAAGTGGTACAATCTTTTATGCTTCATGTGTTGACCAACTTGAATTCAATCTTCACTCTTAGCTAGTCTTGGTCAACCTTGTATCTCTTCATTCTCTATCATAATATCTTGATCATTCATTGCTTAACACATAAGCTAGAGCATGGCTAACTTGAGTTCCACACAAGAACTTCATCTTCATTTCTTCTTCTTGATCATATCATATTATTCTCCTAAAATTGATGATCCCAAAGGTATAACATTATATTCATGACATCCACACTTGAATCCAACATATGGACTTCAAGAAATACCTATGGAATATTCCTTCATATGAAAACAATGAAAACATTAGTCCATAGAGGATTGCCATTAATTACCAAAAACACACTTAGGGGCCGGCAATGTACCCTTACACCTATATTTTTTTACTCACTAGGGATTAAGTGAATTCATGTGCTATAACTATCTAGTGACAGCTACGATAATCTTGTTTAATGAAGGTAGAATATTTGTAATTCAAACATCAAGTCAAAGTACCAAAGTCTATGCTCTGCTTATTCTTAATTCTAGATTGCTTGGAGTTTTCCCTTTCTAGAGGGGTATAAGAGGGGTGTGTTGCATCATCTCCATGATATGACGTAATGCCCATATGAATGCCAATCATACATATAATAAAGTTTCATCAATATTATATTGTTTGTGAATTGTTTTATGTCTACTACACCTTTATGAAAGAGTAGACAAGTGAACCAATGAACCTACGTCCAATTTTAATCACAAGAAACAATTTTCCAACACCATTGCTATCATTTATATTTCCCATATTAATTAAATTCAAAAATAGAAAAATACTTTTACTATTAGGAAACACAAACCAAAACCCCAAAATACCTTCTTATTATTATTTTTACTTTGCTTGCCTAGTTGTTTTACTTTACTTTATTTACAAGTTATTTCAGTTTTATTAATACGAAACCTTGTGCTTGATAACCACACGGTAAAGTTGGGGACACAAGGAAATTACATTGTTGTGTAGGTTGCTTGAAGAGGAGAAGCAAAAGATAGCTCTAAGCCCATTTCCCGGGAGTTCGATATAAACTCTCGAGTGACCCTTGTGGGAAAAAGACCCTTTCTACAACACTCTGCACTTGGAGTCTCAACGAGTTATCCGTACACACGGAGTAGTTGCCATCGTCAGCTCAGCAATATCGGGTGGTTCACTTAGACAGAGAGTCTCTTCATTTAATGTCCTAAAAGTTGTACTAAGGACCATTTTTAACTTTATTTCAGAAAAAAAAGATGCATATCATCAACGGATTATTGAACGCAGTCTTATATGTAAGACACATTTGTCCTATAAATGAAAATAGATTGCCAATGATTTGGTAACAATGTCCTTTTAAACAACAAATACACTCTAGATATTTCTATTGGAGTAGATCTAATTATAAACTAGAAAACTCTATCATCACCATAGTCTTATGGCATACAATTTAGACATCCCTACCAAAATATATAAGGATACACACACGTATATACACTATATTAACAAGTGACACATATTCATCTCAGGACACATATGGTTTGTCTATTCTTATTTTCTCACATTTGACATAATTTGGTTTAAATATTTCTAAGGCACGATGTAAAAAAACTAATCTAAATTTTATTATAAAATATGGTGATCATGAATCGACAAGAAATGAGTTATAAACAATTATATAACTTTAGTATAAATAATTATATTTTGATTTCTATTGGAGTAGATCTAATTATAAACTAGAAAACTCTATCACCATAGTCTTATGGCATACAATTTAGACATCCCTACCAAAATAGATAAGGATACACACACGTATATACACTATATTAACAAGTGACACATATTCATCTGAGGACACATATGGTTTGTCTATTCTTATTTTCTCACATTTGACATAATTTGGTTTAAATATTTCTAAGGCACGATGTACAAAAAACTAATCTAAATTTTATTATAAAATATGGTGATCATGAATCGACAAGAAATGAGTTATAAACAATTATATAACTTTAGTATAAATAATTATATTTTGTCTCGCGGACCAAAAATAATTCTTTAAAATGTCACACTTCATTATGGGAAGATGACAGGTGATGGCCAAGGTGAAATGACCAATGAGATGTTAGAAGCATTTGACCTCCAAGTCAATAAACCAGTCACTCAATATAAACAATTGCTCCAACATGAGCAGATAAATACAAAATGGTATTTTGAGTATGACTTTTTTACTTTAGTGACAAGAAATAATGAGTACAAACGGATTATATCTATCAGTTCCTAATCCATTTGTTATACAAGTATATATAAGAGAACAAGAACCTGGAACTATAAGAATGTTCACTAGAGAGAACTGATACACTCAACGCAGTGGTCCATCGCCAGTATTACTTTCGCAATTCACGTTATGTCTGTACCAACGAACAAGGACAGTATCAATGTAACAAGTTGAAATGTTTCGATTTGTTGTAACAACATAATATGAAGATCAAACCTCCATGGCAAGCCGACCCGGTACGATCCAGATCTAGGACAGTTGCACGCTGAAAAACAATAAGAGAAAAAATGAAGCTTGAGATTTAACCACAACAAGAAACTACACTAGCATGTAGTGTAAGTAAGAGAACAATTGCACAGAAAAGAAACATGTATTAATATTCCACTTGGAAAAGGAGATCAGATTCAATTGCAACTATTACATGCGACAATTATCGAGATTGAAAGACACAGATAATTAAAGGTATCGAGAATGAGATACGAAATCTGAATCCTAATCCCCTTCATCATCCTAGTCCCCTGCTTCTCCAAGTCTAAACCTCTCTTCTCCAATTTCATCGCGATTTGTGATTCTCCAGTTCGCCGGGACATTAGAGGGAATGCTTCTCCAATCCTCAATGTATCAAGATTTGGGTGGCACTGCTGATTTGGACTCAGGTGTGGCTCCCTCGCCCTTCCCATGAACCCACTCCCCACGACACCCTTCGTCGTGGTCGAAAGCACCGGGGGCATGACCCGGGTGTCCCCAGATGTAAGGGTGAATTTGGCGCAAACCGAAAACCTCACGCAAGAACGCGCAAGAAATTAACCCTGTCATTATATACCTAACATCAGAGCAAGTTCCCCACCTTCCACGTGAAGGTGAGCCCTCGCCCTTCGGTTAAATCCCCTCGCCATTTTCAACGGTCGATTACATCGGGGGCATGTCACGGCTGCCCGCCGATGTCCCGCGACACAAAGGAGAGCGCAACTTGGCTGCGTCGTCGCGAACACAGAAACCTATCAAAACCCTAGGCCAGCTCCAACGCGGTGACACATCTGGTCCACACGCGTCCAGATGGGTCGCCGCGGATAGAAGATGCGGCCCAACGCGACGACGCATCTAGACGTATGTCCGTGTGGCTATCCACCGTGACCCCAAGCTGACTCAAATCTGGGTCTGCTTTGCATGGATGCGGACAGGAGAAAGACATGCGGCGTGTCCCTCCGTGCCCCCCGTGTTACCCTCCGAGAGACCACATGTAGGCGGCCCATTGGCACGTCATGGTCCTATTAAATGGGACTGAGGGGCCACGTCGTCCCCACGAACCCTACCCTCACTCCACTCTCACTCCATTGCTGCCACCCACCCACCAACGCAAACCCGTAGCTACTCGCCATGGGCCCGAAGCGGTGGTTCGGGATGAATGGCCATAAGGCGTCATCAAGCCTTGGCCGCGTGCCCGCCACCCTTGATCCATTTCGTCCAACGATGTTGGCGATATCGCGGCAGTGTGTCCACGTGAACATGGCCGTAGCGCGCCAATGCGGTGGGGGCAATGGCACGAAAATGGCACCTCCCCCAGGGTTGTCACCTGAGCCCAGATCGAGGAACAAGACCCTATCTGCCATTCAAAACTTATGGGCCTACGGTATACCATTCAATACAAGAGAAAGGCAATTTAAATGGCACACTTGATGCTTTATCAAGGAAGCGAGTTGAAAGCTCACCCTTTCTATTATTAAGCCAATTTGGTTAGGTGTTGTTGTTGATGGTTTATAAAACATAGACTTATGTGCAACAAATCATCACAAAATTGCTTGATGATCCCCTGGCTAAACCTCACTGCACTTTCCGGGATGGTGTGCTACGTTTCAAGGACCGAATTTGGATTCCCAATGACATTGGCTTGCAACAGCAGATTGCGTCAGCTTTCCGTGACAGTCCCATTGACGGCTACTCGGGATTTCCAGCCACGGCCAGTCACGAACACACGGTTCTTAAACGGCCAGTCACGAACTAAACGTTAGTTCCTTCCCTTCTCACTCTTGTTCCTAAACGGCCAGTCACGGACTCACGGTTCTCCAGCCCTCCGGTCTGTGCGGCCCGCATGCGTGTACACCTCGGCGATCGTCGTCGGCATCGCGAGCCTGCGGACTGCCCGTGCTGCAGCCGGTCCGCGAACACGCGGTTGCCGCCGGTCTTCGGGCCGCCGAAGGACACCACGGCGACGGGTGGCAGGCGATGACCATCTGCGGCGCTACATGTACTCTCCGCGTCGATGCCGAGCCGGCGGAAGAGGGCTCAGGTAGCGGCGAAGGAAGGCCACGGCCGTTGGTGGTTGGCGCAGCGCGCGAGCTCGGGTGGCGGCGAAGAGGTGCTGGAACAGACGGACAAAGGAGGCGTCCATCTCGGCGTGCAGGCGCGCTCTGTATGTGTATGTCCTGCTCTTACAACTTACAAGATCTCGCGTGCCGCATCTGCAGCGCGAAGTTCTGTAGCTCCCCGATGATGAGCACCATGGACGAGAACGGCCATTCCACCGCGCCGCGTCCGGACTCCGGACTCCTGTGGCCCGACGCTGCCGATGCTAGCGGTCATGGTGAGGGCGCGAGCATAGACAGGCTGGACGGCATTGGTGTTCCAGCGGCTGAAGGCCTTCATGGACTAGCTGAGCATGAGCTTTGTGGTGATGACCAATTGACGACGCACGCTTGTGGCGTTTGCGGCTACCGGCTGAGCATGAGCTTGTTGATGCCGTCTGCGGTCTGCTGGCTGCTCTGCCTCGGCGTCAGCGAGGACAGACTGCCCACTCTGCAACTTCTCCGCAAAACAAAACCCTGTACTCTCTGTTCCCTCCCTTGTAATAAAACTGTAGGACCTCTTTTGGGTCTTCTCTCTGGCCCCCAGGCCGTTCAGTAAGTTGCACAGCACGTCTGTCCCGCGAAGAGGAACACGTTCTAGAACTGAATCATCAGGCGGCCGCCAGGGCCAAGGCAGTATGTTCCAGCGGCTTGACTAGCATGTCGCAGGCTGGAGGCGCATCGCGCCAGAGGCATATTGGCCCTAGTGAATCATCAATCATGCTGCTCTTCTGAATCATCAGTCTATCTCTCCCTTCTGAATCATCAATCAGGACAACGACCATTCAATAACCCACTGAGTTGTCACAAAAAAGATTATAAATAAATCTTAATACACTAGCGAAATCAACCTCGCCAAGTTGAGCAAGCCTAATATGCAAAAAGTAAATCTGAAGCCTCCCAACAAGAAGTCAGCGAAACTTTTATTTGTCAAAATCTTAAATTCAGGCAACAAGTTAATTCAGCTATATGTTGAAGATGAAAACTGATACTAATCCACAAGTGCTGCAACTCAAGGGGATTGCATTCTATAGTTATATATGTTGATAAACCGAAAATGATCATACCAAAGCGAAGAACATATGTGTACTGACGCAAGTTCTGGTACTTCCTAGTACTATATGTCTGGTAAAAAGTATCTAACCGCGCTTACTGTTTGGGAAGGCAAAACACAAAACTGATACAGCTCAGGTACCAAAACCATCCAACAGCAGCCAGAAAGACGCTAATGTAAACTAGGCGATGGTGCAAGTGCATTAAGAATGCCAAGGCGCTTAGTCGACCTCCTCCATCTTCATCTCACCAACATCGCGCCATCATCAATGCTCAGGCCAAGCTTAAGCATGCCGTGGATCCTGGTGCCGAAGGTGTTAGGGTCCTCCAGGAGTCCAGGCCGAAGCCGGAGATGAGCAGGGAGGTCTCCAACAGCAGCATCACCAGGTCCTTGACAGACTTGTCATTCTTGTTGGCGTCAGTGCGCTTGCCGAGCTCGTCCATCATGGCGTTCTCAGGGTTAATCTCCATGGTCTTCTTGCTGGACATGTAGCCAGCAATGCTCGAGTCCATCAGGGCCTGGGCCTTCATGTTCCTCTGCATGTTGACGGTCCACCCATACTCACCTGTCACAAGGTAGCACAGGGAGTCCACAACGGGATCAGATACAATGACCATCTCAACCTTGAGCTTGTCCTCGAAATCAGACAGAGGAACTATCTGCCCCTTCCTCTTGCGGATATCCTGGACGAGGCTGGCAGACGGCGAGTCGGACTTCAGAGAATCAGAATTCATGACGTACCAATGGTCAAACACGCACTGAGGGAAAGCCTGGCCAGATGTGGCGGCCGAGAAACAAAAACACTCGATGGCAGGGAGGTAAGCCTTGATGTTGTACAGTGGGGTACCTGGTCTCTGCATCTCCTCAAGCATGTGCCCTCTCTTCTGGTTCAGAACACCATAGATACCAAGTGCATTGTCCGGGGAATGGATCTCAACCAGGTAGACAGGCTCCAGCAGCCTTGGCTTAGCAGTGAGCTGGGAAGCAAAAATGAGCCTCCTGGACGTTGGGATAACCTGACCACCACCCCTGTGAATGCCGTCAGTCCAGAGAACAACATCACAGACCTCAAAGCAGATGACACGCATGTTCTCGTCAGCCAGTGCACCTTCCTTTGATGCCCACCAGAAGCCAGCCACCACAAAGTCCTTGATCTCATTAAGATACTGCACTCCCTTACACATATCAACAACCATGTTTTGCCCAGCTGTCTCAGGACCAAAGCACCAAATCTTGGTAAGATCCTTGTCCCACCCAAACTCTTCGAGTGGGCCAATGCATCTATCATCAATGGCCTCAGCCAATCCCTCCTCCAACGGGAGGGCCTCCGTGTAAAGACAGTTGTGCTTGTTTCGGGACTTGGTCATAACAGTACGGCATGACTTGTCCAGAACAGTCTCATGGAAGGAGACAACAGGAGGGGAAACAATAATTTCAGCACCACCCATGAAGTCATCCTGCAGATCCTTCAAGCAAATTTCAATATGATGCTCACCAGCTCCAGCAATGATATGCTCACCAGACTCCTCAATAGAGCAGAGGACCATAGGATCTGACTTGGTCAGCCACTTCAAACCTTCAACAATCATAGAAATATGAGAGGCCACCTTGCACTGAACAGCAACACGCACAACAGGGGACACAGAGAACTTCATTGTGCTGATTTGGCAGGCATCAGTTTCCTTCTTGACTGTCAGGGTTGCATTCTTCGGGATGAACTGATCCAAACAAACCAAAGCAACAGTGTTACCACAAGGAACATCCTGAACAGACTCTTGTTTCTTTCCTATCCATATAAGAGTATGCTGGACACTCTTCATATAGAGATCATTCTTCTGGCCAAGAACATAGTTGGGACCTATGATACGGACCTTCATGCCAGTTGCACCTTTCCCGGCAAAAACACAACCAGAGGCAAAGAATCTACCCTCGTCAGATGCTGGAATCATCTTGGAAACATACAACCTAAGAGGACCGTCCGGGTCACAGTTTCTGATAGCATTTGCAGATACATCCTGAAGGGGGCCCTCGTGCAGGTTCTCAACACCACACTTCTGAGCCTTCGAGGGAGAGGGAAGGTGATATACCATCATCTCAAGGAGAGCACAATTGGTAGGCAGCCAAGTTTGCATGACACGCTTCATCAGAGGCTTGCCCATTAGGTCCTTCTCATCATTCTTCATGGTAATACCAAGCTTCTTCAACATAGGCCACAGCTTATCCTTCTGATCATTCACGCAGATCTCAAAGGAGCCCCTCTTGGGCACAGACAGGATAGCCTTGAACTCAAGCTGACCCTCCACAGAGAAGTGCTTGACAGCCAAATGCTCCTCCTGGTCATTATACCGGCTCTTGTAGAAAGCAGCATACTGTTCCTTGGTGATCTTTTCTGGCTTCCTCATCCAGATAGGCTTCTGCTTGTTGACCAAGGACCAGTCCTGTGAGACTTCATTGATCTTCCTCTTCTTCTTTTCCTTTTCCTCCTTCTCCTCATCAACAACCTCAACCTTGATATCATACAATTGATAGTGCTACTTTTAAGGCCTCCCTTCGTAAAGCCATAAATTATTTGAAGGAGTATTCGAAGAATCAACGTATACGCGCTGCCGAGATTGAGATTCGAGAAGACGCAGGAGCCTCGAAGCTATACACTGGCTGCTGGAACTGTAGCATCGGAGATTTCGAAAGAGCAGCTGGCCGCCCAGCTCATGCCTGCATCTGCATGCTGTATGTAGTTGTTAGTTTTAAATTAATACATTTCTAGCGTATGAACATCTACAGTGCCAAATCAATATCTATAGATCATCCATAATATATATCTTATAATATAGTTAATATTATAAATATTGATATAATCGTGTACATTTGCCCTATCCTATTAAAATTTGACTTTTGACAAAATTTATGTCTTTTTTTTTTGTAACGGAGGTGAGGTAGTGCTCTTGCTTGGTTTTTCTCGGAGAACAACATAGGGATCTGGCCGGTGTTATGTCACCAGTTTACTTCGAGCTTGCATGGATGATTTAGTGGCATTGCGATTTTGTTTAAGTTTCATATATCTTTTTTTTTTGTTGATTTTTGTTCGACATTAGTTTCATATATCTTTTTCCAAACTTAGTGTGGTGATGAGCTCTTGAATAGTTTCGTATGTTATTACAATACAATAGTTTAGTTTACACCTTGCACCCTTAAGCCCGCATGTCCAAACTCGAAGCGAACCGCTTATATGATTACAAACTCGATCTCTAATATTGCATTGAAAATGCAAGAATGTTGATTTGAGCCCGGCCTTCAAGAAGTAATATCCATCTTTAAACCGCTATATGTTGACACATAGTAGGGCGAGCTCGTTACAACATGCCCTCATATATATGTTATCTTGGATCATACTAGCAATCTGATTTTCACTACCAAGAACTATAAATGGGAAGAGATGTAAATACAAATACAAATTAACAGACCATGAATTTTACGAATATGCAATGAGGTTTGGGTGCTCATATACACCGCCTCTTGTGTGTGTTTGGAGCCGACGCCCACTAACTACTTAACTCATTCGTCACAATAACAACAAGAAGCTGTATAGGTTGTAACCTTCTATTAACTCACAAACTGGAAAATTAAAAAATCTAGCTACGAGTTGTATTGTACTAATCCATCAAAAGGTTATACTTGAGTAGTACGCATCGGTACTTCACAGAAATTACGAAATACACGTCTATTAGAATTTAGAATACAGCGTTTGGTAACGTCTACTACAAAACAGGATGTAGTATGCTGTTTCGAAAAAGAAAGCAAGGCAAGGAGCTTAAAACCATCTGAGAGATAGTCACTGTTTATCTTGCAGCGCCCCGCCGCCGGAAGCAAACCAGGCAAGCTGCGCGAACCCAGCAGCGAAGAAGAAAAAATTGCACAAGACTACATTATGTCTACACAGCTATCGACCAGCAAAGAGCATCCGCCCCAACAAGGACATGGGCCATAACTTTGTGCAAATACCATGGAAGTTGGAAGTGGTGGATACAAATTGGACACCACGTGAATGATAGACCACGCAGACCTGGCAAAGTGGAGACTTTATTTCCCCTTATTATCAGTTGCATGATGGATGATTGAACGAAGCATGAGTGGCTTGAATCATACCCCCTGGAGTTTTATTTGAGAAGTATACATCAGCAAGCTGAAAGCCTGAAACAAGGACCGATTCTACAACGCTGAAACTTGAAAGACAAACACTTCCCAGAATAGTTGAATTATTGACTAAATAGAACAAGTTGCCACTCAAGAAAAAGACAAGGTATCTGAGAGAAGGCTATGTGCAACCATAATATCCATGCTGCAAAGTTGACCATTTTAAATTGGACCCAGCAACCACTGTAGGACATAGCAAATTAGTTGCTCATGTATATTGTGGCCACTGCACAATTGAAATAATCGAGTATTTTTCACTTATCAGTTGTTTATCAAGCACGAGTGGCCCAGACTGAATGATGCCTTGGAATCAAGCCGTCATTCTCAAGCATATTAAAATTTTGTATTGAATTATAGAAGCATATTGATTCCTCTGGAGGTGTACTGCTAGCCGGTTCCTATAATAGCACCATTTGTGATCATTTTAAAGCCCAACTCAATGCCTCAAGCCTGCAACAAATATGGGTACACACTTTACCCCTCTCCTTCTACTAAGCTTGATTCATCTGCTTTCCGGCATCTCGGCTCATGAATTCCTCTTACCAGGCACCTCTCTCTCTGTAGAGGATAGTTCCGACACACTCAATTCACCAAATGGTGCTTTCACCTGCGGCTTCAACAACATTTCCCATAATTCCTTCGTCTTCTCTATTTGGTACACCAGCACAGCTGAAAAGACTGTCGTCTGGAGCGCAAATCACCTACACCCTGTCTACTCGTGGGGATCTGAAGTCATCTTAGATACAGATGGCAGATTGGCTGTAAAAGATTATAATGGCCAGCCCGTGTGGGAGAACCATGTGAACTCCTCATCAAGTGCCGAACAAGCTCAGTTATTGGACACAGGAAACCTCATCGTGAAGGGCCAAGGTGATATCATTCTATGGCAAAGCTTTGATTCTCCTACTGATACGTTGCTACCCAATCAGAACATTACTGCTGCTACAAAGTTGGTATCTGCTAATAGGTTACTTGTTCGTGGAAACTACAGCTTCCGTTTTGACGATGAACATTTACTTACACTGTTTCATGATCGCAAGGATATCTCTTTTATCTATTGGCCAGATCCTAATACTAATATATGGGCAAAACAAAGAAACTCATTTCAGACCACCACAATCGGGGTCTTTGATAGTTGGGGGCATTTCCTTGGAAGTGATAATTTAACTTTTAATGCTACTGACTGGGGTCTCGGGGTTATGAGGAGGCTAACATTGGATTATGATGGCAACCTTAGATTATACAGTCTACATAAGCCAAACGGAAGATGGTCTGTCACATGGATGGCATTTCTTCGGACCTGTTCTGTACGTGGTTTGTGTGGTATGAATGGAATATGTGTGTATACACCTAGACCTGCTTGTGCATGTGCCCCTGGACATGAGATCATCGACCAAAGTGAGCGGAGCAAAGGTTGCAGGCCGAAATTCAACCTCAGTTGTGATGGGCAGGAAATCAAATTTGTGAAGCTACCGAGCACTGACTTCAGGGGATTTGATCAAAGTAAATATACTGTAGTTTCCCTCCGTACTTGCAAGAAAATGTGTTTAGAGGACTGCAATTGCAAAGGTTTCTTTTACTGGAATGGAGACGGAAGCTGCTATCCGAAGTCGTTTCTTGGTGGTGGTGTAACTAGCCCGCAGTTAACTGGTTCTATCTATATCAAGCTTCCTAAGGCATTACAGGTTTCAAGGTCCTCAATTCCTCACTCGCAACCTTATGGTCCTAAATATGTTCCTAAATGTGGTGCAAAGAACAACAATTTCACTGTAGATTTTCTGGATAAACCAAAGAGTAGTCAGAGTGGACCACAATACTTGTACTTCTATGGATTCCTATCAGTGATATTTTGTGTTGAAGTAATATTTGTGGCACTAGGATACTGGTTTATTTTGAGAAGGGAGGGCAAGCAGTTAACAGGAGTATGGCCAGCTGAGATTGGCTATGAAATGATAACAAACCATTTTCGCAGATACACATACGCGGAGTTGCAGAATGCTACTCGAAAGTTCAAGGATCAGATTGGGAGAGGGGCATCTGGTTTTGTATACAAGGGGGTCTTGAAAGACAAGAGGGCAGTAGCGGTGAAAAGGCTGGCAGATATAAACCAAGGGGAAGAAGAATTCCAACATGAACTGAGTGTGATTGGAAGGATCTATCATATGAATCTGGTGAGGGTTTGGGGATTCTGTACTGATGGTCCACACAGGATATTGGTTTTAGAGTACGTTGAGAATGGCTCGTTGGATAAAACTCTATTCAGTAGCAAGGGCTCACATATCTTACTTGAATGGAACAAAAGATTTAAGATTGCTCTAGGGGTTGCGAAAGGATTGTCCTATCTTCATCACGAGTGCCTGGAGTGGGTTATCCACTGTGACCTGAAGCCTGAGAACATTTTGTTGGATGAGAAATTGGAGCCAAAGATCACCGACTTTGGCCTTGCAAAACTTCTGAATAGAGGTGGATCCAATAAAAGTGTGTCGCGGATCCATGGAACTAGAGGTTATCTAGCTCCTGAGTGGGTCTCTAGTGCCCCAATAACAGCAAAGGTTGACGCTTACAGCTTCGGAGTGGTTCTCCTAGAACTACTGAAGGGGGCTCGTGTTTCAGAATGGGCATCAGATGCTGACGAGGACGTGGAAATGGTCCTCGGAAGGGTTATTAGGATGCTTGCAGAAAATCTGATGCTGGATGGCGGCGAACAGTTATGGATCGCTGACTTCATTGATTCCAGGTTGGACAGGAAGTTCGATGAGGTGCAAGCAAGAACAATGGTCAAGCTGGCTGTTTCATGCGTAGAAGAAGATAGTAGGAAAAGGCCCACCATGGAAAATGTTGTCCAGATGCTTCTTTCGGTTGATGAGGCCAGTGGCATAGTTCAGCAGTATTCTACCAGCTAAAAAGGAGTTTGATGTTTTGTATAGTATGCAGAATCTATGCATATTCTTGGATCCAAAACAAGATATCTATTATGTGTACCTATGTAAACCAAGAACTGCATGAGCCTCTTGTATAGCAATATTAAATTTCATATTTCATAACACTAATATTTGTGCAAAACCTATGCTGTATGTATTGTAAGAATTTTTCTTTACCATTAATGCAAGATAGACGTGTGGCTTTTTTCCTTTCTGAGAATACAACATGTTCTGCACGGAAGTTCAGTGATACCAATTTTGCTTATATCCAGGAGGCAAGTTCATTATAAGTATAACTAACAATGCGTAGTTCAGTCATATCGCGGCAAAAGGAAGTTCAGAGTTGGAACGACTTCATCGATGAAACTACTAGACTTATCATGGAAGATTTTGCTGGCGATTATTTTGCAATACTTGCTATGAATCTAATGATGTTTACCAGGACCAACAACAGTGCTCAATTTTCTCTAAGGGTTTCTTAAGCACAAATCTGATTCATCTTTCAATCCAATCTGATCTGTCTATTGCTGATATAGTGATATGCGCAGAGATGCAAAAAAAATGTTAAAAGTAAAGAACCTCGCTGAGCCGTCAGCTACGCTTGTGGAATCAGAGAACTGTTCCAGAACACCAGAAATAAACTGTCATGTTTATTTCCCAAGTTGGTGCCAGTTCATTCTCTAGCAATTAAGAAAGTAATTATGGTGACGCATTTTTTCAAGAGCGCGTCCAAAAGAATAGCATGAAGATCAGTAATGAAATTACTTGTTGCTTATATTTCCCAAGTGGGATTCTTTCTACAAGCCAGTAGTATGACGTCTATTTAAATTGGAATTTTTTTTCCTAACTATAATGTGGTGTTGTGTTGGTCTAGTAAGAACAATCAGTACTTTGAGCTCTTGGACATTTTGCCATGTATGCCTTCAGTTTCACATTTTAGACATTGTCGGTTAACACCGTAGGCCTTTCGAGGGCAACAGAGGAACAAATCCACGAAGTCAAGCAAGCATGTTACCGCTCCCAGTCGATCTGAAGCCCCCAGAATGTATGGAGCTTTGCATCAACCGATGTTTACCCCAAAGATGGGATCAGCGGAACTCGCTACGTAAACAGGAATGCAGCACGGCGATTGAAGGAGAGAGCGATTGACCTGTGGAGCGGAAGAGGAGCGCTGGTTTGGCTGTCGGACTCATGGGATCCGGCAGAGAACTCGCTGGTCCGGTGGCGGTGGGTCGGGGATTCGTGGAGGCGGAGGCGACGAGAGGGGACCGGAGGGCCAAGGCAGAGACTGGGCCTAGCGGGTCGCCGCAGCCACTTAGTATGGGCTGTATGATGGGCTACGACTGCAGATAAAAGCCTGTTCTTTTCAAATGAATTGAGTTCCGCGCCACTTCGTTTGAACCCTGATAAGCTGCTACTCACAACAGAACGTCAAATTGATTGCTTTTTTAAGTAACCGTGTATTCCATGAATATAAAAAAGATTACTACTATACAAAAGATCCACACAGAAACACACTGCGCTGTAATCTTTGCAGACATCGACACTATCAGCCAATGCTAACAAGTCGCACAAGGGATTGGTCAAGATGACCCAACCGAGTGAACTAATTTGATAGGTACCAGAGCTCTCAGGAATCAGGATGGCATCCCAGAGCTTGGCTCATCTTCAGATGTTCTAACTCTAGATTGTAAAGAAGTTGGTTCAACAAATGTTACAACAGCTGGGTCTGAACTACATAACATTTACAACTGCAGAGGCACAACTGACGTCAGGAAACAAACAGCAAAGCTCCAGCACAAAAAACCCACTTCAACAAACGGATACAATGCAAAGTTAAAGCAATGGAGGCCGGCCAATTAGACGTTCCAGCATCATAAGTACATAAACCACGCCACACAACATTCATAGTTGCATACCATACCAACGGCCATTGAGCACAACAAAATTCAGGATGCAGAACATAGTACCAAAAGCTCGTAAAAGGGGGTCATTCATAAAGACCTCAATAAACAGTAAACCAGACTTTGCTGCTTACAATAACAGCCAGCAAGTTTTTAGCACCAAGTAGAGTTTTAAGCATCACAATGTCACCACCAAATCCCATTTCCCAGCAAAACATTTGTAACCTCCCCCTGTGCACCATCAATACCACCATCGATAAGGCAAAAGGACCAGCAGACACCAAGCATAGATCAGGTGTGCCACACACGTTTAGGTTCACCTAGGTATTTTAGATAATAATATATACGATATATGCACCGAGAGGAGAGGGTGCGCCGCAGCTAGTCCCAGCCAGAGGCGCTGATGCTTGTCGTGCCCATGGGGTAGGAAGGGTAGTACCGCGGAGGTGGATCATTTGCCCTGGAGGAGCCCCCTCCACTGGAGTATCTGCCACCACCATCACGGGAGTAGCTGTTGACGCCACCATCACCAGAGTAGCTCCTGCCACCACCACCGCCGCCGCCATCACCCAAGTAGCTCCTGCCACCACCACCGCCATCACCAGAGTAGCTCCTGCCGCCACCACCACGACCACCTGAGTAGCTGTCACCGCCATCACCCGAGTAGTTTCTGCCACCACCACCACCGTAACCACCACGGCCACCACCACCTGAGTAGCTGTCACCACCACCACCCGAGTAGCTCCTGCCACCACCACCACCGTAGCCGCCACGGCCACCGCCACCACCGTAGCCACCACGGCCACCACCACCTGAGTAGCTGTCACCGCCACCACCACCGTAGCCACCACGGCCACCACCACCACCGTAGCCACCACGGCCACCACCACCTGAGTAGCTGTCACTGCCACCACCACCAGAGTAGCCAGAATAGTCCCCACCATTGCGATAATCTCCTCCATAGCATGGCCTCCCTGCGTAATCCTCTAGCCAGCCAGGAACGTTCTGTTTTGCCTCAGTCATCAGTTCCAGCAGTCCCTTTGCAATGGGGTGGTTCTGTTCAGTGAAGAAGGCGGTGGCAGACCCAGCATTTCCAACTCTCCCAGTTCTTCCAATCCTGTGGACATAGTCCTCGATGCTCTTGGGAAGGTCGTAGTTGATCACATGACTAACATTTGGGACATCCAGGCCACGCGCGACTACATCAGTGGCGACCATGATAGGAGTCAAGCCAGACTTGAAGGATCTCAATGCGCTTTCCCTCTCCTTCATATAACAAGCATACAAATATCAATCTATAATAAGAAAAATAAGCTGCTTAACATATTTACTGGTCTAGAGTAAAGAAAAATGACAAAGAAGTGCTATGTCACACATAATCTATTTGCATGGTTACAAGGAAATCAACTAGCAGCACTCTGGAAAGTACATGTCTTAGTTACATGTGCTACTGTGGCATGTAAATATGGTCCGACAATTTTTCTCAAGTATCTGATATATAAGACAAAGATGTTCTCTCTTTGTAAAAAAGAAAGTGAAGCACATTCTGGAGCAACTACAAACAGTCAACATTGATACTGTAATGACAGATACAAATTATTTGTCCATTTATACAGCTAAATGAAACAAGTGAACACAAGAGGCAGACAACACTAGTTAAATTGTCAGCAAAGACATAAAGCCTGACAAGAGGTACACACATATGCATAAGCTAGATATGTCCTCAAGAGGTAGAATGATATTTGTAACTCAAGCAAGAATCATGGAAATTTAATCTTGGTCCTAAGCTATCAGTGTTGACATAGCATGCCAGATATTTCAGACTAAAATTGTTGATTATATTGTGTAGCCGTATTCTCGATTATAATGTGCAGCCATTGCAGTTTTACAATGCTGCTAAGGAAAAGGTTAGGCCAACACAGAAGAATTCATACACATGCTTTTTACCTCTTGTGTTCTGTCACCATGGATCGCTGTTGCGGGGAAACCTTTGTTGTATAGCCAATACCTCAATGAATCAGCATCGCGTTTTGTCTCCACGAAAACTAGTGTTAGAGGCTGCTGCGGCTAAACAAACAATAAAACTAACATAAGAACATATCTCACAGAACAAACATCCAACTAGTCCAATCGTTGCATCCAAGATTGAACAAATAATACCTTGCCATCAGATGAACAGAAAGATTGCTCCTGCAGGAGATTTAGCAGGTAGGTTTTTTTCTCATCATGAGTGACAAACTCAAGTTTCTGGGTAATTAGATCGGTACTTGAACCCACCCTCCCAACAGTGATAAATATGTACTTCGACAAAAAGTCTGAAGCCAGTCTCTGGATAAAAGCAAATATTAGCCAAATATATCAAAGCAGACATAATCAAGTGGATATCATCAGTTCAATCATTTCCAACTAGATAGCACTAAGCTAATAAATATGCAGTCATCCACTGGGGAGGTATAATTTATCAACAAATCACATAATTTTTCGTACAAAATCTAAGTGCTATCCACTTGCTCATATGTTTGTGGCAATGTATGTTACAGGAACTTAGGACTCATCATTATGCTATTGCAGAAAACAGAAACATGAAAACATTCAATTATTTTATTCTTAATCATACTTATGTTGATGCATGAGAAGTAAATAAACAATTCATTACCTGTATTTGTGGTGGAAAGGTTGCACTGAAAAGCATAGTTTGTCTCATGGACTTTCGAGGCATACCCATGCCATCAACAATCTTTCTTATCTGAGGCTCAAACCCCATATCCAGCATCCTGTCAGCCTCGTCCATTACCAGGTACTTAATTGCCTCAAGAGAGACCCTTGCTCTTTCAATCATGTCCACAAGGCGGCCGGGTGTAGCAACAAGAATGTCCACACCTCTTTCTATATCACGTAGCTGCTAAACAAGCAGGCACAGAAACTGCATGTTAGATGAGGAATGCAAAAAGACAGATGACATAAACATACATCAAAGTTATACTGATTGGCCAAGCAACAAAAGACATGCAGTATAACATCTGAGTGCTAGCATATCAATTATATTTAAGAAATGCAACATAAAAGTTCCACGTTATATTTTCCACTCCAACATTTAAACTAATTTCTGCACAGCTAAGCTACTTGAAAGTTAAGATAAGACATCACGCACAGAAGCCTAGAATCGGCAATCACCTGTTGAATCATTGAAGTTCCTCCATATGCCACCTTAACTTTGATTCCAGTTTGGTGAGAGAACTTCTTGGCCTCCTCGTGAATCTAAAAAGTGTGCTATCATTAGCAATGAAGTCATGGCACAGGTAACAGTGACATTAATGAATCAAAATCTTTTCGCCTCACATGCCCTCAAAACCAAGAAATATTAACACACTCCACGTTCGACAGAATAATAAAAATGAAGTACACATGAACAGTAGTATTTCAGATGATATGATGCACAAAACACTAAATTGAGTTAGTAAGTCGTAACACCACAGACATTTTGCTCACATAATTAAAGGCCAACTTCCACTTGAACCCAGCCCGACAAGCAAAATCAAATGCAACCACAGTTATTTGTTTTTCATTGACAAAACTTCAGGGTACTCTCAGTCTCATTTCAAAATCATTTCAAAAGCAAACAAGCCAACAGAAACAAGAAGCTAGTTTGGCCGAACAAGAAGCTAGTCATTAGACACGGAGAAAGCTCCAGATATCTGAAACTAATGTATAGTTTGTTGAGGCCTGGAGCTAACTGATACTAATACTACCACACAGCAACTCTGTATATACGTTGCAAAGCAAGGATGGATAACATCAGAAAAGAGCTACCAACTTCTACATCAGCAGCAAAGAATGCAGATGTACACAAGTTTTACTTCCCAGCAAAATAACAAAACTTACCCTTACCTTGATTGATATCATGAAATGCAAGTCAAATAGAGAAAGGAAAAATGCTGAGACATAGGTAGTTACCTGATCATAAATAAAGTACAAATATAGAAAAAAAAACTTAAGTTATCCAGATGAAGGAGAGCAAAAACATGAAGTTGTACATAAATCAGACCAAACCTAATCCACCCAGGGCACCCAGAAACAATCAGGAAGAATGAAGCACAATGCCTGGGATTAACTACCAAAGTAGGATACCATGAAGATGAAAATTAATGCAACACAGGAATATCTGAAGTTATGCCTTAAAAAGGTGAAAGGTCCATCCGTATTCTGCAACATACAACTAGTAAAGGAAGTTTGGGCAAGAATGTAATGAAATCCACATTACTGAAGAAGCGCTAGCCCACCGAGCATTCTGATTTATAAATGGTCAGACAATACTCCATAACAGACTAATAGTTACTCCCAGCTAATAAAACGCAACGTGAAAAAAAAAACAGAAGGGGGAATGAACATAATGTCCTATGAAACGACAAAATCTTAGCAAATCCGTACTCCAATTAACACGATGAGCAAAATAAATTGATACTGAAGAAGCACTAGCACACCGAGTATACTGATTTGGTAAATGGACAGACAAATTTACTACATAACAGACCAATTGTTACTAGTACAACGTGCAAATAAAACATAACATGAACGAACTGGTTATGAACTGATTATCTGTTGCTTTTTCAATGCACACATACTGTTCAATATAAGCAGTCGACAATGTTCAAATAATCAATGCTCTCAAAACTAAAACCCAATGTTTGTACAGCAAACTTTGCATGACATTGCTTATAATAACACATTACAATTCAGTCTTCAGTACAAGTGTTCACCTCATTTTCTTCTCGTAGGTCATACTCAACAATTAGACCAAGATTGTCAACAAACTTGTGATACACCTGACACCCTGCGCACTGCAGGTGCAAACTATTCAACATCTGGACAGATTATTTCAACGAAGTTACTTAAGCAGTACTATATTCCTAATTCAATTGACGGCACCACTTATTGAGGACTATTTCAAACTAATTTACATTGCAGGCAGTGGTAATGGGCACTGTGCAGGCGTGCACCGAATCCCCCATAACTTAGTGGTTCAAAACTTCACATGCATCACATTGCCAACGTAGCTACGTGCAATGGTAGAAGAATTACACACAGATGACACTAAGATTTTTTTTGTTTGGAGGGACATATATAGGGAAGAGTTCTGCCTACTTATAGATACTATAACAGATACACTCGGTATTACTTGCAAGTGCACGATTTAGCCCTTCACAAACTACTGGGTCACTTGATCCATGTCGTTATGGGCAGTGCACATTTAGTAGGGCCAAAAATGTTGTGTTATTGTCACTTCCAGGAGACACTGCAAAATTGATGGCAACTGTCCATGTGTTTTCTGAGTAGCATGCAGCATAACAAATTGATAGGGAATATCAGTACATCAAATTCATCGAATTTTTAATTCCAGTGAACCTTTTAATGGCATTTACTTTGCCAGAGCCTGGGCCACAAACGTAATTATGTCAGGCAAATTCCCCGCACCTGATTCTCCTGCAAACCCAAATCCCCTGCGCCCAAATCGCGTTGGGGCGCTCCCTGGACCAACCAGGAAAATCTCCTTCACGCAACAGCAATAACTCGGAAGAATTCACCGCAACTTAAATCGTCTGCCGTCACACAATTGATCGCATAAAACTTACCCCTACTGGTGGTAGTAGACGTGCCCATGCCCAAATCCACAACCCCCATAAACATCTGCGACCCATGCCCGAATCTGCCTCGCCCAAAGCCCTCCCCCAACTCCATTTTCTCGCGCCCGGATTTGCATCAAACCCTAGAGAGTCGAGGAGTGGAGGTAGGGAGAGCAAAACTCACCGAAATTGGCAGCGTAGACGCACGCTCGTCGGCGTCCAGGGGGCCGCCGCCGCTTCCTACACGCGACCCGCCGCGAATCTCGCCGCCACTCGCCGGAGGTGGGCTAGACGCTCCACCACAGGCTCTTGTGCTGTGAGCGCCAGAGTTAGGGCAAACTCTAGCCAGAAGATATGTGGAACTGGGTGGAAAATCAGAGACAATGGCCAGTAGTGGGTGGATTCGTCGAGCAGATGCTCCACGAGAAGATGGAAGAGGACGAGGATCGCGAATCGAGCGCACGCCCGAAGCCATCTCGGCATTGAGGAAGAAGAGCGGGATTTTTTTTGGATTTGGGGCGCGCGTGCGGAGTGGGGAAGGAGCGGGGGATTTTCTGCGAGCAGCGGAAAAGTGTTTGGCTGTTTTGTGGGACAAGCCACGGGTGGGGTGGGCAGCTTATATAGACTCGGTATTCAGTCCACTGGCCGCCTCCGTTCACCGGTTGGAGATTTTGCTTCTGCAAATCTAAACCCATCCCAAAGATGAACACAATTTTTTGCTTGGTGCATCAAAAAGAAAAAATGCAATGGAAATCTGAGAGAGAAGATCAAAAGAGTGAATCAAGAGAATGAATGTATGTTCCCCTAGGAGGGCCAAGCTCCATCATGCTTTGTGAAATCCCAACTCAATCGGTTAATCACTAGAAACACGGTGGGGCGTGTCCCTGGGGCAGGTCGTCGTCGCCTGCGCCGGTGCTAGTAGGAACGGTTCTGGTGGTGCCACTCTGGTGTCCATGGCACCGCCATTCGCTGCTACCGCACAGTTCAAGCTAGGGTTTGAGCTGGGGTTGTCTATCGTGGGCCTTGGGGTGCGCCACTCCTAGATGCTCGGTGCGCCACTACTATTTTTGTGAGGTGCCCCACTACTATTTTTTTAGGTGCACCACTGTTAAATTTTTAAATTTTGGATCTCGGGTTTTTGTTTTTTTGAATAATTTTTCTGGCTAATTTTTGTTCCGCTCCTGACGGTTGCTCTCCGAGTTGGGGTGTTGTAGGTCGAGCAGTAATACGCCGGGGCGGGTTAGGGCGGCGGCGGTGCAAGGGTCGAGGAAGGTCGGCATCAATGTCGGGCGTCGTCGGGTTCGATCATCGGTGTGGAGGAGGAGGAGGAGGAGGAGGAGGTTTCATGGAGGAGAGGGTGGAGGAGGATGGTTCATGTAGCAGAGGAAGGAGGGAGGAGGAGGTCATGGTTCATGGGAGAAGAGGGAGGAGAGGAAGGAGGGGGAGGAGGTTTCATGGAGGAGAAGAGGGAGGAGAGGATGGAGGAGGGAGGAGGTTTCATGGAGGAGAAGAGGGAGGAGAGTTAGAAGGAGGGAAGGGTAAGTGAATGAAGGGAAGTGATGGATGAGGGAGGAGAGGAGGAAGGATAAGGATGAAGGGAGGTGGGTGGTCGGTCGGCCTAATCACACCTAGTAGTGGCGTACCAAGTGGAGGTGTGCAATACTATATTTAAAAAAATCTTTACCCAAAATCTAGAAGCTAAAAAACTTTGTTTTCCTTTACGATTTTGGGGAATCTAAAAAATCGCTAAACGACCGTAGGCGGTAAAATTTGCAAAAAAAATCGGTAGATACATTTTCATCAGAGGTCATATGCAACGAGAAAAGTCATTTTACCGAAACATAACACCATTTTGCAAATAAAGTCGAATTCATGTTTGTTATTTTCTTTACAACTAGATGATATAACACATGGACATCTCGAATGATTTTATGTTTCGAGTTTTCATGGTGCCCCATTGGTAAGTGGGGTGCAATTTTGCACATTTTTAAACCCGTGCACAGACTTACTAGTGGCGCACCATGGCATGGTGAGCTACTGCTATCTCAAATAGTAGAAGCCTGGGGATGGGGTGATCATGAAAAATATAGCAATGGCGCATGGTTCCCATTGTGCGTAACTAGTATCTTCCCTAGCAATGGAGCACCTGGAAGTGGTGCATCACTGCTAGGTATATTGCGGCTAGGCCTTTTCTAGTAGTGATGCCACATGTTGCGGTTTTCACGGATCAATTGTCCACCCCGAGTTCCTACACAACACGTGGAGTCGGGGTAATAAGATAGATTAGACAATAGCCATAAATTTTGTGACATCACTGTTACCCCCTAGATGATAACCACACTATTGACCTTGAATATTGTCACCTTAGCATAGTATCAAATCATGCAACTTAACTCTACTCAAACCTTAATACCTGATAATTGGGTTCTTGCAACAACAATAGGGTTGTTACAGTACTTGTAGCAGCAAATATTAATTATAAAGTTCTTCCATTAAAGCTTTACAGGATGGAAATCACACAATAACGCAACTGTGTTGTCAGACGCAGTCACGTTCGCACCCAAACCGTGATTTGGAAATAGCCTATTCTATAAGTTGCTAGAAGGGTAATGTTTGGTACTAAAAGTAAAGGAACTAAACAAGAGTAAAGTAGACTAAGATTAAAAGTGAACAGGAGTGTGCAAGTGGTTGTGGAGTGAACGGTATGATAAGGGGTTCTCTAGGAGTGTTGTTCCACCACTAGTATCTAGGAATATTAATAATTAGGATAGTTCTAGCCATTCTTTATTCATGTGTATGGGAGAAGCTCCACATAGGGTGGTAGAAGACCATCCATCTGTTCAACCGACCTCTCATAAACAACATCAATGTAAAGGGCAAGCCACCTCAGTACATTATTATTAAGGGTTACGCTAGGATCTCATGGTTATGGATGTATGCTCTATGAGTCTTCTCTTATTCCCCCTTGACCATGTGATAGAGGATTAGCATGAGGGTGTCACTTGGCGCCTCCTCTCTACCACATGTGTCCAGGGTAATCGCCTCTCTCGTCCTTAGAGGCAAATATTGCATGGTTGACTTCATAAAATATCAAGAGAGATAATTAATACACAATGATAAAGACATAAATAAAACATCTTTATTTCATGTCAAATACATAACTAGGGTTTCTCCATCTCCCCAAGAACAAAGGTAATACTCAAACATGAAGGCAATCAACATCATTAAAATTATACGAATGGAGGGTATGAATGTATACAGTTGAATACAAGTGGAGATCCACACTTTGGACCGCAACCAAGTAGATGTAGGGGATCAATGTTGCAGACATTGTTGATGATGGTGATGATGGAGATCCATGAGGAAGCCTTCAAGATCCTAGTACCTTCTACTTTGTGTGTGGCTGGTGATGGTGGAGATCTTCGTGGAGGCGGCTATGGAGGCAGTGGAGTGCAAGGGCTCCGATGCGGTGGCGCGGATGGATCTTCTTCTCCCCCTTGTCTCCCACTCCTTTATATAGGCATAGGAGGGTCGTCCTTAGCCCCGAATACCGCCTCAATGACATAGGGAAGGTCCAAGTACAATATAATCATGGGTAGAGTCTGTTAAGTAACGCGGAAGTTCACGAGGTTTTCGTCGGCTGGTAGCTGCGGTATGGCCGGGGTGCGGCGCTACCCCAATGGTCACCAAACTCTCTAATTGCTTTAGTATTTTGGCTGTCATTTCCTCGTACGAAGTCCGACTGATGTGTTCTTTGGATCATTGGACTCATATGGATGGGGACTACAAGACTGTTGTCTTAAATTTGAGATGATGGAAATTTTGGCTTTTCCACTCCTCAAATGGCTAAGTCTGGTGCATGTAGCTCCTCCATATTATGCCCTCTTTTCTCCTCTTGCCTTTGTTTATCCATAATCTCCCGGTAACACCTACACACATATCGAAGACAACGAAAAATGATATAATTCTACATAAACTACTGGTTGTGCAAAACTCATATGAAAATGAATGAGAACTAGTAATCATGCATAGTAAGTAATCATACATAATAGGCAGAGTTGTAGCTAGATGGAGCATGATATGAGTGGCAATATGAATGTTTTGTATTCTTAAATATGCGTCATATTTGCACTCATCAACACCCCCAAGCTTAAATGTTGCTCGTCCTCGAGAAAAAGAGTTGATAACTTAATGCTATCATCTAGCTTACTATTGAAGATTGATGCCTGCTATCCATATTTTCCAGCAAGCTCAAGATAAGATTGCATATATTTAGACATGATATCACAAGCTCAGTTATATGCATATATAGAGATTCATTAAGACTTATATGCCTCATGTCAAAAACAAATCTATCTTGCAAGAAAACTTGTGATCCTCCTATTGCATTTACTTGTCTCCCCCTTTTTATATTTATGACTTAAAACCATTAAGAGTGAGAGGAAATGTCAATATAAGAATATCATTAGATAAACCCATTGAACTCCCACTTATTAAGTCATGGATTTTCAATATTTTCTTCAGTTTACTATCTTTCATGAAAACTTACACTTATTAGTAACGAGACCATGCGAAAAAAGCCGTAAATTGGCTTAGAAGAATTTAAGAACACTCGTATGAGGACAATTTGTATTTGTTTGCAAAGATGCTCAATGAGGAACTTTACCCGTCATGACATTGTTATTACAGATGTTATGCCAGTGCGTTAAGACACACATAAAGCAATATCTTATCTAATTTAAGAATTTTGGCATGAATCCCAGTCAGCGTAAGGCAAGGTTCAATCAAAAAACTTACTTCGAAAACTAAGTCAATCATTAATTCATATGGAGTTGAGTTTACTTCTAAGGATAGACTCTTAAAACAATACAACATTGTAGTCATTATTAAGAGATTCTTCTCATGTTCTACTTTAGTATTTTTTTCAAATGTAGAGATCATGGAAATATTTCTAAGAGGATCATAAATGATATCACAAGCTAGATAGAAGTTAAACATGGTGCATCAAAGTTCTAAATTTCCTCTCATGAGGTCTAACATGAATAATTGTATATGTGACATCCTGGCCGAGTACTCAATAGGAGATAGAATACTCATATCAACATGTTGCAACTTGTTTTCCGGAATCTCATCTTCAAAGAACTCAGAGGTTAACAGTGCTTTGCCTAGAGAAATTTGACAATTTGAGGATGGATGACCGACCGAGAAGTCCTGGCCCGCGAGGGGGGGTCGGGGTATCACATTTGGTATTTGAGCCGACCTTCGCGGTTACACGGGAGTGTGTCCTAGAGAGATGCCAGGGGTAACAAGCCCGACTCGTGGGGTGGTCGGGGTGTTACATTTGGTACTAGAGCCGACCTTCGCGGTTACACGTACGAGTGTGTGTGGGTCAGGGGTTCGGGCATGTGGCGCATGGCTGGTGTGGCCCCTCGTGGCACACGACATGGAACATGTGCCATCACTGGACACACATACATGTGCCAAGAGGGGAAGTTCCTGGCTTGGGGTTGATCGACGAGGACATCGATCTTCTAAGAGAGATGACTATGACATCCTGGCACATGGCTCAATAGGATTGATAGGATACTCATATGTGCAACTTATTTTTCGTAAGCTTGTATCCAAAGAACTCTGAGGTTAATCATGCTTGGCATGGAGTGATTTGAGGATGGGTGACCGACCGAGAATTCCTTCCCGGGTGCGCACGAGTGAGGAAAAAGTGCACATAAAAGTCTTGTGTTGGTGTGTGGGGCTAGTCTAGATATCCTGGAGATCTGTGAGGGGTAACAGACCCGGCACGGAGGGTGGTTGGGGTGTTACAGTATCCCTCACATAACTAGGAACAAAACTTATCAAAGTAAGTATAGTGAAACATGAAACAGTGGGATACATGGTTGCATGAAACTTTAACGGATAAGATTGTTTCTCAAGATTCTACACATGTAAAATTATCTTCCCCAAGCTTAAAGCTTTGCAAGAACCAAACTTTAGTAGATAAACAAAAAAAGATACACTAATCAATGGAGAGTGTGAGAAGTGGTTACCTCTCCAAGCTTTAATATAAGTAAGGTGACATACTTTACCGTTGAGGTACAAGTTGCCTCTCTTCGGGTGGATATGAACCTTTGCTTCAATAACTTTTAATTTGTGGCTTGTTGCACTGAAGTAACTAAATGGTTGTTCTGTTTCTATAAGAAATCAATAGTACATGTGCAAGGTTGAATGTGTAGGCCATTTCTTGTGAACAATGTCAAGACTAAAAATAGTACAAAATATTAAAAAGATGCAACCACTAGTAAAATCCTCACATGCCGCTAAGAATTTGATCTTAGAATGACCGAATAGCCGAATTTGCATGTAAAATATTCCAAATAGGCCCAAAATAACAGCCTTGTTACGACTAAATCCTGTTCCGAGTGTATCCATAGGAAACATGGTGAAAGAACATCTCTCCGTAATTATGGTTTTGTGTGTTTGATGAAAAAATGTGTGATGATCTAATCTAGCTTTGTGTGCAGATATGATCTATAGTATGATTGAACTGAGAAGTATTAAAACGGAATAATCATTTGATGAAAAGGAAGAAGAAAAGTAGGAATTGGGAAATTCCAGGCCGAAAATTCTAAGGACCTGAGGTCCGGGCTCTCAGTACACCCCCCGGAAATTTTGCCGGACATTTCTGTCGAAGGGCCGGAAATTCCGGGGGTGGGGACAGAAATTCTGGCCCCAACTCACACCGGAAATTTCGGCCCAACATTCTGCAACGACTATATTTGATGGGGGGTATAAATAATCCCTTCTTCTCGCAAGTTCATCCACCATTGTTGAGCCACAAAGAAAACACAAGATTCAGTTGATCTCCTCCTCCAACCATCCAAAGCTCTTAATCTTTGGAGAATCGAAGGAGAAGACACCGATCTACATATTCACCGAAGCGATTTACATTTGCCCCTCATTTTCTTGAGGGCCCCTTTGCTAGTGTTCCCTTTTGGAAACCCTAGTTGTTTGTGGTTGATTTGATATGTTGTTGTTGTGTTGTTACAACTATTGGGAGCCTCCGATTCAGTTGTGGATGTGTGCCCCAAGAACCTTGTAAAGGCCCGGTTTCCGCCTCGAGGAAATCCCTTAGTGGACAAGTGGGCTAGGCCTTTGTGGCGTTGCTAACAGGAGACATGGGTGAGGCCTTCGTGGCATTTGTTAGGCCTTGTGGCGACCACACCCCTCCAAACATAGACGTACTTCCCCTCAAAAGGAAGGAACTACGGGAATCATCTCCGTGTCTCCGTGTGCTCCACTCTCGGTTACCTCCATCCTTGATTGCACTATTATATCTTGTCTAGCTATATCTTGCTTAGTTGTATATCTTGTCATATAGGTAAATTCACATAGTTGCATATCTAGAGAATTTACCTTGGTGTCAAGCCTAAATTGAAAAGGAACTAAAAATTGGGTAGCACCTAATCACCCCCTCTAGGTGCGGCATACGATCCTTTCAATTGGTATCAGAGCCTCAACTCTTATTTCGGGCTTAACCGCCTAAGAGTATGTCGGAAGATGAGAGTTCAGAAGGGGCTGCAAATCCGGCTCCCATGGAAGATCTCAAGTGTATGGAAACATCCTTGAGATCCTCCTTGGAAGCTAATATGGAAGAAGTGAAATCATGAAGAGAAACAAGTATAGTGCTCTTTGGAACCAAGCCGAAGGGTTCATGAGGTTGCCAGATGAAGATCATCATGAGATGTATAGAAGGCTTATCTTCATTTTCGATGCCTTTCGTAATGTGGGTGCCCAACATATTGATTACTTTTGGATCAAGAACAAGAATATTGATTGCATGATGCCTTATGAACCCATTAATGTCAAGAGTCTCCTTGGAAGAGAAAGCTATCCTAAGCTAACCTCCTATCAAGTGGTGCACGAGATGCAAGCTCTAAAGGTGGCCGAACAAAATTCTCAAGATTCTCGGAATCGTGCTATAGGGATGGCAAGAGGTACAAATCTTGCTTTGAATGTCAATACGGTTGAAGAGGTGGACACTCAAGAACCATATAGAGCCTCTTGGAGCATGTCCTATCCGGAGGATTTGGAATATACCACTACCATGACCATATGGCATTCCATGCAAGAACCTGTTGGGTTGATCCATCCAAAGCAAAAGAAGGAAACATCAAGAGAAACAAAGCAAGCGGGTTCAAGAGCTCGGGCCCAAGATCAAGATATTGCTTCAATTGTGGTGACAAGTTCCACTTCATCGCCGAGTGCCCATATGAGAATAGAGAAACTCGTGGTGGAAGGCTCATTCCCAAGGACAAGAGCAAAGATTCAAAGGTTCCCAACAAGAAACTCTTCATCAAGAATAAGAAGAACAAGAGGCCATCAAGGATTGTGCTAATGACTAAAGAGGAGTATTCTTTCGATGAAAACGATAGTGATAGTGATGAAGAAACATCAAAGGAGTTGGAGGCTATTTACACTACCATTGCTCCATCTTCATCCCTCTTTGAATCCCCCAATGAGAACCCTCACATCAAGAATGCACATTGCTTCATGGGAAGGTTTTCCTTGGATACATCTATTGTGCTCTCAACTCAAGAAGAATACACATCCGGGGATGAAGAAGAAGAAGAAGAAACCTCTATTGGGTTGGTTTCTCTTGCATCCATCTCCACCACCTCTTCATCACCAATTGAATCCCCCAATGAGGATATTCACATGAACGAAGAAATTTCTTCATGGCTAAATCTTCCGAGGACTATGTCGCCGGAGGTTTAAAACGTGTGCTTGATAGTGGATGCACAAGTCATATGACTGGCGGCAAGGATCTTGTCAAGGATTTGAGGCCTAACATTCATGATATCACCATCTCCTTTGGCGATAATTCAACATCCGAGGTATTGGGTTTTGGCAAGGTTGTGGTTGCACAAAACATTACTCTTGTGGATGTCATGCTTGTCAAAACCGTTGGTTATAATTTGTTGTCCGTTTACACCCTTGGCAAGATGGGTTTCACCGTCTTTATTGATAGAGATATTGTGTTCCTCTTGTGGAGCAAGACTCTAAAATTCGCTTTCGTTGGGTATCGCGAAAACAACTTGTATGTTGTGGACTTCTCGGGGGCCACCACTTCAAGTGCGATGTGCCTATTCGGAAAGGCGGACGTGGGTTGGTTGTGGAATCGCCGCTTGGCCCATGTCAACATGAGAACTTTGCAAAGTCTTCAATTGGGGAACCATATTGTGGGACTAATGGACAGTGTTTCTTTTCCCAAAGATCATGTTTGTAGGGCTTGTGTTGAAGGCAAAATGCATGACTCTCCGCATCCAAGCAAGACTATTATCTTTTCCAAGAGGATCTTGGAGCTCCTTCATGTGGATCTCTTTGGTGCGAAGAAACATTGTTTGGTGATTGTTGATGACTATTCAAGATATACTTGGGTTTATTTTCTCAAGAAGAAAGATGAGACTCAACAAATCTTCATCGACTTTGCCACCGAGGTGCAATGTCAACACAACCTTACCATATTGGTATGATCTCTAACCCAAAGTATTATTTATATGTGATTTTGTCTCTTGCACACAATATTGTGTTATGTTGCCTAGTCTATCTTTCGAGGTCACTCGAACCTATGTGTGGTTGATACGTCTCAAACGTATCTATAATTTCTTATGTTCCATGCTAGTTTTATGACAATACTCACATGTTTTATATACACTTTATATCATTTTTATGCATTTTCCGGCACTAACCTATTAACGAGATGCCAAGGTGCCAGTTCCTGTTTTCTGCTGTTTTTGGTTCCAGAAAAGCTGTTCGGGCAATATTCTCGGAATTCGACGAAACAAAAGCCAAACCTCCTATTTTACCGAGACGGACCCAGAACACCGAAGGAGAGACGGAGAGGGGCCGAGGGGGCCCCACACCACCTGGCGGCGCGACCTAGGAGGGGGCGCGCCCAGGTATGGGGTGGGCCCCTCGGGACCCCTCCGACGCTGCCCTTTCGCCTATATATTCCTCGCGACGCAAAAACCCTATATCGATCAATCATACTCTAGATTCCAGAAAGACTCCAGGGGCGCCGCCGCCATCGCGAAACTCCGTTTCGGGGGACAGAATCTCTGTTCCGGCACGCCGCCGGGACGGGGAAGTGCCCCGGAAGGCTTCTCCATCGACGCCACCGCCTCCATCATGCTCCGTGAGTAGTTCCCCCATGGACTACGGGTTCTAGCGATAGCTAGTTGGTACTCTCTCTCCCATGTACTTCAATACAATGATCTCATGAGCTGCCTTACATGATTGAGATCCATCTGATGTAATCGGTGTTGCGTTTGTTGGGATCCGATGAATTGTTACATTATGATCAGTCTATCTATAAAGTTTGTGAAGTTATTGTTGCTGCAATCTTGTTGTATTTAATGCTTGTCACTAGTGCACGAGTGGCATGATCTTAGATTTAAGCTCTATAATTATTGCTTAGATTGTATCTACAAGTTGTTTGCACATGTCTATGTCCGGAACCCGAGGCCCCGAGTGACAGAAGAATCGGGATAAGCTGGAGGGAAGGCTTAGATATGAGGATCACATGTTTTCACCAAGTGTTAATGCTTTGCTCCAGGTGCTCTATTAAAAGGAGTACCTTAATTACCAGTAGATTCCCTTGAGGCCCGGCTGCCACCGGCTGGTAGGACAAAAGATGTTATGCAAGTTTATCATTGCGAGCACGTATGACTATATATGGAAAACATGTCTACATGATTAATAGACTTGATGTTCTGTCTTAATGCTATTTCAATCCTATCAATTGTCCAACTGTAATTTGTTCACCCAACACTTGTTATTGGAGAGTTACCACTAGTGTAGATAGCTGGGAACCCCGGTCCATCTTTCATCATCAAATACTCACTCGGTCCTATATGCCATTAGAAGTAGTATCAACTATTTTCCGGTGCCATTGCCTGCGTGTTACTTGCTATCGCTTGTTGTGTTACAATTACTATTGCTCTCATATTACTCGCTGCTTTCACATCACCCTGTTACTAGTGCTTTTCCAGGTGCAGCTGAATTGACAACTCAGTTGTTAAGACTTATAAGTATTCTTCGTCTCCCCTTGTGTCGAATCAATAAATTTGGGTTTTACTTCCCTCGAAGACTGTTGCGATCCCCTACCGGGGAGATCAAGACACGCTGCAAGGGGAGTCTCTCACATCCAATCTCTTTACTTTGTTTATTGTCTTGCTTTATTTTATTTTCTATTTTGTTTGCTTTCCTTATATCAAAAACACAAAAAAATTAGTTACTTGCATTTACTTTGTCGTAATGCCCTGATTAAATCTCATAGTACTCATCATGATATATGTATGTGCATTGTTATGCCTTCTTTATTTTTCAATTGCCCAACTGTAATTTGTTCACCCAACATGCTATTTCTTATCGGAGAGACACCACTAGTGAACTGTGGACCCCGGTCCAATTCTTTACATCTGAAATACAATCTCATCGCAATTGTTCTTTACTGTTCTTCGCAAACAACCATCAGCATCCACACTATACATCTAATCCTTTATTTACAGCAAGCCGGTGAGATTGATAACCTCACTGTTAAGTTGGGGCAAAGTATTGTGATTGTGTTGTGCAGGTTCCACGTTGGCGCCGGAATCCCTGGTGTTGCGCCGCACTACACTCCGCCACCAACAACCTTCACGTGTTCCTTGACTCCTACTGGTTCGATAACCTTGGTTTCTTACTGAGGGAAAACTTGCTGCTATACGCATCACACCTTCCTCTTGGGGTTCCCAACAGACGTGTGTCAACTACACGCCAGCACAAAGACAAAGAATGTAATTTTTTTAAAGGTAGCAGTCAAGTAATTTACTTTGGAATGACAGAGAAATACCACATAGTAGGTAGGTATGGTGGACACAAATGGCATAGGTTTTGGCTCAAGGATTTGGATGCACGAGAAGCATTCCCTCTCAGTACAAGGCTTTGGCTAGCAAGGTTGTTTGAAGCAAACACAAGTATGAACCGTTTCAGCAAAACTTACATAAGAACATATTGCAAGCATTATAAGACTCTACACTTGTCTTCCTTGTTGTTCAAACACTTCACCGTAAAATATCTAGACTTTAGAGAGACCAATCATGCAAACCAAATTTCAACAAGCTCTATGGCAGTTCTTCATTAATAGGTGCAAAGTACATGATGCAAGAGCTTAAACATGATCTATTTGAGCAAAACAATTGCCAAGTATCAAATTATTCAAGACAATATACCGATTACCACATGAAGCATTTTCTGTTTCCAACCAAATAACAATGAACGAAACAGTTTCCACCTTCGCCATGAACATTAAAAGTAAAGCTAAGAACACCAGTGTTCATATGAACGAGCGGAGCGTGTCTCTCTCCCACACAAAGAATGCTAGGATCCGATTTTATTCAAACAAAAACATAAACAAAAACATACAGATGGTCCAAGTAAAGCACATAAGATGTGACGGAATAAAAATATAGTTTCACTAGAGGTGACCTGATAAGTTGTCGATGAAGAAGGGGATGCCTTGGGCATCCCCAAGCTTAGATGCTTGAGTCTTCTTGAAATATGCAGGGATGAACCACGGGGGCATCCCCAAGCTTAGACTTTTCACTCTTCTTGATGATATTGTATCATCCTCCTCTCTTGATCCTTGAAAACTTCCTCCACACCAAACTCAAAACAAACTCATTAGAGGGTTAGTGCATAATCAAAAATTCACATATTCAGAGGTGACACAATCATTCTTAACACTTCTGGATATTGCCCAAAGTTACTGAAAGTTAATGGAACAAAGAAATCCATTCATCATAGCAAAAGAGGCAATACAAAATAAAAGGCAGAATCTGTCAAAACAGAACAGTCCGTAAAGACGAATTTTTTAGTGGCACTTAACTTGCTCAGATGAAAAACCTTAAATTGAATGAAAGTTGCGTACATATCTGAGGACCACACACGAAAATTCGCAGATTTTTCTGAGTTACCTACAGAGAGGCCTACTCAAATTCGTGACAGCAAGAAATCTGTTTTCACGCTAGTAACCCAAATCTAGTATCAACCTTACTATCAAAGACTTTACTTGGCACAACAATGCAATAAAATAAAGATAAGGAGAGGTTGCTACAGTAGTAAAAACTTCCAAGACTCAAATATAAAACAAAAGTGCAGAAGTAAAATAATGGGTTGTCTCCCATAAGCGCTTTTCTTTAACGCCTTTCAGCTAGGCGCAGAAAGTGTGAATCAAGTATTATCAAGAGATGAAGCATCAACATCATAATTTTTTCTAATAATGGAATCAAAAGGTAACTTCATTCTCTTTCTAGGGAAGTGTTCCATACCTTTGTTGAGAGGAAATTGATACTTAATATTCCCTTCCTTCATATCAATAATAGCACCAACAGTTCGAAGAAAAGGTCTTCCCAAAATAATGGGACAAGATGCATTGCATTCAATATCCAAGACAACAAAATCAACGGGGACAAGGTTATTGTTAACCGTAATGCGAACATTATCAATCCTCCCCAAAGGTTTCTTTATAGAATTATCAGCGAGATTAACTTCCAAATAACAATTTTTCAATGGTGGCAAGTCAAGCATATCATAGAGTTTCTTTGGCATAACAGAAATACTTGCACCAAGATCACATAAAGCATTACAATCAAAATCATTGACCTTCATCTTAATGATGGGCTCCCAACCATCTTCTAACTTCCTAGGAATAGAAGTTTCAAGTTTTAATTTATCTTCTCTAGCTTTTATGAGAGCATTTGTAATATGTTTTGTAAAGGCCAAATTTATAGCACTAGCATTAGGACTTCTAGCAAGTTTTTGTAAGAACTTAATAACTTCAGAGATATGACAATCATCAAAATCTAAACCATTATGATCTACAGCAATGGGATCATTGTCCCCAATATTCTGAAAAATTTCAGCACTTTTATCACAAGCAGTTTCAGGCAATTTTGCACGCTTTGCACTAGGAGTAGAAACATTGCCAACACCAATTACTTTACCATTGATAGTAGGAGGTTTAGCAACATGTGAAACATCATCATTACTAGTGGTGGTAATAGTCCAAACTTTAGCTACATTATTCTTTTTAGCAAATTTTTCTTCTCTTTCCCACCTAGCATGCAATTCAGCCATCAATCTAATATTTTCATTAATTCGAACTTGTATAGCGTTTGCTGTAGTAACAATTTTGTTATCATTATCCTAAGGTTTAGCAGCCATTTTATTAATTGAAGAAGATTGTGACTCAGACATGTATGAGATTCGGTTTTCAGCATTTGAAAGCTTAGTTTGCAAACCAGAAATCTCCATATTCAAATTTTCAAGTTGATTCCCTATATTTTTCAACAAGGTAGATTGTTCATTCATAGTTTTAGTAAACAATTGATTTTGCTCATATTGTGATTGCATAAAGATCTTAGTAGCTCTTTCAATTTCTAGCATCTTTTCCTCATTAGGCAAAACAGATCTGCCATAAGAATTACCATAAGGATTACCACTAGCAGGATATGGCCTATAGTTGTTACCAGAATTATTCCTATAAGCATTGTTGTTGAAATTATTATTTTTAATGAAGTTCACATCAACATGCTCTTCTTGAGCAACCAATGAAGCTAAAGGAATATTATTAGGATCAACATTAGATCTACCATTAACAAGAATAGACATAATAACATCGATCTTATCGCTCAAGGAGGAGGTTTCTTCAACAGAATTTACCTTCTTACCTTGTGGAGTCCTTTCAGTGTGCCATTCAGAGTAATTGATCATCATATCATCAAGAAGCTTTGTTGCCGCCCCCAAAGTGATGGACATAAAAGTACCTCCAGCAGCTGAATCCAATAGGTTCCGTGAAGAAAAATTCAATCATGCATAGAAGGTTTGGATGATCATCCAAGTAGTTAGTCCATGGGTAGGGCAATTCTTTACCAAAGATTTCATTCTTTCCCATGCTTGGGCAACATGTTCATTATCCAATTGCTTAAAATTCATTATGCTACTTCTCAAAGATATAATTTTAGCAGGAGGATAATATCTACCAATGAAAGCATCCTTACAGTTAGTTCATGAATCAATACTATTTTTAGGCAAAGATAGCAACCAATCTTTAGCTCTTCCTCTTAGGGAGAAAGGAAACAATTTCAGTTTTATAATGTCACCATCTACATCCTTGTACTTTTGCATTTCACAAAGTTCAACAAAATTATTAAGATGGGCAGTAGCATCATCAGAACCAACACCAGAAAATTGCTCTCTCATAACAAGATTTAGTAAAGCAGGTTTAATTTCATAAAATTCTGCTGTAGTAGCAGGTGGAGCAATAGGTGTGCATAAGAAATCATTATTATTTGTGCTTGTGAAGTCACACAACTTAGTGTTCTCAGGAGTATTCATTTTAATAGTAATAAAGATAAACTAAGCAGAACAAAATTAAATAAAGTAAAACTAGTAACTAATTTTTGTGTGTTTTTGATATAGAGAAAGCAAACAAGACAAATGAAATAAAGTAAAGCAAGTAACTAATTTTTTTGTGTTTTTGATGTAAAGAAAAGCAAACCAAACAGAAAATAAAATAAAATAAAGCAAAGCAAGACAATAACAAAGTAAAGAGATTGGATGTGGGAGACTCCCCTAGCAGCGTGTCTTGATCTCCCCGGCAACGGCGCCAGAAAACAGTCTTGATAACGCGTGAAGCACACGTCCGTTGGGAACCCCAAGAGGAAGGTGTGATGCGTACAGCAGCAAGTTTTCCCTCAGTAAGAAACCAAGGTTATCGAACCAGTAGGAGATGAAGGCCACGTGAAGGTTGTTGGTGAAGGAGTGTAGTGCGGCGCAACACCAGGGATTCCGGCGCCAACGTGGAACCTGCACAACACAATCAAAATACTTTGCCCAACTTAACAGTGAGGTTGTCAATCTCACCGGCTTGCTGTAAACAAAGGATTAAACGTATGGTGTGGAAAATGATGTTTGTTTGCAATGAGCAGCAGAGAACAATGATTGCAGTAGATTGTATTCAGATGTAAAAGAATGGACCGGGGTCCACAGTTCACTAGTGGTGTCTCTCCAATAAGATAAATAGCATGTTGGGTGAACAAATTACAGTTGAGCAATTGACAAATATAGAGGGCATAACAATGCACATACATATCATGATGACTACTATGAGATTTACTTAGGGCATTACGATAAAGTACATAGACCGCTATCCAGCATGCATCTATGCCTAAAAAGTCCACCTTCGGGTTAGCATCCGCACCCCTTCCAGTATTAAGTTGCAAACAACAGAAAATTTCATTAAATATGGTGCGTAATGTAATCAACACAAATATCCTTAGACAAAGCATTGATGTTTTATCCCTAGTGGCAACAGCACATCCACAACCTTAGAACTTTCTGTCACTGTCCCAGATTCAATGGAGGCATGAACCCAATATCGAGCATAAATACTCCCTCTTGGAGTCACAAGTATCAACTTGGCCAGAACCTCTACTAGCAACGGAGAGCTTGCAAGATCATAAACAACACATATATGATAGATTGATAATTGATACGTCGCAAACGTATCTATAATTTTTGATGTTCCATGCTTGTTTTACACCAATTACTATATGTTTTAAGGGACTAACCTATTAATAGTTGCAAAAGTGCACAAGTTCTGGGTTTCAACTTTGTTGTGCAGGAAATAGGCAAATATGGAAGGAAATAGCTCATTATGGTGAAATCTGGAATTTTCCGGAATCTGTCCCTGCTGAACACTTTTCAAAGATCGCTTCGAAACTCCATCAAACCGACGTCCAATGGAAAAGTCGTAAACTACAAAGTTCTAGAGAATTTCAAGCCGAATAATTTGGACATCTTATTCGTCCAGAACGGACAACGGATGCATCCGGCAGAGCAGAATTACTGCGGAGGTTCGTGCAGTCTCGGGACTCCGAAAGTTGGTGACGTATTTGACACAAACTTTTTTTATACCTGGATATTTCGGCCCAGCCACGAGTTGTGAGGCTCATGAAGGACAGATAGGAGTCCTAGGAAGGTTCTAGAGGTGCCCAAGAGCCCTTGGATCAAAGGGGCATCCATCCCATGGCCTAGATTGCATCTCCAACACTATATATTGATGGAAAACTCTATTTTTGGAGGCCCCCAAGCATTGTCACGAAAATCCTCCTCCTTGGCAGCAGCAGCCAAGGAGGGGGAAACACTCATCTACACCAGCACCAACTCAAGGAAGAATAAGGATAAGGGGCGGCGCTCCCCCATGATGCCGGCGGCGGGGAAGGAGTCCCCCGCGCCGCCGCCCACGCCTCCGCCTCCCGGCGCTCCTCGCTGAGCCCTCCAACGTCTTCACCGCCATTTCCATCACCAACTCCTCATTGTATTCAATGGTCCATCCTCTCACAAACCTCTGTACCGCCCTATGTAAACATGGTGTTTGATGCTATAAGTTATAATCCTATGATCTATGTCATGTTGCCATAGTTTATTTGTTCTTTGATTGATTGGTTGTTTCTCTTTGGTTCATTAGAGTTGTATGTTGATATGTTACCGTCCTTGGTGCCCATTATATTTGTGCGCGCATGGATCAAGCACCATAGGGTTGGTAGTACTTGTATACTAGAAGGGGAAGTTCTGCCGGAGTGACAGAAACCTAAGGACGCGAACCGGATAGTTGCATGTATGGGAGTAAGAGGACCATTTACTTAAGGCTATGGTTGGGGAAACATTAATGCTTGCTAGTATTTACGGATGTTTGCTAGCAAGCCAATCATATAGTACTTGTAATCCCAAGTAGTGGAACGCTTGTATATTTAGCCTCTCCCACATTGAAAACTACATCAAAGACAATGAACTAAATGTCTTCACTAATTAATCCTGGACAAAGCCACCACAATTACCACCACTTTTCCACACTCATGGTACTGTTAGTATATGGTTACTTAGTGTACTTTATTGCTGCAGCACTAACATTTACTTTCATGTATTTATTATCTTGCAAAGCTATCTCTCATACCCGTATTGCTACCGTAGTTTTATTTCCCAGATAATGCAAACGTGTAGTGCGCGTAGAGTTGTATCAGTGGTTGATAGAACTTGAGAGAATACTTATCCTACCTTTAGCTCCTCGTTGGGTTCGACACTCTTACTTATCGAAAAGGCTACACATGATCCCCTATACTTGTGGGACATCAATAATCAACTTGACATAGTATTCCATATTCATCGGATCCCAACAAACACAACATGTAGCATTACAAATAGATGATCTTGATCATGATAGGCAGCTCACAAGATCTAAACATGATAGCACAAGAGGACAAGACAACCATCTAGCTACTGCTATGGACCCATAGTCCAAGCATGAACTACTCACACATTAGTCCGGAGGCGATCATGGTGATGTAGAGTCCTCCGGGTGATGATTCCCCTCTCCGACAGGGTGCCGGAGGCGATCTCCTGAATCCCCCGAGATGGGATTGGCGGCGGCGGCGTCTCTGGAACTTTTTCCGTATCGTGGCTCTCGGTAATAGGGTTTTCGCGACGGAGAGTATAAGTAGGCGGAAGGGCAAAGTCGGAGGAGGCACGGGGGCCCCACACCATAGCCCGGCGCGGGCCCCATGCTGGTCGCGCGCGTGATACGTCTCCGACGTATCGATAATTTCTTATGATCCATGCCATATTATTGATGATACCTACATGTTTTATGCACACTTTATGTCATATTCGTGCATTTTCTCGGAACTAACCTATTAACAAGATGCCGAAGTGCCGATTCTTTGTTTTCTGCTGTTTTTGGTTTCGAAATCCTAGTAACGAAATATTCTCGGAATTGGACGAAATCAAGACCCAGGGCCCTATTTTGCCACGAACCTTCCAGAAGACCGAAAGGGATACGAAGTGGGGCCACGAGGGGCTGCCACCATAGGGCGGCGCGGCCCAGCCCTTGGCCGCGCCGACCTGTGGTGTGGGGCCCCCGTGTGGCCCCCCACGTTGCCCTTCCGCCTACTTAAAGCCTCCGTCGCGAAACCCCTGAGGCGAAAAACCACGATACGGAAAACCTTCCAGAGACGCCGCCGCCGCCAATCCCATCTTGGGTGATTCTGGAGATCTCCTCCGGCACCCTGCCGGAGAGGGGATTCATCTCCCGGAGGACTCTACACCGCCATGGTCGCCTCCGGAGTGATGAGTGAGTAGTTCACCCCCGGACTATGGGTCCATAGCAGTAGCTAGATGGTTGTCTTCTCCTCATTGTGCTTCATTGTTGGATCTTGTGAGCTGCCTAACATGATCAAGATCATCTATCTGTAATACTCTATGTTGTGTTTGTCGGGATCCGATGGATAGAGAATACCATGTTATGTTAATTATCAAGTTATTACATATGTGTTGTTTATGATCTTGCATGCTCTCCGTTATTAGTAGAGGCTCCGGCCAAGTTTTTGTTCTTAACTCCAAGAGGGAGTATTTATGCTCGATAGTGGGTTCATGCCTGCATTGACACCCGGGACGAGTGACGAAAGTTCTAAGGTTGTGTTGTGCTCGTTGCCACTAGGGATAAAATATTGGCGCTATGTCCGAGGATGTAGTTGTTGATTACATTACGCACCATACTTAATGCAATTGTCCTGTTTCTTTGCAACTTAATACTGGAAGGGGTTCGGACGATAACCTGAAGGTGGACTTTTTAGGCATAGATGCGGTTGGATGGCGGTCTATGTACTTTGTCGTAATGCCCAATTAAATCTCACTATACTTATCATGTCATGTATGTGCATTGTTATGCTCTCTCTATTTGTCAATTGCCCGACCTGTAATTTGTTCACCCAACATGCTTTTATCTTATGGGAGAGACACCTCTAGTGAACTGTGGACCCCGGTCCATTCTTTAATACTCGAAATACAAATCTGCTCGCAATACTTGTTCTTTACTCGTTTTCTTGCAAACAATCATCTTCCACACAATACTCGTTAATCCTTTGTTACAACAAGCCGGTGAGATTGACAACCTCACTGTTTCGTTGGGGCAAAGTACTTTGGTTGTGTTGTGCAGGTTCCACGTTGGCGCCGGAATCTCCGGTGTTGCGCCGCACTACATCCCGCCGCCATCAACCTTCAACGTGCTTCTTGGCTCCTCCTGGTTCGATAAACCTTGGTTTCTTTCTGAGGGAAAACTTGCTGCTGTGCGCATCATACCTTCCTCTTGGGGTTCCCAACGAACGTGTGAGTTACACGCCATCAAGCTCTTTTTCTGGCGCCGTTGCCTGGGAGATCAAGACACGCTGCAAGGGGAGTCTCCACTTCTCAATCTCTTTACTTTGTTTTTGTCTTGCTTTATTTTATTTACTACTTTGTTTGCTGCATTATATCAAAACACAAAAAAAATTAGTTGCTAGTTTTACTTTATTTACTATCTTGTTTGCTATATCGAAAACACAAAAAAATTAGTTACTTGCATTTACTTTACTTGATTCATCATGTTTCCCTTTAATTTTACCACAAAAAACATACCGGTAGGACAAGGGTCTATAATTGGGAGAAACAATATAGAAGAATTTTTTAGTCATGTTAGTACCGTTGAAGATTTTGAAGATAGACACTTGGTAGAACTTGCTCCTACTTATGAAATTGCTGCTGCTGCTTTAGTTCCCATGTTGGAAACTAAATTTGTTAATCTCAATCCTATAATCCAACACATGTTTCTTACACTTGGTGATTTGGAAGAGGGGGAAAAGAAAGATTTTGTTTTAGAAACCCTTCTTAGAGAATTTGGTGGTCTAGCAAGAGAGGCTAGAAAGGTCTTTGCTAAATTTAATATGCTTGGTTCTCATACTAATTTTGTTGGTCTCTTTGAAAAAATGGACATGGATAGAATAAGGTACACTAATAATATTAATGATGGTGGGGAGATCAAAGCACCAATACCATGTAAACTCCTAGCTATGAATGATGCACTAGAACATAACTATGCTTGGCTTGTTCCTGAAAATTTGTTCGATGAGAGTAGCAAGCCCAAGACTAATGAAAAGGGAGACGCTGAAACTTATGTATCCAATATACTATGCATGATTGAGAAAACTCCAAACTCCGCTGTAGGTGCACCACCCTTCGATAACACTTGATACACACATTCTGCGCCTAGCTGAAAGGCGTTAAAGAAAAGCGCTTATGGGAGACAACCCATGTTTTTACTACAGTATTTTTTGTTTTATATTTGAGTCTTGGAAGTTGTTTACTACTGTAGCAACCTCTCCTTATCTTAGTTTTGAGTTTTGTTGTGCCAAGTAAAGTCTTTGATAGTAAAGTAAGTACTAGATTTGGATTACTGCGCAGTTCCAGATTTCTTTGTCTGTCACGAATCTGGGTCTACCTCCCTGTAGGTAGATCAGAAAATTAAGCCAATTTACGTGCATGATCCTCAGATATGTACGCAACTTTCATTCAATTTGAGCATTTTCATTTGAGCAAGTCCGGTGGCCTAATAAAATCCATCTTTACGGACTGTTCTGTTTTGACAGATTCTGCCCTTTTATTTCGCATTGCCTCTTTTGCTATGTTGGATGAATTTCTTTGATCCATTAATGTCCAGTAGCTTTATGCAATGTCCAGAAGTGTTAAAAATGATTGTATCACCTCTGAACATGTGAATTTTTATTGTGCACTAACCCTCTAATGAGTTGTTTCGAGTTTGGTGTGGAGGAAGTTTTCAAGGATCAAGAGAGGAGTATGATGCAATATGATCAAGGAGAGTGAAAGCTCTAAGCTTGGGGATGCCCCGGTGGTTCACCCCTGCATATTCTAAGAAGACTCAAGCGTCTAAGCTTGGGGATGCCCAAGGCATCCCCTTCTTCATCGACAACATTATCAGGTTCCTCCCCTGAAACTATATTTTTATTCCGTCACATCTTATGCACTTTGCTTGGAGCGTCGGTTTGTTTTTGTTTTTTGTTTTGTTTGAATAAAATGGATCCTAGCATTCACTTTGTGGGAGAGAGACACGCTCCGCTGTAGCATATGGACAAGTATGTCCTTAGGCTCTACTCATAGTATTCATGGCGAAGTTTCTTCTTCGTTAAATTGTTATATGGTTGGAATTGGAAAATACTACATGTAGTAATTCTAAAATGTCTTGGATAATTTGATACTTAGCAATTGTTGTGCTCATGTTTAAGCTCTTGCATCATATACTTTGCACCCATTAATGAAGAAACACTTAGAGCTTGCTAATTTGGTTTGCATATTTGGTTTCTCTAGAGTCTAGATAATATCTAGTATTGAGTTTTGAACAACAAGGAAGACGGTATAGAATCTTATAATGTTTACAATATGTCTTTTATGTGAGTTTTGCTGCACCGTTCATCCTTGTGTTTGTTTCAAATAACCTTGCTAGCCTAAACCTTGTATCGAGAGGGAATACTTCTCATGCATCCAAAATACTTGAGCCAACCACTATGCCATTTGTGTCCACCATACCTACCTACTACATGGTATTTATCCGCCATTCCAAAGTAAATTGCTTGAGTGCTACCTTTAAAATTCCATCATTCACCTTTGCAATATATAGCTCATGGGACAAATAGCTTAAAAACTATTGTGGTATTGAATATGTACTTATGCACTTTATCTATTATTAAGTTGCTTGTTGTGCGATAACCATGCTTCTGGGGACGCCATCAACTATTCTTTGTTGAATATCATGTGAGTTGCTATGCATGTCCGTCTTGTCTGAAGTAAGAGAGATCTACCACCTTTATGGTTGGAGCATGCATATTGTTAGAGAAGAACATTGGGCCGCTAACTAAAGCCATGAATCATGGTGGAAGTTTCAGTTTTGGACACATATCCTCAATCTCATATGAGAATAATAATTGTTGCCACATGCTTATGCATTAAAGAGGAGTCCATTATCTCGTTGTCCATGTTGTCCCGGTATGGATGTCTAAGTTGAGAATAATCAAAAGCGAGAAATCCAAAATGCGAGCTTTCTCCTTAGACCTTTGTACAGGCGGCATGGAGGTACCCCATTGTGACACTTGGTTAAAACATGTGCATTGCAAAGATCCGGTAGTCCAAGCTAATTAGGACAAGGTGCGGGCACTATTAGTATACTATGCATGAGGCTTGTAACTTGTAAGATATAATTTACATAACTCATATGCTTTATTACTACCGTTGATAAAATTGTTTCATGTTTTCAAAATAAAAGCTCTAGCACAAATATAGCAATCGATGCTTTCCTCTTTGAAGGACCATTCTTTTATTTTTATGTTGAGTCAGTTCACCTATCTCTCTCCACCTCAAGAAGCAAACACTTGTGTGAACTGTGCATTGATTCCTACATACTTGCATATTGTACTTGTTATATTACTCTATGTTGACAATTATCCATGAGATATACATGTTACAAGTTGAAAGCAACCGCTGAAACTTAATCTTCCTTTGTGTTGCTTCAATACCTTTACTTTGATTTATTGCTTTATGAGTTAACTCTTATGCAAGACTTATTGATGCTTGTCTTGAAGTACTATTCATGAAAAGTCTTTGCTTTATGATTCACTTGTTTACTCATGTCATTACCATTGTTTTGATCGCTGCATTCATTACATATGTTTACAAATAGTATGATCAAGTTTATGATGGCATGTCACTTCAGAAATTATCTTTGTTATCGTTTTACTCGCTCGGGACGAGCAGTAACTAAGCTTGGGGATGCTTGATACGTCTCCGACGTATCGATAATTTCTTATGATCCATGCCATATTATTGATGATACCTACATGTTTTATGCACACTTTATGTCATATTCGTGCATTTTCCGGAACTAACCTATTAACAAGATGCCGAAGTGCCGCTGTCTGTTTTCTGCTGTTTTTGGTTTCAGAAATTCTAGTAACGAAATATTCTCGAATTGGACGAAATCAAGACCCGGGGCCCTATTTTGCCACGAACCTTCCGGAAGACCGAAAGGGATACAAAGTGGGGCCACGAGGGGCTGCCACCATAGGCGGTGCGGCCCGGCCCTTGGCCGCGCCGACCTGTGGTGTGGGGCCCCGTGTGGCCCCCCACGTTGCCCTTCCGCCTACTTAAAGCCTCCGTCGCGAAACCCCTGAGGCGAAAAACCACGATACGGAAAACCTTCCAGAGACGCCGCCGCCGCCAATCCCATCTCGGGGGATTCTGGAGATCTCCTCCGGCACCCTGCCGGAGAGGGGATTCATCTCCCAACGAACGTGTGAGTTAAACGCCATCACGCCGCCCTATGGTTAGGGCACCTCGTGGCCCCACTTCGTATCCTCTTCGGTCTTCTGGAAGCTCCGTGGAAAAATAAGACCCTGGGCGTTCGTTTCGTCCAATTCCGAGAATATTTCCTGTGTAGGATTTCTGAAACCAAAAACAGCACAAAACAGGAACTGGCGCTTCGGCATCTCGTTAATAGGTTAGTGCCGGAAAATGCGTATAAATGATGTGAAGTGTGTATAAAACATGTGAGTATTATCATAAAACTAGCATGAAACATAAGAAATTATAGATACGTTTGAGACGTATCAAATACTCACATGTTTTATATACACTTTATATCATTTTTATGCATTTTCCGGCACTAACCTATTAACGAGATGCCAAGGTGCCAGTTCGTGTTTTCTGCTGTTTTTGGTTCCAGAAAAGCTGTTCGAGAAATATTCTCGGAATTCGACGAAACAAAAGCCAAACCTCCTATTTTACCGAGACGGACCCAGAACACCGAAGGAGAGACGGAGAGGGGCCGAGGGGGCCCCACACCACCTGGCGGCGCGGCCTAGGAGGGGGGTGCGCCCAGGTATGGGGTGGGCCCCTCGGGACCCCTCCGACGCCGCCCTTTCGCCTATATATTTCTCGCGACGCGAAAACCCTATATCAATCAATCATACTCCAGAAAGACTCCAGGGGCGCCGCCGCCATCGCGAAACTCCGTTTCGGGGGACAGAATCTCTGTTCCGGCACGCCGCCGGGACGGGGAAGTGCCCTCGGAAGGCTTCTCCATCGACGCCACCGCCTCCATCATGCTCCGTGAGTAGTTCCCCCATGGACTACGGGTTCTAGCAGTAGCTAGTTGGTAATCTCTCTCCCATGTACTTCAATACAATGATCTCATGAGCTGCCTTACATGATTGAGATCCATCTGATGTAATCAGTGTTGTGTTTGTTCGGATCCGATGAATTGTTACATTATGATCAGTCTATCTATAAAGTTTGTGAAGTTATTGTTGCTGCAATCTTGTTGTGTTTAATGCTTGCCACTAGTGCACGAGTGGCATGATCTTAGATTTAAGCTCTATAATTATTGCTTAGATTGTATCTACAAGTTGTTTGCACATGTCTATGTCCGGAACCCGAGGCCCAGAGTGACAGCAAATGGGATAACTGAAGGGGAAGGCTTAGATATGAGGATCACATGTTTTCACCAAGTGTTAATGCTTTGCTCCGGTGCTCTATTAAAAGGAGTACCTTAATTACCAGTAGATTTCCTTGAGGCCCGGCTGCCACCGGCTGGTAGGACAAAAGATGTTATGCAAGTTTCTCATTGCGAGCACGTATGATTATATATGGAAAACATGCCTACTTGATTAATAGACACTATGTTCTGTCTTAATGCTATTTCAATCCTATCAATTGCCCAACTGTAATTTGTTCACCCAACACTTGTTATTGGAGAGTTACCACTAGTGTAGATAGCTGGGAACCCCGGTCCATCTTTCATCATCAAATACTCACTCGGTCCTATATGCCATTAGAAGTAGTATCAACTGTTTTCTAGTGCCATTGCCTCTGTGTTACTCGCTTACCGTCGTCGTGTTACTCGTTACTATTGCTCTCATATTACTGCTGCTTTCACATCACCCCTGTTACTAGTGCTTTTCCAGGTGCAGCTGAATTGATAACTCAGTTGTTAAGGCTTATAAGTATTCTTCGTCTCCCCTTGTGTCGAATCAATAAATTTGGGTTTTACCTCCCTCGAAGACTGTTGCGATCCCCTATACTTGTGGGTTATCAGTGGTGCATTTGTATTCAAATGCAAACTACTTATATGCACACATCTAGGGGGAGTGCCTCCATCTTCTTGCCAACATGTTGTCTGGTGCTAGTAATTTTATTTCAAATCCGTGTGTTGTCATCAAACACCAAAAATGGGGAGATTGAAAGAACATCCCTCCATAATTATGGTTTTGTGTGTTTGATGACAACATGTGTGATGATCTAATGTGGATATGATATATAGTATGATTGAACAGAGAAGTATTAAAAGGGAATAATCATTTGATGAAAAGGAAGAAGAAAAGAAGGAATCGAGAAATTCCACGCCGGAATTTCCAGGCCGGAAATTCACAGAATTTTCGGCCCCAAAATTCGGCCAAGGACCTGAGGTCCGGGCTCTCAGTACACACCCCAGAAATTTGGCCGGACATTTCTGTCGAAGGGCCGGATATTCCGGGGGGGGGCGGAAATTATGGCCCCAACTCACACCGGAAATTCCGGCCAAAGATTCTGCAACGGCTAGATTTGATGGGGGGTATAAATAACCCCTTCTTCCCCAAGCTATGGTTGCTCACTCTCTCACAAATTCATCCACCATTGTTGGGCCATAAAGAAAACACAAGATTCACTTGATCTCATCCTCCAACCATCCAAAGCTCCTGATCTTAGGAGAATCGAAGGAGAATACCCTGATCTATATCTTCACCGAAGCGATACACCTTCATTTGCTAGAGGGCCCCTTTGCTAGTGATCCCTTTTGGAAACCCTAGTTTTTTGTGGTTGATTTGTCGGTTGTTATTGTTGCCTTCAGTTGTGGATGTGTGCCCCAAGAGCCTTGTAAAGGTCCGATTTCCGTCTCGAGGAAATCCCTTAGTGGACAAGTGGGATAGGCCTTTGTGGCCTTGCTCACAGGAGAACTGAGTGAGGCCTTTGTGGCGTTGGTTAGGCCTTTGTGGCGACCACACCCCTCTAAACGTAGACGCACTTCCCCTCAAAGGAAGGAACTACGGGAGTCATCTCTGTGTCTCCGCGTGCTCCACTCTCGGTTACCTCTATCCTTGATTGCACTATTATATCTTGTCTAGCTATATCTTGCTTGGTTGTATATCTTGTCATATAGGTAAATTCACATAGTTGCCGAGAATTTACCTTTGTGTCTAACCTAAATTAAAAAAAACTAAAAATTGGGTAGCACCTAAGCACCCCCTCTAGGTGCGGCATACGATCCTTTCACATGGGCCACCGACAGGGGTTTGTTCCAAAAAGGTAGGGCGCAAGTGAGATAGTGATTCCTATTTCACGCTTCACGCGAACGCTATCGACTTGACGCGTACCTCCTCCATCGCTAATGTTTCTTAACAGGCCGGCCCAATAGGATCATGTGGCTTCGGTTTATTTCCGGTTTTGCGAACATTCTAGAACATTCCGGGGTGAGGTTTCTTAGGTTGTTCTGTTTCAAGTCAGTTTCCTCGGTTTTCCAGTTTTCTAGTCCGGTTTTTCAGTTCTATATCTTCACATTTTTACAACATGAACATTATTAAAATTTTGAACATTTTTAAAATTTGAATATTTTTAAATTATAACATTTTTTGTTCAAATCTCAACATTTTTAAATAATGAACTTTTTAAATTTTTTTTTCAAATATGAACATTTTTTATTTTGAACATTTTTCAACTATGAACTTTTTTTTTGTAATCCAAACTTTTTTGTGATATTAATATATTCGGATTTTAATATTTTTGAATGTCAAACATTTTTTTATCTGAACATTTTAAAATTTTGAAAATTTTTTGGATTTGAACAATTTTTGTATCTTAACTTTTTCATATTTTGAAAAAATTGGATTTGAACATTTTGATTTTTAGCATTTTTTTGGATTTGAACAATTTTTAAATCTGAACATTTTTTGATATTTTCAATAAATTTTGTCTAAACAATGTTTTGATCTAATATTTTTCAAAGGTTTGAACCTTTTTCAGATTTAAACTTTTCAATTTGAGTCTCAGCCGGTTCTAGGTGTCTATGACCAAAAGAGTCTAACGTAGAGCTCGCGGACGAAAATTCAGCCGAACACGGGCGAGGTGATGCACTAAAAGCCGAATTGAGCCGGCCCACCAAAGGATGACTGACGCGAACACGTAGTATGCTTCGAGCGGGAGGGGGGGGGTGCTGTATGCCGACCTGGTCGGCGCAGACCAGGTGCCGCACACCCCCCCGGCAGGTTGTTGGGCCGGCCCAACAATCCCAGTTTTTCTTTGCTATTTCGCTTTTTTCTGTTCGATTTTTCTTTTTACGCTTTTTAAAAGCTGATTCTTTATAAAACTGATTTTTAAAATCTGGAATTTTCAAGTTTAGTTTTTTACGAAATTTAAATATTTTCAAAATTTGAACGTTTTTTGAATTTGAAACATTTTTTAGATTTTTTTTCTCGAAATTTGAACAATTTTTGAATTTTAACATTTTTTATTTTTTGTTCAAAATTTGAAAATTTTCGAATATGAACATTTTTTAAAAATTTGAACATTTTTCACGTTCGAACGGTTTTCAAATTTGAACGGTTTTCAGATTTTAACGGTTTTAGATTTGAACGGTTTTCAGATTTGAACGGTTTTCAGATTTGAACGGTTTTTCGATTTGAACAGTTTTTAGATTTGAACGGTTTTCAAATTTGAATATTTTTAAATTTAAACATTTTCTCAATTTGAACAATTTTTAAAAATTAAAAAATTTAAATCTAGAAAAATATAAACAAAACCGAAAACAGGAAAAAGAAAAGAAAACAGAAAAAAAACCAGAAAAAAAAGGAAAAACGAACTGCTACAGACTAAACAGACATAAATGGGCCTAGCCCATACCCGACCAGGAGGTGTGCGGTGGCCGGTAGCCACCGACCTAGTCGGTGTATAGGTTTTGCCTTATAGGAGGTCCCAAGTGAGATGCACACCATGCATGGGAACCCTGATTCATCACCCAATGCACACAATCCGTCCCGCCCATGGGCTTGTTCGGTTTGAGTGGCGCTGAGGTGGATTGGGTGGTATTGACCGGTAATTAAACGTGATTCCCCGTTGTTCCATGCCAATCCCCCGGGTAGGGTGTAACCGAATAACACCTAATGCAATCACAGGCCGCTCCTACTGGAGCTGCAAGACATGGGCTGTTATTTTTTTTTCTTTTCTTATTTTTATTTATGTTGTTTTTTCAAAATACAAACTTTTTTCATAACTGAAATTTTTTAAACCGAGTAATTTTGAAAATTGAACAATTTCAAAATCTAAACAATTTTCAAGACTGGACTATTTTAAAATTCGAGAATTTTAAAAATCAAATTTATACAAACTTCAAAATTGGATAATTTGAAAATCTAAACAAAATTTCAATTTTCGAAATGAGCAAACCCCAAATAAAGTAGAAAAATCAAAGAAACCAACAAAAACTAAAAGAAACCTAGAAAAACGGAAGAATTATTCCTCTCATCCAAAATAAGTGTGGAAGACTTAGTAGAAACTTTGTACTAGTACTAAATTAGTACTAAGTCAACGACATTTATTACGAATTGAAGGGAGTAATAAAAATTATTCACCCCGCAAAAACCCGTTTAGACCTTGAATAATGGGCCTTAGCTCAGCTCAATGCCTCCCGCGTTGGGGGATCGGGACTCACACGGTGGTTGCCCCTTCTCCGTAGGCGATTCCTATTCTCCGCCTATTACGGGAGCTATCTGGCACTCCGCATAGGGCACCGGTATTTCTGGGCCGGCCCATAAAACGGTAGTTAGTTGGTTTGCTCTGGTTATTTTCCAGTTTCTCGGTTTTTCTGTGGGTCTTTTTTCCTTTTTGGATTTTGTTGGTTTTCTTTGGCTTTTCGGTTAGGTTTTGAACTTTTTTTATACTTGATTTTTTTTTCAGATTTGGACTTCTCGAGTTTGAACATTTTTCAGATGTAACATTTTTTGAGTTTGAACAATTTTCAAATTTGAACATTTTTTTGAGTCTGGACATTTTTCAAATTTGAACCTATTGAGTTTGAACTTTTTCAATTTGAACATTTTTCATATTTCAACATTTTTCACATGAACATTTTATATCTATTTTAAAAATTTGAAAATTTTCATATTTGAATTTTTTATTTGATTTTTTACATAAACATTTTAAAATTTGAACATTTTTCAAATTTAAATATTTTTAGAATCAAATTTTCAGCGAGGGAGCGATTGAGAGAATAGAACGAAGCATTCCAACACGAACCACACGGAAATCGATCCACGGACGACTCGCACACACAGGTAACTTTATTTTTTGAGACAATCACACACACGTAATTACGAGACACATCTTTAAATTCACTAATGGACCGAGCTCATTTGTTGCCGGCGGTATGCGGAGACAATCGAAATCTCCGCTTAAAGCGGAGAATAGGGTAGTCTCAAAAAAAAAAAAAGCGGAGAATAGGGGCCGGCACCCTTCTCCGTATCGGTCAACGGAACGCAAAGGGTGTTTGGAACCGGATCAGAGTACTCGCATCATCATCTATGATCGATATATAAAGTCGCTAGGCCTGATTCGTGAAGCTAGAGTGCGGAACGTGGGGCCTGATTTTCTTTGTAGGTCGAGCAGCCTTAGTTCCGGACTGACGAGACGTCGTCGATGGAGCACGACCGTATCAGCCTCCTCCCCGACTGCATGCTGGGCAGCATCGTCTCCCTCCTTCCGCTCAAGGACGGCGCCTCCACCATGGTGCTCTCCCGGCGCTGGCGACACATATGGTCGTCCCTACCGCTGGACCTCGACCTCGACATCAGGTCTCGCCACAAGGGTCTGCTCTCCGATCCATTAAACGACAGCCGCGTAATATCAGCCATCCTCTCCTCCCACGGCGACGGAGCGGCGCCTATCCGACGCTTCCACGCAGGCACCCGCGCAGACTGCTCGACCGGCGACTGGGTGCAGATCCTATCGCAGAGGCGCATGGACGGCAGCCTCGTCCTCAAGTTCGCGGACGTCGGGGCGCGTCCGCCACTTCCCATTGTCCTGCTGGCGAGCGCCGGCGCCGCGCTCCGACACTTGGACCTCGAATGGTGCCGTGTCCGCGGCATCATCGCTCCTACGGGTCTGGCGTTCCCTAACCTAGAAAAGATCCGCCTGTCCCGCATGGGGATCCCCGAGAGGCTGCTGCACGCCATGATCGCCGCCTGCTCAGCACTCCGGGAGCTGTACCTTGACAGCGTCTATGAGCTCCGCCGCTTTGTCCCACGCTCCCGTACCCTCACCCACTTGTACATCAGGCCGGAGGTTCCGCTCGACGAGATCTCCTTCAGGGACACGCCAAATCTTGAAACACTCGTCTTCTTGTTTGTCGACGTGTGGCGCCTATATCCCGCCATTGTCACAAAACCTGGCCTGCCTTCTAGGGTAGACCTTGTACTTCCACCGCTAGACTCGCCCAGCTTTGCGATTATGCCTATGGTACGTATAGCACTGTTTTCAATGCACCTAATATGTTGTAAATGTAAAGTCTTGCTAATTTTTTTCCCTCCTTAATTTATTCATGTAGAGGTCGATATCCATCGTAACAACACTCTATCTCCCCATCAAATTCAGCGATGGTGAGGAACTCAGGAAGGCTTCCGACATGTTAAGCTTATTCCCAGCTTTGCAGGTTCTTCGGATTTTGGTAAGCATCAAACTAGCTTTGCACGTTTTCAGTTCACATTTCTTCGGATTTTGGTATGATCTTTCGTTTCTGCTATTTTTGAATAAACTGAATTCAGCTTCAATGTATTTTAACTAGGCACTAGGACTTGTTCCTTACATTGGCCAATCAAAAAGTACTTCCCGCAAAAAAAAATTTACTAAGCTATATGTTTTCGGTAAAACTTATAATTATGTACATTGTCTTATTCTAAGTAAGTTAATAAATCATTTATCTTTGACAGTGCTTCAGCTCTAGTTCGAGCGAGGATGAAGACATATTTGGGCAGTGGCAACCGGCAGCTGACAAAATTATGTGCCTAAATAAGCATCTCAAACGTGTGGTATTTGTAGAGTATCGTGGCACTAAAGGGGAGATGGAACTGGCAAGATTCCTCATGGCCGGAGCAAAAGTTTTAACAAGCATGCAAATTCTTTATTCTGGTAACTGGAGTGATAAGAGAATCAGCACCCAGAAAGACATGATATGTATGGGTGGTAAAGCATCGTCCGAAGCTCAAGTTAACTTTGAGAAGTTCAGTCACACCATACATAGTAATCTAAGAAATGTTCGCTGCCATGTGCACCAACTTTGCCTAGTTTGATGAGAAATGATTTTCTTCACGAGCAGAATTTTTGAAGCTTTGATATAGTTTGATCACTTACGGACATGAACTCTGTAGTAAATTCGACATTGGTCCATGGTTTATTTTGTAGTAAAATTTTATATGGCCAGTTTTTTCGCTTTAATTAATTGTTGATTGTAATATTTGGCCCCAAATATTACACTAGCTAGGTGACGCAATATCCAATAGTCTAATACCATCTTCCGAAGGCATTTGAGAAGATGTGGTGATCGAAGTAATGGAAAACCAATACTAATTAACACTACTGGACTAGCAGTAGTAGAAAAAGACCCTTTAGTCTCGGGTTCGTAAGGGGTTTTAGTTTCGGTTGTGCAACCGGGACTAAAGGGTCGCGACTAAAGACCCCCTTTTAGTCCCGGTTGCTTACGAACCAGGACTAAAGGTACATCCACGTGGTTCCGCGCATCGGGCGAAAATATCTCCAGATTTTGTAATTTTTTTATTTTTATTTTTTTCACTCCATTTTTTCTATTTTTTCGGAATTCCTATTATTACCGTTATTTGCATAGTTTAGTCTATATCTCTAACTACACTTATCTCTACTCAAATTACTTACTCGTGGTCACACTTCCCGCTCGGTCACCCATCCTCCCACACTAACACGCTTAACTTCCGAGTTCCATTCCTTCCCGCATCCAAGTGCTTCGCGCACATGTATGTGATACTAGTATCATATCAATCATATTAACATGTTGGTTGATGTCACATTTATTTATTGTTTGAATTTCAAATAATTCTTTTAATAAACAAAAGTAATGATGTAATAATGAACTTGAATAAATAAATAAACATTAACTTTTTAATTTGTATTTTTTAACCGGGACTAAAGGATCGCGACTAAAGACCCCCTTTAGTCCCGGTTGCTTACGAACCAGGACTAAAGGTACATCCACGTGGTTCCGCGCATCGGGCGAAAATATCTCCAGATTTTGTAATTTTTTTATTTTTATTTTTTTCACTCCATTTTTTTTCTATTTTTTCGGAATTTCTATTATTACCGTTATTTGCATAGTTTAGTCTATATCTCTAACTACACTTATCTCTACTCAAATTACTTACTCGTGGTCACACTTCCCGCTCGGTCACCCATCCTCCCACACTAATACGCTTAACTTCCGAGTTCCATTCCGTCCCGCATCCAAGTGCTTCGCGCGCATGTATGTGATACTAGTATCATATCAATCATATTAACATGTTGGTCGATGTCACATTTATTTGTTGTTTGAATTTCAAATAATTCTTTTAATAAACAAAAGTAATGATGTAATAATGAACTTGAATAAATAAATAAACATTAACTTTTTAATTTGTATTTTTATTTTTTTTTAAATTTTTAATTTTTTTTGCCAAACCTAAAACCTAAAAATTTGAAAATCTAAAAATTGGGTAAAAGTAATAGTAATCTTTATGCAGGATGCAATTATTAATTTTATTTTTTAAAAAAATAAAAATATAAAATCCGTAATTTATAGCAAAAACTAAAATCTTCGTGCTTTCATATTTTCATTTGGAATTTTGAGAATCTAAAAATTGGCTAACCGGGTGAATTCGGATGTAACTTTTTCCCACGATGATTTTGATATATTATACTTTTTTTCCGACGTCGTATGCAAAAGTTAATGCGGTTTTACCATTTTTCAAACCTTTTTTTGCAAAATAAGTGAAAATTCGAATTTCTTAATTTTTACATAATAGTAGGTTGCGTAACATACAAGAATCTCAAAAGATTTTATTTTTTGAATTTTCTATCATTTTCTTTTCTATTTTATAGAGTTAAAAAGGCGATCCACAGGGGGGGTGAAGGGTGCGTGGGGAGTAAAAACCAGAAAAATAACCTTTAGTCCCTGTTGGTGTTACCAACCGAGACTAAAGTGGCCTGCGCCGGCCACAGCCCACCATAGCCCTTTAGTCCCGGTTGGTGTTACCAACCGAGACTAAAGGGTACCCTTTAGTCCCGGACTGGAGCATTAGTCTCGGTTCACCAGCAGAACCAGAACTAAAGACCCCATTAGTCTCGGGTTAAAATATTTGGGGACTAATGGGTTGGGATGGAAGTCCTTTTTTCTACTAGTGAGATGTACTTGTCGAGTGTCACCGACATTCAGCACAGACCTAAATACAGCTGGCAACGTCAGTGCCCAGTGCCACACCAGCTAAACTATACTCAGCAAAAACATGTTTGTCAGGTGTTATCAGACTGGTCAAACAATACACTCGGCAAATAATCAATATTGATGAGTGTTGTACTTTGCCAATTGTTTTATCCCGAAATTCGGTTTAGGGTGAGGCTTTGTGAGAGTTCTCGGCACTCGGCAACCATGTAATTTCCGGTAGTGTGAATTGGAGCCCATCCATCTTTCTAGTGTTAGGATGATCTATTTCCCGAGTGGGCCCAACGGCCCACCAGGCCCCTTGTGAAAGGACACGGATGTCGCCTAGAGGGGGGGTGAATAGGCGGTTTAAAACTTTTACGAGATGGGCTTAACAAATGCGGAATAAAACTAGCGTTTACTTTGTCAAGCCCAAAGCCTATATACTATGGTTCACCTATGTGCACCAACAACTTATTCTAAGCAAAGGTTCACCTATGTGCACCAACAACTTAAGCTAAGTAATACAAGCAAGTACGTGATAGCAAGATATATATAACTTCAAGCACGATGGCTATCACAAGGTAAAGTGCATAAGTAAAGAGCTCGGGTATAGAGATAACCGAGGCACGCGGGAGACGATGATTTATCCCGGAGTTCACACTCTTGCGAGTGCTAATCTCCGGTGGAGAGGTGCGGTTGCTTAGTGCTCCCGAACGCCACAAGAGGCTCACCTTGAGGTGTGGTTGCTCGATGCACACCAACGCCACAAAGGCCTCACCCCAAGATGCGGTACTCACACCACACACCGAACGCCACGAAGGCGCCTCACCTAAATCTCCGGTGACCCTCGCCACAAAGGCCTAGGTCACGGTTCCACTAAGGGATTTCCTTCGAGGCGGAAACCGGGCCTTACACAAAGATTGGGGCACACATCCACAACTTAATTGGAGGCTCCCAACAAATCGCCACAAAGGCGTAGAATCCGTCTAGGGTTCCAAGAACCCAAGAGTAACAACCTTCTTGCTTTCACCACCACGGATCACCGTGGAGAACTCAAACCGATGCACCAAATGCAATGGTAAGAACACCACAAAGATGCTCAAGTCCTTCTCTCTCAAATTCCAACAAAGCTACAAAACCTATTGGGGGAATAAGAGAGGAAGAACAAAGGAATTCACAAAGAACACTAAGATCCTAGAGAGTTCCACTCACAAAGAGATGGATTTGATTGGTAGAAGTGTAGATCTAGATCTCCTCTCTCTTTTCCCTCAAATGGGGGCAAGAATCATGGAGGGATTGAGAGATAGTGCAAGCTTCTCTAGTTCAACAATGGAGGAGAGAGAGAGTGAGAGAAGCCTTAGCCCAAGGAGGAAGAAGGGGGTATTTATACCCCCCAAGAAAATCGAGCCGTTGGGCAAAACCAGGGCCGGATAATCCGGCCTAAGTAAGGGCCGGATAATCCGCCCCCCGGATAATCCGGCCTCGGGGACAAAACTTGGTCAAAATCCGGCCAAAAGTCCGGCCTCACATCGGACTTGCTTTTCTTCAGGTCCTTAGCCATTTTTCGAGGGGCCGGATATTTCCGAAATGTCCGGCCCGGATAATCCGGCCCTGGGACAAAACCGGGACAATATCCGGGCAAATGTCCGGCCCCTATACTGAGCAGCAAATCCTTAGGTCCTTAGCCGATTTCGAGGGGCCGGATATTTCCGAAATATCCGGCCCAAGTAAACTGCAGAAACACCAAAACTAAAACGGGCATAACTTTAGCATTCGGACTCCGATTTTGATGATCTTGGGCTTGTTTTGAAGCTAGGAACAAGCTCTACAAGATCATGCAGGAAACCATCATAGTCCAACAAGGGAGGATAGAAACAAATGATGAAAGGTTTGACCTATCTAAAAATACATACCGGTAAAACCTCCAATCTCGAAAATGCAACAAGTTGCCCGTGCAAAAACCATTCTTGATGAACTAGAGCTTGTCATGAGAATAAGCACAAGCTCTAAATCATCACATGGATAAGATCCAAATGACAACCAAGAAAGATGATGAACCAAACTCGAAAACGCAACAAGTGATCTATGCGAAATCCGTTTCGATGAACTAGAGCTTGTCATGAGAATAAGCACAAGCTCTAAAACATCACATGGATAAGGTCCAAATAACAACCAAGAAAGATGATGCAAGGATGCAAAGGTTTGAGCTCTCTCCGAACGATACGATCGAGTTACTCACTCGAGAGCCCTCTTGATAGTACGGCAACTAAACTATAAACCGGTCTCCAACTACACTATGAGACCGGTGAGAAAGAAACCCTATCAAGAGCAAACCTTATACTTGCGCATTCCACTTGAGCTTGATGACGACGATCTTGACCTCAACAAGATGGAACGCCTTTCTTGCTTGTGCTTGCTTGACGAAGTCTTGTAGATTGCTCCCCCATAAACCACCATGGGAGAGCTTCTTCTTCGGCGCATCTTCACTTAACCATGACCACCATGTGGATGGCAAGACTCAAGCAAAGGATCTCTTCGAGATGGCTCATCTTGAACTTGCACTTCATTTCTTCATTCTTCATCATGTTGATGTCTTGAAGTAACTTGAGGGCTCACTTCATCTTCATCTTCAAGACATACTTGACACTTGATATCCTTCATCAATTTCTTCTTATTGCAACCTTGAAGCCAACATATGGTTCAAGAATAGCCTATGGACAACTCCTACAAATATAACTCAATGCAAACATTAGTCCATAGGGATTGTCATTAATTACCAAAACCACACATGGGGGCTCCATGCACTTTCAATCTCCCCCATTTTGGTAATTGATGACAATCTCTTTGAGAGGGTTTATATAAGGAATTTAAGTAACAAATAAGTTGAATATATAGAGCAAACTCCCCCATAATATATGCATGTGTGAATGATCTTGACTTTCATTGCATATATTGGCATTCAAAGCCTAGTGGAGTTTCCTCTAAATATTCAACTATGCAAAGGAACAAGATTTAATGCAATAAAGGCACATGCTTAAGCACAAAGCAAAGACATAACCAAATTCCCTTAAACCCTCCAAACTTCTCCCCCATTGGCACCAATTGCCGAAATGGGTGAAAATTTTTGAAGGCCAATATACTGAGAGTTCCTCCATAGCGTGTGCATTTCTCATAATTTGAGTGGAATCAAATGCACATATCCAATGACGAATATTCGGAAGGAATCACACTATAGATAGGATCAAAGATTGCAAAAAGATAACAAAGTCTAGAAGCTTCAACAAATGAAGCAAGCAACCAAATGAATCACAAAGAGGATACCAAAAGAAAGATAGATATTATGATAAGATCAAGAAGATTGCTATAAATAATATGAGGAATCTCCCCAAGGTTTGTGCACAAAACTAGACAATTTGCATTGGAGTATAAAGTGCACAAACATGGAATCATCACTCCCATAATATCATTCAAAAACAAAAGATACCAAGTGAATCAAACTCTAATGATCACCACAAGATAGTGTTCTAAATCAAATGAGGAAGCTCCCCAATGTACATGCATAAAATAAAATGTTGCATTTGAATACAATATGCATAACATGGAATCCTCACTCCCTCATTTAAAACACAAACATTTGTAATAGATCATAGATAGAAAAGTAAGCTAAACACTTGCAACAAACAAATAGTTGAGCAACAAGTAAGAGGCACCATAATAAAAAGGCTCAACCAAGATGATATGTGAAAGGCATGATAAAGCATATTATAAGACTATTACAAGGATGAGCAAAAACATCATCATAGTTTTTCAATGAATTATATTGCTTAGCACGACCAATCAACACGCAATAAATAAATAAGATATCAAAAGGAGATGTATCATCTCTTATGTGTATAAGTTTCTCTAAGTGGGCAATATCACAAAGATATTTATCCACAAAGAAACATGCACACACAAAATAGATACGCAAGAAAAATAGTATGATATCCAAGACGAAGTCATGCAATATACCAATAAGAATTTTTTCTTAATAGCATGGCCAAAGGCTCAATTTTATCTTATTGTACATTCATGAACTTCAACCACAAACAAATAAAATACATCACAAATATCAACAAGGGATAGAAGATAGTTGGGATGCATTTGAGAAAGGCAACAAGTATCACAAACGAGGATACCAAAAGAAGTAACTAAATTTGCACTTTCATCTATATTGCACATGTGAGAGCCTTGAGGAATTGATATGCAACAAAATTGCTAGATAGGCATAGTTGGGATGGATGAATCATGAGCATGACTTAAAATACTTCCCAACAAATGCACTCATCTCAAATTACTCACATTCACAATAAAGAGGTTTCATTAAGACTTTTGCAAGAAGCACAACATTTGCAAATAAAGAGATTCATGCCAAGGTGCAACCATAAGGTTGGATACAAGAAAAGTATGCATGAGAAGATACTTGTTACCAAGATAGAATTGGTGTGGATGTAGTAGATATGTGTTCGTTGACCATCCTAGCTTGCCTCAAGTTACGATTGAGTCACCACTTCTTTCCAAGAGTGAGACAAGCATTCAATGCATATCCATTGTACCTAACACAAAGGTAAGTACAAAATGGTCCCCAAACTAATTGGGTCCGAAGTAGTTAGACACACTACAACATATAGGACAAACTCCACAATTCTATGTGCATATAGATATGAAATTGAATTTCATGCACATCTTAGCCAAATTAGGATTTGATGGAGTTTACCCTATATATTGGATCAAAGAAAGTGACACATGCCATAAGATATACACATATTAAATATGCATGCACAATACTTTCAAGAACCAAAGGAAGATACCATTTGGACAAAACACCAAATAAACCAAGAGACAATGGTTGTCCAAATTATATCAAAGAATCAAATCAACACAAGATTCACTCCAAAGACTTATCTCATTATAAGAAGCTAATTAAACCTAAACACAAAGGAATGAGATAACCAACTCCCAAGAGAGCAAGGTTCCAACAAATAAAACAAACCCTCGAAACTTTTTATGATGGCACAAAGTACCAAAAAAAAGAAAATTTTATGTCTCCCAAAACCAAATTTTTGATAAAGATCAAGAGATGTTAAGCATTCTAATAATATAGAAGAGCTCCCCCAAGTTTGGTGCATTATCTAGGATTTTTATATGAATACAAAATGCACAAAACTAGGATCATCACGCTACCTATATCTTCTAACAATGCTAAGAAAGTTTGAATAGACAACTTAGATCCATAAGATGCAAGGAAGACACATGGGAGTCAAAGCACAACAAATTCATGGCAATAAATAAGGCAATATAAATACAAGAGCCAATGTAGATATGATCAATAAATATCTACCTCATAATTGATTACCAATTGTCCTAGGACAAGAGGTATTAGGAAATATTTCCCGGTGGTAGATTGTTAGTATACATAAGATCATATTTACAACGAACAAAGCATATGGTAAAAGATAAGAGTTAACCATCATGCAAAGATAGTTTCTTGATAGCTTCATTTAGTCATACCAACATGCAAGGCAATTAATAGTATTCATACCAACATGCAAAGCAATTAATAGTATTCATACCAACATGCAAAGCAATTAATAGTATTCATACCAACATGCAAAGCAATTAATAGTATGACTTGAAGCACATGGTTTTCCAAAAATGTATTGAGGGACACGTTGTGAAAAACCATGCCAAGAAAAACTTTCACAAATAAGATCCAAGTAGAGATATTAATGGACATTAGAATTTGAATTTCTCATGAAGATGACATACCACATAGAGACTAGATAATCTCGCAATATCAATTCTAAGTGATATTCCCCATGTACACACATTGTTTAGGATCATGAAATTCCCAAAGGAATATCACTCCCCCAAAATGGGATTGTCCATTAATCGCTCATAAGAGCCATATAAGATACAACAAGATGCAAAGAGGCTCCAACACAAACACAAATACATGGTGTGCAACCCAACATGCATAGACTTGATTTCTCAAGCAAAACTATTAGGAAGCACAACATATACAAACACATGTTAGGAACAAAACTAACACATGCAAAGGGGCGAGTAACTTCCAATATAAATGAGTTGAGAACATGTTACCGCAAGGAGGAACATTGGATATATGATAGTAGCAAGATAATCAAAAGACTTGGCTTGATATAATATAAATGATGAAGATCCCTTAATTCTTCATGATGTAGCCAAGTCTCCAATGCCCTCAACCAAGCACCTATTGATCAAGTTTTGGATTGTTGGTCCCCAACTAAGTTGGGTCCTAAGAGGTTAGTCACAATAGGCTTGGCAACCCAAATGGTTCTTTTCTTGACACCAATTTGAGCACCAACAAATTTGGCAAACACATTGCCACCCTCATCCTTACGAAGAGAATAAACATCATCAACGGTGATAGAGTTGGATGAGGTACCAATAGTGCAAAAGGAGAAGATGTGACCCTTCTCGCGGCATATGTAGCAAGTTCTTTTCTTCTCCTTCTTCTCACTAGATTTCTCCACAATGGGAGCATTGGCTTGATTCTTCTTGGGAAGTGGCATTTCTTCAACTTGAGGTTGAATATGAGTTTGAGCTTGAGGCCGCTTCCCTTTTTGCTTCTTCTTAAAAGGGCAAGATCTAACATGATGCCCTTCAATTTTGCACTTGAAGCAAAACAATCTTGGCCGGGTCTTTGACTTGTAATTGGCCCTTCTTAGTCTTGTTGTTCTTGGACTTGTTCTTGTTGTTGGAGTTGAATCCAAGTCCACTCTTGTCATTGGGGGATTGTTGCACACTCAACATCTTGTAAATTTTGCATTTCCCTTCATGACACTTTACCAAGTCGTTCTTCAAAGAAGTGACTTGGGCCTTGAGCTCTTTGATTTCCTCTACATGGTTAGTAACAACACAAGTACTAGAGGAAGTAGAACCTTCATTGTTAGAGCAACAAGGCAAGGAAGATAATTCATCACAAGATTTAGCAATACTATGAGTGGATGAATTACAAGGACTAGCACATGGCAATATAGCATTTTGAGTAGTAGTGCTAGTATCCACATGAGGCTCACAAGGTGTTTCCTTAGATATGATAGCCTCATGAGCTAACTTTAGCCTATCATGAGAGGCTAGAAGATCCTCATGGGAGCTAGAAAGCTTTCCATGATTTTCTTCCAATTTCCCATAATTGCAAGTTAGCAAATCAAGTTGAGCCCTTAGCTCAACATTCTCCTTCAAGATAGATGCTTCACAAGAAGTAGAGTTAGTATCACAAGCATCATCACAAGACATATCAAGAAGAGAGGGTAACATAGCATGCTCTTTTAAATATGAAGCTTGTAGTTGCTCATATGACTTGGTGAGGATAGAGTGCTCGCTCTCCAAGGCCTTGTGGGCCTTGTCTAGATCATCTAGATCCTTAACAAGTTTATCATGACCAACACCAACTTTGAACTTTTCATTTTTAAGCAATTTTAGTTTAGCTTTAGCATGGTCTCTTTCTTTAGTGAGTTTAGCAAATATTTCATTTTGAGACACCTCAAGGGTTTGAAGTTGATCCTCAAGAGAGGATACGGTCTCTTGTTTTTCTTCAAGATCATTCTTTAAAGATGCTACATCATCGTCATACTCTCGTTCAAGAGCACTCTTTTTATCAATGGTGTTCTCATGCATCCAAATAAGTTTTTGGCTCTCAATAGCGGTAGTCAAGATTTCAAAGAAGTGAGAGCTAGCAATTTTATCTTTGTAAAGAACCTTGAATACACTCTCACCTTTATCGCGTAGAGAGACAACCCAATCCTCTTCTTCATATTCATCCTCATTCTTATCACCACGAGACATATTAGGTTCCATGGTAGGAGGTACCGTGGAACCCTTGGCCATAAGGCATATATGAGGACCGTGAGATAAAGATGAGGAGTTACTTGAGGCTCCTTTCAAGATCTTGTCTTGACCAATAGAATCTTTGGTTTCCTCTACATTGTTAGACACACAACAACTAGAGGAAATAGAATCATTTTATCATGGCCACAAGACAATGCAAGCATATCATCATTAGATTTTTTCAAGCAACTTACACATGATATGCAAGGACTATCAACACAAGCATGTAAATCATTTCTAGTGCTAGATGTGTTTAAGTCCAAAGATGAAGCATTGCAATGAGATAGAGATGAAGAATCATCAATAGTAAGCTCAATATCAATATTGCAATTTTCATCACCACTCACCACATCATTACCTTGTGTATTACCACACTTTGGTGAAGTGGATGAAGATGAGAACTCATCACGGCCGGAAGTGGAAGCAATACAATCATCCTCAATAATATTGGACACATCATATTTGTCTTGAAGCTTTGTCCATAATTCATGAGCGCTCCCAAAAGGCATGATTGAAGAAGTAACTACATTGCTCACAACAATGGAAAACACATGAGAAGCAAGAGCATCGAGACAAGAGTTTTTCTTCTCCTCATAAGATAAATTTTGGGGATCCTTAGGAGAAGAAAAACCCATGTCAAGAAATCGCTCCATGTTCGGGGAAATACCCCGCAAAATATTAAGCACATAAATTTTCCATAGAACATAGTTTGTGCCATCAAATATAAACAAGTTATTGTGATCTAATCCCCTAACCGACATCTTTACTCTCAAGGCGGTGAAGCCTAAGAATGAGAGACCTTGCTGCGATACCAATTGAAAGGACACGGATGTCGCCTAGAGGGGGGGTGAATAGGCGGTTTAAAACTTTTACGAGATGGGCTTAACAAATGCGGAATAAAACTAGCGTTTACTTTGTCAAGCCCAAAGCCTATATACTATGGTTCACCTATGTGCACCAACAACTTATTCTAAGCAAAGGTTCACCTATGTGCACCAACAACTTAAGCTAAGCAATACAAGCAAGTATGTGATAGCAAGATATATATAACTTCAAGCACGATGGCTATCACAAGGTAAAGTGCATAAGTAAAGAGCTCGGGTATAGAGATAACCGAGGCATGCGGGAGACGATGATTTATCCCGGAGTTCACACTCTTGCGAGTGCTAATCTCCGGTGGAGAGGTGCGGTTGCTTAGTGCTCCCGAACGCCACAAGAGGCTCACCTTGAGGTGTGGTTGCTCGATGCACACCAACGCCACAAAGGCCTCACCCCAAGATGCGGTACTCACACCACACACCGAACGCCACGAAGACGCCTCACCTAAATCTCCTGTGACCCTCGCCACAAAGGCCTAGGTCACGGTTCCACTAAGAGATTTCCTTCGAGGCGGAAACCGGGCCTTACACAAAGATTGGGGCACACATCCACAACTTAATTGGAGGCTCCCAACAAATCGCCACAAAGGCGTAGAATGCGTCTAGGGTTCCAAGAACCCAAGAGTAACAACCTTCTTGCTTTCACCACCACGGATCACCGTGGAGAACTCAAACCGATGCACCAAATGCAATGGTAAGAACACCACAAAGATGCTCAAGTCCTTCTCTCTCAAATTCCAACAAAGCTACAAAACCTATTGGGGGAATAAGAGAGGAAGAACAAAGGAATTCACAAAGAACACCAAGATCTAGATCTAGAGAGTTCCACTCACAAAGAGATGGATTTGATTGGTAGAAGTGTAGATCTAGATCTCCTCTCTCTTTTCCCTCAAATGGGGGCAAGAATCATGGAGGGATTGAGAGATAGTGCAAGCTTCTCTAGTTCAACAATGGAGGAGAGAGAGAGTGAGAGAAGCCTTAGCCCAAGGAGGAAGAAGGGGGGTATTTATACCCCCCAAGAAAATCGAGCCGTTGGGCAAAACCAGGGCCGGATAATCCGGCCTAAGTAAGGGCCGGATAATCCGCCCCCCCGGATAATCCGGCCTCAGGGACAAAACCTGGTCAAAATCCGGCCAAAAGTCCGGCCTCACATCAGACTTGCTTTTCTTCAGGTCCTTAGCCATTTTTCGAGGGGCCGGATATTTCCGAAATGTCCGGCCCGGATAATCCGGCCCTGGGACAAAACCGGGACAATATCCGGGCAAATGTCCGGCCCCTATACTGAGCAGCAAATCCTTAGGTCCTTAGCCGATTTCGAGGGGGCCGAATATTTCCGAAATATCCGGCCCGGATATTTCCGAAATATCCGGCCCAAGTAAACTGCAGAAACACCAAAACTAAAACGGGCATAACTTTAGCATTCGGACTCCGATTTTGATGATCTTGGGCTTGTTTTGAAGCTAGGAACAAGCTCTACAAGATAATGCAGGAAACCATCATAGTCCAACAAGGGAGGAAGAAACAAATGATGAAAGGTTTGACCTATCTAAAAAAGACATACCGGTAAAACCTCCAATCTCGAAAATGCAACAAGTTGTCCGTGCAAAAACCATTCTTGATGAACTAGAGCTTGTCATGAGAATAAGAACAAGATCTAAATCATCACATGGATAAGATCCAAATGACAACCAAGAAAGATGATGAACCAAACTCGAAAACGCAACAAGTGATCTATGCGAAATCCGTTTTCGATGAACTAGAAGCTTGTCATGAGAATAAGCACAAGCTCTAAAACATCACATGGATAAGGTCCAAATAACAACCAAGAAAGATGATGCAAGGATGCAAAGGTTTGAGCTCTATCCGAACGATACGATCGAGTTACTCACTCGAGAGCCCTCTTGATAGTACGGCAACTAAACTATAAACCGGTCTCCAACTACACTATGAGACCGGTGAGAAAGAAACCCTATCAAGAGTAAACCTTATACTTGCGCATTCCACTTGAGCTTGATGACGACGATCTTGACCTCAACAAGATGGAACGCCTTTCTTGCTTGTAAATGCTTGACGAAGTCTTGTAGATTGCTCCCCCATAAACCACCATGGGAGAGCTTCTTCTTCGGCGCATCTTCACTTAACCATGACCATCATGTGGATGGCAAGACTCAAGCAAAGGATCTCTTCGAGATGGCTCATCTTGAACTTGCACTTCATTTCTTCATTCTTCATCATGTTGATGTCTTGAAGTAACTTGAGGGCTCACTTCATCTTCATCTTCAAGACATACTTGACACTTGATATCCTTCATCAATTTCTTCTTATTGCAACCTTGAAGCCAACATATGGTTCAAGAATAGCCTATGGACAACTCCTACAAATATAACTCAATGCAAACATTAGTCCATAGGGATTGTCATTAATTACCAAAACCACACATGGGGGCTCCATGCACTTTCACCTTGACCTGCGTCCTGATCGGGGGCGCTCAACCCACTATGGTTGACGGCCCCCTGTCGCACTGCACTATATAATGAGGTGGGGGCCGGCGGCACATGATACGAGGTTCATCGCGCGCCGTACACCCCACCGATATCCCTACCGATCTAGGGTTCGCGATGAGTGACGGGAAGCACCGCCACCACCACCTCTCCCTCGCCCATTCGCCGCTGCCACCATGTCGACGTCTGAAGGCTCCTCCTCGAAGGGAGAAGGTATGCCCCTGTCTCTCTCGATCTCTCTCAGAACTCGCAGTATACAGACATCCATATTTCTACCGATTGCATCTAGCCTAGTCGATCCAACGGATCTAACATCTAGCTCTTAGATATAGTAGTTTGGAATTAATCTTACACGCCTCATAGTAACTTCAAAGTGGCCTCATCCACACGGTGGAGTGCGGCTATGTAGATCCAAAATACCTCCATGTTATGATGAATATTTTCGAATAAAAATATTCCAAAAAGCCTAGTTAGCACATATAAAGTTACATAAACTGATTTAATACCAATAATAATTTTTGCTTCCTATTTGCACTTAACATGAGGATCAATCTCAACCGTTCTAAGGATTGTGCATACTTCTATCGTCTTGATGCAAAGTTTGGATCTCAATAAAAAATGCACTTTATTGAAAAAAAATTGGTGGTTGTCTCCGTGATAGCCATCTTTAGAACCTTATATAAAGTTGAGTTATTGATTTACTTAGAGGCGTTGAACAATATCTGCGAAATTTCATTGATTTTTTTATTTTGTGGCCTTGTGAAGAAAATGGGAATGATGGATCAAAATGAAACTTTGCATCAATTGGAAAAAAAATGCCATTTTGTCTTTTTTTCCACAATTTGCAAAGCTGAATTAATTTTGATGTTTTTTAAGAACACGTGGTATCCTATTAGGATCTCACACTTCAGTTCCAATACTTTGTTACGCTTGTAAATACACACTTTTGTTATGTTTCCGAAAAAGCGCTCGTGAAACAGAACACCAAAACATTTTCTTGCATTGACTTGTATTAAGAAATGTGCCATACTCGTCCGCTCATGAAAAAGTTTTGCAACTTTTTCTAGATAAGGATAAATCTATAGCTATACCTCCGTATCTAGATAAAGTTAAGAAGTTATTTTTAGAAACGGATGGAGTATATAAAATTATCTTATCCTAGTGAGAAAGAATTAGAAATTCTAAATTAGTGCTTACCCATCCATAAAAAGATGTCTCAATTTTATCAAAATATGGATGTATCTATATACTAAACTAGGTCTAGATACATCCAAATTTAGTCAAACTCGAGGCAAATTTATGGACGGTGGGAGTATATTTTTTGCGTGCAATTCCAAATGACTATACATTTGTAAATACACCACGGATTACATTTGGCAAGAGGTAGCTTGTGCCGCAAAACCATTATAAATAACCACCCATACTTCTCCCGATTAACAAACCAATAGTTCTTCTCCACGCCTTGCTCAGATTTGCGAATTACCAAACAGTCCTCACCGGGACGCTCCTGCGAATTTTCCACCTGGCGCCACGACCACGATGGCGACAGGTCCAGGAAAAGACCAGGACGACCCGGTCCATGTGAACCAGCAACACCAGAGCAAGGATTCCAAGACCGCCTTCACCACTGGGGCGCCGCGCGCCGCCCCGGCCGAGTTCGCCTCGCCGCCACCTCCTTCCGGCGTCGAGCAGTCCGGGGAGGGAAGAATCCCCGGTATCGATGGCTCGGGCTCCGCCGCCGCGGCGGTCAACGGAAAGGGCAAGAAGGTCGCCCCTCTTTCTCCCCCATCTTCCTCTCGTGGCTCCAGGGACAGTACGTCCTCCGCCGACGCCGCGGAAAGAACCAATGCCTCCTCTCGGCTACCTTCCTCCGCCCACCTCGAGCGGGTCGACGAGCAGCCCGGAGAGGGTAGTAGCCCAGGTGCCGACCGAAAGGGGGACAAGGCCGCTGTTCTTACTCAGGCGTCTTGCTCGCGTGATTCAGAGCGGAGCGACTTTTCCACATCCACCACCTCCTCCTCCGCCGACGCTGAGGCGGCTGAAGTCGTCAGCAGGAAGGCGGACGAAAAACAGGTGATGCCTCATTACTTCTGCTTGCGATTTCCCAGCGGGCTGTATTGTTCTTTGACTCCTTGAACGCTTCTTGGTTTCCTGAGAGTTTCTTGGATTCTTTGCCTCTCTGGATTAGGTGATATGCCCCGCGGCCACCAAAGAGAAATTCTTGAAGCAGTTCACAAGTCGTTGCAATTTGAAGGTATTGTCAAAATCTTGTTCTTGATTACATGTTATGGCCGATTTCATTTTCTTTTATCAATTGTGCAAATTTGTGGTGTATGTAATGCAGAAGCGGGATAGTGCTTAGGTTGATTTCTGTGCAATCATGACAAAATTTGGAATGGTGCAAATTAGCTAATTCAAAGGATAATCGAGGCCACGAAATCCGAATGCTCTGGCATCCAGTTTTGTGATATTGTTATTAGTTATTTATAGGTTCCACAGATTTACCGTGCTCTTGTTTCATAACCTGAAATATTTGAACCTGATGTTAAATCTGTAGGATTGTCACTTGCTAATAAGTCTGTCCTTAGACATAGATTTCCACCTGTTGTCTTATAGCATAGATTTTCTCTAGAAGATGAATATTTAGGGCTAATTTGACTTTCTTGTGATTCTTCACTGATATGAGCATTAATGTTTTGGATGGAATGGTTATATGAATAACTGGAGCTTGATTGGAAACTTGGTTGAATATGCTTATAGACGCAACTTAAAGCATGATTGTAAACTTCATTTTCTGACCTACAAAAGTTTAAGCTAATATTGCTTGTGTTTTATCTTCAAATTATGATCTAGCTGTCAGAAGACATTTCTGAGAATGGTTATGATGATAATTGCTTCAACAGCAAGCGCAAACTAGGAAACAAGGTGCGAAAACTGTCACCTACTTATTGAATACTATCTTTGCTTATTTACTTTATACTGAAATACTTTTGAATTCTCAAGTGTATTTACCTGTTCCATGAGATCAACCCTGTCTGGTTGCCATGTTGGTTTTGTAGATACCTCTGATGGTATTTGCAGAGCAATATAATAACAACACCACTTTCATGCAAAAGTTCGAGGTATATGCTGTATGGCATGTTGTTCGTATAGTATGTTGTTAACTCGACCTTTCTAACTTAGATTCCCTTCATAGATTCTTCAGGAAAAGTATCATTTCGTCAGACTGGCAGATGGTGATGGGAGTTGCTTCTACCGATCTTTCATTTTCAGCTACTTGGTAATCCTCGGTCTAACTGCTCTCGTTATGCTTTAATTTTTGCATTAACACTAAAATTAGTGCTTGAATATTTAGGAAAAGGCTGTAGCAATACCAGATAAAGATGTCCGTACAAATGAAGCTATACGTCTCAGAGAGCGAATTGAAAATGCTATGCACAGTTGTCTTCGTGGACTTCATAGGATGACAGATGCGCAATTTGAGCGCGCCTTTTCTGTACGTACATATGTGTTTTCTGGTTAAACCTTAAAATTGCGCAATATGCTATTCATTAACATGATTGGCTCTGCTATAAGTTGATGGATGTATTTTTCAGGGATCGGACTTTGTGATGACATTAATTGAAGACGGGTAATATTTTCAAGCTATTTAAAAATGACATATAAACTAAGCTTTTGTTGATTAAACCTTTCTGTTTTAGGCTCTCTGCTGAAGAATTGCATGAGAGAGAGTTGGCCGACAGTATCACATCAAAAAGTGAGAGCAGTTAACATTTGCACTGTGTTGCCTTGATGTCTTTTTCTTCTTGTCCGTAACAGTTTCTGTGTTCAGTTTTGCCCCTTCTTAGGACACTTGCCGAGATTGAGCTTTGTGCAAAGGAGAGCTATTATAAGTGGTTTCTGACCGACCATGTCTCGATTTTTGAGGTTAGAAGAATTGCCCTCCCCACCGGCTATCCATGATTCACGGTTCAGTAGATTAGTTTTCCTTTTGCATTACTTGGCAGTAGCAATCAAGATTGGCGACATGTGTCCAAGGGTATGCATAATCATCATATTGTGTGTCCGGCACTAAATTCTTTAAACTAGAGGTAACAATCACATGGTTACAAATAGGAAGTGAGAAAATCACATCTGCAAAGGGTGGCAACAAGGAGCAAGAGCTTCTGTCTCTGGTTTCACAGTTTTATAAATTCTGATGGAACCACACCTGAATTTGACTTTTGGTCTCTAAGATGTCGATATTTGTCTGTATTGCTAGAGTTTGGTATGTATTTGTGTGCTTGCAGTTTATAGCTTTAGATGGTTATTTGGAATCAACACAGGAAACTAGTGTGTCATTTAGTTTGCCTGTTGATCTCTTAGATATTGAATTTGGTTCACAGTGCACTTGTGCAGTTTTCAGTCTGTATGATTAATACTACTTTTCCTTGTCGCCAACAGTTATGTGCTGATGAAGTACGTCCTGACATTGGCGAAGCTAGCCACCTTACCATTGTGGCGCTTGTCAATGCCATCGGGATTGCCGTCACCATGGGCATAGTTGACATGACTGATGGTGGTATTGAGATGACATTTTCACCTGAATCTGGGAACGTGTCACCAGTTGCAGCCACCGTGTTGTACATGCCTGGGCACTACAATGTTTTGTATGAATCGTGAGTAGTATGCTGAGGTGCACACTCTGATGTGTAATATGTCCTTACTATTGGGCTACAGCCACAAATGAAATGCTGGCTGTTGGTTGATGTATATGAGGAAAGCTAACAAACATTTACATAGATTTTATGTTATGCTACTCCCGTGTTGCTGCTTGCTTGTTTGTTAGAGTACAAAACAACATATTTTGGGGGCACCTTTAGCATAAGCGACAAATTTTACTTTATCATCTGTTAAATGGTTGGTTGGTAACTTGGTATTCCCTTGCTCGCTTCCTCTTTGTACTCTACAATACCTTGTGAGAGCTTGAACCCTCTAGCATCTACTAGGATCAACACAGCAACTACTGATGAGTGACGAGTCATGATTGGGCCGACACTTCATCCGGTCCACGTCTAAGCACGCAAGCACATACATGAACCGTCGCTGCAAAGTGGGCCCTTCTATTACGTGCGCGCATATGTCAGACACGTACACACAACATTCGAATTGTTTAGAGACCTGGTACGTGGTACGTGACGTGCCTAGTACTAGGTTAAACAAGAGTCAAACGAACGGACACTCTACACATCAGAATCGATCGACCCGCCGGGACCGGGTCACCCGTGTCCACTACTAGCGCCTAAGAGCAAAAACAATAGTGTAGCCGGCAGCCAGCTATAACAATTCGTCATATCATCTATAGTTAACTTATAGCTAGCATGTACAATAGTAAGCTATAACAGTGTAGTACTTTTACAATACATGACCTACCTTTTAGTCTCACATAGTGCCTAGGAGCACATGCTAGAGCTGGCTATTGGATAAGAGCTCATTTATTTTCTCTCTCCTAATCTCTCTCCTCCAACTAAGCAAATTTATAATATTTTATCTCGTATAGCCACTGTACTTTATTGTACGCGAACAGAGCAAGTTCCCCGCCTCCATGCGTTCCGTCGGAGCTCGGCCACCACCCATCTCCTCTGCCGCCCCTCTCCTCCCACACCATTCTACTCCGCCGTTGTAGCATGCCAGTCTTGAGGATACTATCTTGGATACTAGCATGCCAGTCGCATACTATCTTGGATCTGACTCAAAAAGTAATTTACTTATCTCAAAACGCACAACTATCATGTTAATAACTTTTTCCTTTGAGGGATTCATGTTAAGAACTTAATTTCCAACCATCTTGAGGATGCCTATTTGTAAGCCAAAACCGGTTGCCAATACCGGCCTTGGTTGGGCTTGGGCCAAATAGTGAGAAATATCTCTCAAGCGTGCATGGAACGTAGTACTATCGACCAGACTCCATCTCTGACCGCAAGCTTTTACCCACTGTTCTGCCGTGAAAAAACACTGGTATTGTCTCATTGTCTGGTACATCTCGCTTCTCGCATACGCCACGAATTTGACACGCGAAACAATCCAAATTAAGAAGACGTACCTAAGCCGGCCAGGGAAACAAATGGCACAAGTTAATATTCCTGTACGTACACATGTAGATCAAGAATTCGGTGGATCGATCGATTAATCACAATGCAGACCATGTGAAATGAGTCGTCCAATTATCTAGCTATCACACAGCTGGTCCAATGAAAGCACCGGTCGTCCTGGTCGCCGGCCGTGCTCGCCGAAATAAACGACGCCGGCCGGCTTAGCTAGGTCGTCGACGTACTCTACAATACAAGGGGAGACCATAGAAAATCAAAATGGTCGAGAAAATATTTATGCTTCCCGACTCTATCTATGTACGTAGCTAGGAGAGCATCCGTGCATGTCTTCTTGTTGAATAATTGTTGATCAGGTCTAATATATCTACTATATCTATATATGCACACCCATGCATGACTTGGGATTTCGTACGGGTTTCCTCTTCCTCATCCTCCTCTCCTGGGCCTGTCGTGGTATCGTCACGGCATATGCCATAGGGTGGCTAAAGAAGGTGGTTCCTATGGTCTCACGGCGGTATTCGGATGCGGGTATGGGCACGAGCGACACGGGTATGTGGAGGTAAAACCTCTACTCCTGCTATGAGTGTATAAGATGATATCACAGTACAATGGTGCTCCTAGAGCTGTATCCGGCTGCTCGGGGAGGCTAAGGTAGACGAAGGTCTCTCTCCCAGAGTAGCGCTAAGACTAGAATGAGTAAGAAGTGATCAATCGTCCCCCGCACGAGAGGGGTAGTGCAGCTTATATAGACGCTGTCACTTTACATTGAAGTCCCTATGACCTAGTGGCCGACTGGCCGGCTTCGGCTTCCGCTCCTTCCCGAGGCGTTGACGTCAGGAGCCGTTGAGGCCTCATGGCCTGTCCCATCCGCCTGCCGGAGTCAGCGGTATGGAGAGGAAGTGTCCCTGTCGCCATCATGACCTGTAGCCGTACGGCGCCATGATGCCGTGTCCGGCGGAGGCACTGTTGCTCTACAGTGTCCCGCCCTTTACAGAGAGTGAGATCATCGTGGACTTTAGGAGCCGGACTACCTTTCCAGTTCCTTCTCCTGCAAGCCTTACCAACCCGGACCATGTCAGGGAGAAACAAACCAAGCCGGATATAGCAAGTTGAAGCCGGCCCAGTCACAGCGTAGTCGGCTGCGACCAGGCCAGCGTGGACTCTGAACCAGCCGGCTCCCAAGGCAGCCGGCCACGGCTCCAGCCGGCTGCTCCTCAGCCGGCCTTTGCCGCGGGCCGACAGGCCTTGAGCCAGTTGTTCTTAGTCCTTTGCCCTACCCGGGGTCTTCCCCCCCGACAGGGCCGAGGAGCTAGCTGCCGATTTTTCCAACAAAAAATGTTACTTATACACGACGGCATAAGTCAGAACTCGATGATGCAGTAAGCAGACTAAGTTGGCTTCCGTCCAAATTAATTAGCTGCGAGATAAATATAACTACTGTAATGCAATACACTAATTACAGAGTAGCTTGTTGCTGGCGTTAACAATGCACAAGAATCTTGAGATCTATTCCAAGTCCAACGTCAACAAGGCACAGCATAGGCCAGTTTTTGGTTCCAACAACCAGTTGACCTCAATCATCATGAGGAAGCAGATTTGTTTTATTCTAGATCAAGATCGAAGGTGTAAGCTATTGTGCAAGTGAGGATAGTTGATCATAGAATAACATGGAACATGGTTAGTGAAATTCTGCGTGGGCCCAAGTAAGTTGACTCGTGATTTTATACGCGTGCTGTGGCATATGCTGGCTTGTTAATTTCCATTAATTTGGGGAGTCGTTCAATTTGGCAGTGAGTTGCAAGGGGAAGCTATATGAGACGAGGCACTCCGGCGACTATGGCCTTCCAGGATGCAGACGATGACATGTGCCATGAGCCATTGCATAGGTCCAAGTTGAGATATCGAAGCAATTGTATATGCAGGTGTTGTGTGAATCACAATGGCTTAGAAAACAAAATCGCCATGCCTTAGTTTTATCACAATGGACTTGTGCTAGGGTTACATCCATGGTACTACACAATATATATACACAAGTGCACAATAACCTCTATATAAACTGATTAGTCGAATATAAGTACTTCGGGGCCTCGTTAATTCGGCAATACTCCTAAAAAGACTGTAAATATTTATATCCACTACGGGAACCAGTCAAGGGGCCGTCAGCACAGCCAGCCCTGCCGTCGGCCCACGCCTGTGCCGTCGGCACAATCTGGCCTTGGCACAGCCTGCCGTGCCGTCGGCACAGGCCAGGCCGTTTCCCCTAAAGCAATATTCATAGGCCCATCGTATCTCAAAAAGTTTGTACATGTGACATATTTCACCAAATAGATAGTGCATGTTGCTGTTGTTTGTCCTATACAATGATTTAATTACATGGAATTATTGTTTTCATCTGAATTAACATGTAAAGCGGCATGGAATTCTATTTAGTCGAACTAGTTCTAGACTCACGCCGTGTAATAGGTACAACCATTAACTTTAGGCAGGGATTTTGGGATATTACAGTTGCAACAAAAATACTACAAACATGTATGATCTTACTACAATACTGTACGCCGTTACACGAAAGGAATTAGAGAAATAAACCGTGGTAACATATATGCTCATAGCAAATACAATGAATATAGTTTCATAGAATTATGTCTCTTTTTTTGGTTCTACCAAATAACACAACATATATATCCGATATCACTGTAATTCTTTACAAGTCAATGCAACTTTAGTGCTACAATGTTTATTATTTGTTTTGAAATTTTTGATAACCTAGAAATATATAAAAGAATACAATATGGTAAACCAATATATATATCGTACTTAAATTATATCAATCGCCGGCCAGTTATGATATAGATTCTGTTGCGTTTAGCATGCACTAGAAAGTTGACATTTAGGATGTATACGGAAGGAAATTTCCTTCTGTGTGATGGGGAGATTACGTTGGGTGATGATAGCAGATCGACCTGAGAAGAAATTCCAAAGAGTTGACCTGGGCTCCATAGAATACTAATCCCTAGCGCCAGAAGCGCTCTTCGCATCACATGATCCAGCCCCAACTTGACCTTGGTATCCTTATCATTTGGATCACAACACCATGCACTACTGCACTGCACACACCCTCCAAATTAATCCTTCGCCATTAATTCATGGATCATAAGTATACGCGTGTAGCTTGACCTGTAATTATGACCCGTATTGCAATGTGTCACTTACATGTGTGGCCGCGCCACTTCCAGGCGTATACATATACCTAGAGTCAATTCGATTGAATAGGAAATTAGCTAGTGTCATGTAATAACAGGATTAAGAGAGGAGTTGCCCCCTCCCTCATTAACCCCTTTAATACGCATTAGACGTCCATACATTGACTTAGATGCCGCGAGACAAGCGGCATTAGGATTTAAGACCGTTCCTCCTTTTAGCTGTAGCAGTCTAGCAGAGAGACAAAGGTACACACAAGAAACCGGTCAAGGGTCGATCATGTCATCTTCTAAGAGGAAGAGGGAGGCAATAGATCTCGAGAGGAGGGACGACGCCGATGGTAGTGGAGGCCATCGCCGGGCCGAAGATGGCCCGGCAGCGGAGAAGAAGGGACAAGTCAAGCCAGGAGAGGCACCATCCGAAGAGGTGGTTGAAGCGGTTGTGGACCGGGGAGAAGACGGCTCCAAGGAGGAGATCAAATATGGTACTCCACAAGGAGGGGTGATGGAGGAGGACAAGCAATCAGCTGCTGACAACCGCGGCGGCGACGAGGAGAGCGATGATCAGACTGGCGATGATGCAGTTGGAACTCGCGCAGAAGACAAGCACATGGTAGAGGCGGCTCCCGGCGATCATAACCATACCGCCATGGCGCGCGACGAGGTACGCATATAGACATGTAGGTAGCGGTTAGTCATGCATGTGTTGCAACAAGGCAGAGAGGATCGATATAGAATTTTTCTTCTCATCTACCTGATGTATATGTTCTATCTTCAGCTGAGCACGATGCAGGAGGAGATGGAGAAGATGAAGGAGGAGAACAAGATGCTCCGGCTAGTCGTCGACCAGACCGTGCGCGAGTATAACGATCTGCAGACCAAGCTGGCAGCCTACCAGAAGCAGCCGGCAGATGAGCCTAAGGTAATAGCTACTAGTAATTAGATATACTAACCCAATACTAATATCATGTTATTAATCACAACAAATTAAGCTTCAATAGTATTACTCAATTAGTCTACGCATGTTCTAGCTAGCTCTAGCTGACTAGCTAGGCCATTACCCAATTAGTCTACGCATGTTCTAGCTAGCTCTAGGCAGTCTCGTGCATGCCGTTAATTATTTCTCCACGTGACACACCATAATTACCATCTGGATTCTGGAATCTGGATACGATCGATTTTGATCGCGATTTGATTTGCGTACTTGTACAGGAACCCGAGGTGTTCCTCACCCTCGGAGGCACGACGCCCGCCACCGGCGGCTTAACCGCGGAGGCGAAGAGCAAGGCGGATCAGGCGGCGCGGCGAAGACCTTCGGCGGGAAGCGACGAAACGGACGACCGCGGTGAGGGTCTAGGGCTGTCCCTCACCCTCGGCGGCGCGTCGTCGTACGAGGAGGATGCAAGGCACGACGGTGGCGCGGCACTGGACATCGTCAGCGATGGCAGGGAAAGGAGTTACGCGCTGCTGGAGAGTAGCAAGATGCATTCCCCGGCACCCCCGGTCGCCGAAGACCTCGCCGCTGCCGGAATCGGCAGCCAGGGCGGCGTCAACCCTGCCAACCGCAAGACTAGGGTTTCCGTGCGCGTCCGGTGCCAAGGCCCCACCGTAAGACACGGCGCGCATCATTCTCGATCACCACGTTGCACTGTTCTTATTGCTGGATCGCAACCATTTTAGCCATTGATTTGATGCTTGCAGATGAACGATGGGTGCCAATGGCGGAAGTATGGGCAGAAGGTCGCCAAAGGGAACCCGTGCCCGAGAGCCTACTACCGGTGCACCGTCGCGCCGGCGTGCCCGGTGCGCAAGCAGGTGGCTAATTAAATTTACACATTTATCGTTGCACCCGTTGCTTCAGATTGCGAGCTTGATCGATCGATAAGGTGTACTCCGTATCTATGCATGGATTTGATTGATTTGTCATGTGGGTGCAGGTACAGAGATGCCAGGACGACATGTCGATCCTCATCACGACGTACGAGGGCACGCATAACCACCCGCTCCCAGTCGGCGCCACCGCCATGGCCTCCACGGCCACCTCCGCCTCCGCAGCCACCTTCATGCTGCTCTCCAGCACCAGCTCCGACGCAGCTGTCTCCGGTGGACCTCCGCCGTCCTCCTCCTCCTCCTACCTCAGCCCCTACATGCAGCACAACTCAGCCTCTCACTCTCACTACCACTCATCGGCCGCAATGGCCGGCAGCGGTTCGCAGCACCTCAACCTGTTCGGCCATTCGTCTGCCCTTGCCGTTCAGCAAGGACCGCACCTAAAGTACCCGTGGCCTCCGAACCCTTCGCACGGCAGTAGTGCGGTTGGGTTGGGAGGGGGCAAGAGGCCATTCTGGAGCACCGGAGGCGTCAACGACGCCAGGCCGGCGGCGTTTCCCGAGAATGCTGGCACGGTGGCGTCGGACCAAAATAGGTTCTCCGCGGCAGTCGCCGCCGCGATCAACAACTTAACGGGGAAAGACGGGCAGGTGACGGGAGGCAACAAAGAGGGGGAGAGTAGCAACAAGTGGGGGGTGATTGAATCACTTCCACCCCATGACTAGTACGTGAAGTGAGACTAGGTAACTGTGACGGGATTAATTAAAGTCAGGAATTTGATTAGAATTCTTGTGTGCAAACAGATCAAAGCTAGGTGGGGATACACACATTGGGGGAGAAAATTAGTCCTTCTGTTTTGATATTTTAGGTTCTTTTGAAAACAGATTCCAATTGTTGATTATTAACCGTAAATGTGGAGATATTGGTTAATTGTCTGCTCAAGTCATCATTGCACCAACCAACCAAAGTTTGCACCTTCAAAAACATACCAAGGCACGTAAGATGTATATGTAATGTATAATCCAAGCCTCTCTCAAAATGATTGACACTTTTGCTAATTTTCAATTTCATATATTATTAGAATATATCATTTTAGGGGACTTTAGTAATAACCTAAAATTGCAAATTAGTTAGCTTAAATTTTCATCATTATTCAAAGTGTGCAATTGTAGTGTAAGGTTATTAGGTTCATGCAGTGTTTAGTCACTGCTTCATGTAAATGGTTGGATGTTAAGTCAAAGGCTAAGAAAAGTAGTTGTTCACGTAAAATAAGTCAGCCAACATATGAAGACATAACTAGTGGTTATTTCGAGTTTCAAGTTTGAACTGAGAAGGTAGATGTGCAAAACTACTACCTCTCCGTCCATAAAAAGATGTCTTAGATCTGTCTAAATTTGGATATACACTAAATAGTGTCTAATATATCCATCTTTAGACAAATCTAAGACATACTTTTACGAACGGATGGAGTATTAGATTTTGGTTTACAATATGTGATGTGTGTAATCTATATGTGACTTGTGTGTCATGCCTTGTCAGCCGGCTAGATGCAAAGTTCTATCTTTATCATGTTTACATGGGATGCTATATCCCTATAATTTCATTGCTAGCTAGTATAGACTGCATACAGGACTTGGAAGACACAATAGTGAGGCATCACCACAAGAGTTGGCAGCATGACAGAAGTCGGACACATGTCATTCCGCGAGTGAGGAAGGGAAATATTCATCACGGTTCGAATGGTTGGTAGAGTGAGCCCGGGTCATAAGACAACTGCGTAGGTATAAATAAGTAGAATACTGCATTTCCTACTGAGGTTACTATTTCAATGTCGGTTTAAAGCTCTATGGAGATGGAGATCACCATTAAGAGATCCATGCTATTTCACACTTAATATGCCTATTTCTGTTTTGTTATGTTTCACTATTCCTCCTAGCATGTAGATGGTGGAAGTAAAATCCCTCAAAGAATATCAAGTCGGTTGCTTCGCAAGTGTTGCATCATCACAAGTCGAGTATATTTGGTAGTAGTCCTATGAAAGTAGGGTGTTGTCAATACTCCCCGACTAGATGGGTTAGTGTTGGACACTTACTTCAGAAAGCACTAGATTAACTTGACGCGGCTATCATACGGTTATGGGCATCGAGGAAAAGGAGTTGAGGGTCGAGGCATGTGATGCCACCCAACTAAGAAGAGTCGTATAAAGATACGATCGGCAAGAGTAGTTGCCCACCTTGATCACTCGACCGCTACCGGTCACGTTAAAGCTCACTAATGAACTTGTTTATCTTCGATCATGAATCACTATATAATCATGAGAGGAGTGTTGGTTTTAGTGGGAGTATTTATATTAAAATATTTAATATTAATTTCTCTTTATGAATACTTCTCTTATGTGTCTTTGCATATTTCTCTTGTCGATCAATGGCAACCGGTAGCTCTCCATAGTTACCCAATTTTGCATTGAGGTTGATCTCATAGAAAGACAAACTTAATGAAAAAACTTCCTTAATCGAAGTAAATAAGAGTTGTCGAATATTTGGCGATTTTGGCTATCCATGTCACCCCAAAAGCATCGAGTCGTCTGATAGGGAGCCTAGGAGGAAACATGGAGCTGCATGGCTGGAAATCGTCCCCCACCTAGCTACTTGGGTCCGTGAGTCATCGACCTTGGGATATTTTTATGGAGAGTATTACACTAGAACCTACATCAGTTGATGCATACATCTTTTTTATTGCAAAGTTCATAATTAAAAAATGTTTACAGTTCAAGGTTCACATAAGGTAGATGCATATTTAAACCATAAAAAAGGGCAGAAAGCATCTATGCATCTTGGATCCAATTAGAAAGCCGCCAGCCGTTGGCTGAAAATATCCTGAGCAACCCTAACCAACTGGTATTTGATTGTTACATATAGTAGTAACATTAAATTCTCGTTGGTCCCTTGAGAGAAGGAAACACGATAGCTGAATTCTGTGCACAGTCAAGTATATATAACCTGCAAACAATTGAAGCTCCAGTTATGTTAAACGATGTATTATTCTTGCATGCCCATATTGACTAACATAAGCGGAAACATATATTCATATCCTAGCTTTTGTTTTCTTTTCAATACCATTTTGACAATTACCAAACATATTGGTGCTATTGGTCGGTGGAGGAACATTATACGGCAGGTGGAGGAACATTATACGGCAGGTGAACAGTTCGCCAAACAAGGGAAAGGACATGAAGGAATAAATATCGGCAAATCTATTTCTACTCTAACCTCGTTCTGGCGATTCGCGAAGTCAACAGTCTGGTCCGTGCAACTTCCATCCGACGTCCCGCGAGCGAGCGGTGCTCCATCCCCGACCCGGGCCCAGTCTCCAGCGTAATAAAACTGGGGTGCGCATAGTAAATTCCAGGCGTTTTCGAATTTTGGGAGTCGGGCTAGAACAGAGGAGAGAGAGCACCTTATTTTCCTCTCGTTCCTCCTCTCCACCTTGCTTGAATTTAGGTAGTTCTCGTGATTTTTATCCTCCAATTCCCGTCGAGAGTGAGGTCCGCTAGTTTGATGACATTTACTGGAGCTACATCTCGCAAGGGGGAGTGGTGGTCGGCATCTGTGGAGGGGGCGCAGAGATGTTCTCTCAAGTTGCCAGTTAGTTTGCGCTGCGTTGTTCGACGAGTCGTCGCTTACATCCTACCTCCTCGCCAGCAACCTCGAGCGGGCGGAGACTAGCTATATCCTCGTTGGCCACCTCTGCGGACGACCTGCTACATCTTCTTTGTCTACCTCGCACCGGGACGTCCTGCTTCATCCTCGCCCATCTCGCAATATCGATGTCGCCTGCTGCATTCTCATTGTTAACCTCGTCGGGGCCAACTCCTTGCGCTTTTTGCGGCTTCGACGGTGCCACCAGATACATCCTCGCCATCAACCTTAATGGGGCCAGTTGCTACATCTTCAAGCCGGCGATCTCCTTGGGTCCAACATGTCACATCATGACGGTGTCTGGTACATCTTCTGGCGCCAAATCTGCTCCTTCAACTCCGTCTGGAGGAAGGATACCAGTAAGGTACATCTTTGATTTGAGCGATTGATTTGTCCTAGATGTAGTACATTTTTTGCATTTTCTTCTCGGATTTGACCCCGGGAATGTAGCACGTGCAGTTTGAGTCAATGGAAAAGTTGCATGCTAGTGTTGAAAGTGTCGATGAAGACGGATCTAGAAAAATTAATCTTCGTATGAGTGTCTTGGATGTAGTGCATTTCTCTTGGATGTGCCTCTGTTGAGTGCATTTGTTTTGTCATATGATGTTACATGCAAGTTTTCTAAAAAAATAATAGCCGATGAGGATTGATATGGCCAGCTATACCCTGCAGTGAGTTTACATGCTATTAGTATATTTTGGTTACATGCTATTATTTTTGTTCACAAAAGTTTACATCAAAATCAAACTAGTAGATGGAATCATAAAAATCTTTAGATGGTACCAACTTTCTCAACAGATGGAACCACTGATTTTTCCATTAGGTGTAAGCTTTTGAAAAGCCACATCTAGTAGCTAGTTCAATCAGCATGTTTAAATTCTATCACATCTGGCATCAGCTGATGGAAGAACCATTGCACATGCAACTATTTTTTTGTACAGCATGTAACCACACTCTCTTCTACAAAATGTTATCCTTGCAAGTGGAACAAAAAATTGGGACAAATGGAACTAGTTGTTGATGTAGATGGAGCTTCACTGTATCATTTTGTAGGTGAAGGGGTTACGCTAGGCTTTTGTCATTTTTTATTAATCCAATGTTTGTTTTAGTAAACAAGAGGAATCACATGCAGGAACATAGTTGAATAATTTTTTTGTGTAGCACAAGACAGAAAACTTCATGGCATCTGGAGAAACTAGGAGGCCTGTTGTTTCCCGATTTTTGTTGGAATATCTTGGGATCCAACATGGTGCAGTGACCGACGTGTTACTGTTCTATGTGCGTTTTTTGCCTGAGACTAGGAGTATTTTCAATGTAATGCATATTGTGAAGTCGCTAGTGACTGCTCCAATCAGTTACGTCATCAATAGTTCCGATTGTGCTCAGCTCCTTGTTAGATGCAGTAACCCATATGATGTTGATAAGTTAGATTCAGATAGAGTTATGTTAAGGCACGATGACAAGTTTATCAAATGTATCAAGGTGGATTCGCTGAGTTTGATGCCCCCAAAGAGATGATATAGCTTCTTTTACTGCAATGTGCAATAGTTCTATCCTTTTAACGGAATAGATGTACTCAATTATCCTATGGGGTTTGGTACGTCAGCTAAGAACATGAAGACCCATCGAAATCCTAGTCTGTCTGCAAGCACAATGTGGACTCTTGGTGTCTAGGAAGGTGTTACGGATCATTTTCTCAAGGTTGAGATCAAGTATATCTACCTAGCACTAAGGATTTTGTGTATACATTACATGTTGCAAACATTCCACATGTTAAGTGAGTTGTTGATAAAGATGGGTCATTGTACATGAAATTACAGAACCGTCTTGAATCATATTTTACTTCGATCCATCACCCACCATGTCTTTGATGGTTCTCTGAAGCGTATTTATAGCAGGCAAAATAACAATGACACATGGTCTATTGTCGAATTAGCATAGATCCCTAGATGAGTGTTTGCATGGTCACCCGAAGAAACAATCATTTTTGTTGAATGCCACACGGCAAAAAAAAGTTATGGATGATCAATGCAAGGCCACCCATCCCTAGGTTATTCTATAGATATGCTTTCTATTCATCTCTCCATGAACTAGTCCTGAGTATGCTGAGAGAGTGTTCCTAGTTTTTTTATTAAGTGATAAGATGTGTTCACAAGTTTGTAATTGTACTCAACTTTGTTTTTAAATAACACTACCATGTGAACCCTATTATATATGAACGTATCTGAAAGATCGAGATGTCGCCTAGAGGGGGGGTGAATAGGCAATTAAAAACTCTTGCGGATTTGTCTTGTAAGAATGCGGAATTAAACTAACGTTTAGTTTACAAGCACAAACCCTAAATATGCTAAGCTCAACTAAGTGTAACAATAGCAACTAGAGCTAAGCAAGATAGGCACAAAATATATGTAGCACAAGTGATAGCAAGATATATGTACTTCAAGCACGATGGCTATCACAAGGAAAGAGAGCTCGGGTATAGAAATAACCGAGGCACGCGGAGACGAGGATGTATTCCCGTGTTCCCTTCCTTTGCAAGAAGGTACGTCACGTTTGGAGGAGTGGAGGTCCACGAAGGATTCCCCGCGCCACGAAGGCTCACCCTATTCTCCGAACCACACACACGAAGGATAATGGCCCTTTCCTTATGGTTAGCTTTTCCTCCCCTCCGGAGATGGCAAGCTCCACAACCACTTCACAAGCTCCACGAAGGAGAAGCTGGGCCTCTTCACAATCTTCTTGAAGAGATCACTGGAGCACCAACCGCCAAGCCAACTAGGAGGTCTCTGATACGTCTCCAACATATCTATAATTTCTGATGTTCCATGCTTGTTTTATGACAATACCTACATGTTTTGTTCACACTTTATATCGTTTTGATGCGTTTTCCGGAACTAACCTATTGACGAGATGCCGAAGGGCCAGTTGCTGTTTTCTGCTGTTTTTGGTTTCAGAAATCCTACAAAGGAAATATTCTCGGAATCGGACGAAATCAATGCCCAACATCTTATTTTTTCCGGAACCTTCCAGAAAGTCAAAGGGGGCTAGAGGGGAGCCCTGGGGGCCCCACACGTGTGGGCGGCGCGGCCCAGGGGGGGCGCGCCCCCCTAGTGTGAGGAGGCCCCGTGGCCCCTCCGACTCCGCCTCTTCGCCTATAAGATGCCTCCTGACCTAAAACATCGACACGGATTGACGAAACACCAGAAAACCTTCCAGAGCTTTGTGATCTAGTTGAATATCATCTATGTGCTACTCTAGTGATGTTATTAAAGTAGTCTATTCCTCCTTCATGATGTAAAGGTGACGGTGTGTGCATCATGTAGTACTTGGCGTAGGTTATGATTGTAATCTCTTGTAGATTATGGAGTTAACTATTACTATGATAGTATTGATGTGATCTATTCCCCCTTTCATAGTGTAATGGTGATAGTGTGTGCGCTATGTTAGTTCTCGGTCTAAATTGCAATGATCTATTATGCACTCTGATGACCCACAAGTATAGGGGATCGCAACAGTCTTCGAGGGAAGTATTACCCAATTTATTGATTCGACACAAGGGGAGACAAAGAATACTTGGAAGCCTTAACAACGGAGTTGTCAATTCAGTTGCACCTGGAAACAGACTTGCTCGCAAGAGTTTATCAGTAGTAACAGTTTTATAGCAAGTAGCGATAGTGAAATAACAACGAGCAGAGTAACAAAGACAGCAGTAGTGATTTTAGTAAACAGCAGGATTAAAATACCGTAGGCACGGGGACGGATGACGGGCGTTGCATGGATGAGAGAAACTCATGTAACAATCATAGCGGGGCATTTGCGAGATAATAATAAAACGGTGTCCAAGTACTAATCAATCAATAGGCATGTGTTCCAATTATAGTCGTACGTGCTCGCAATGAGAAACTTGCACAACATCTTTTGTCCTACCAGCCGGTGGCAGCCGGGCCTCAAGGGAAACTACCGGATATTAAGGTACTCCTTTTAATAGAGTACCGGAGCAAAGCATTAACACTCCGTGAACACATGTGATCCTCACATCACTACCATTCCCTCCGGTTGTCCCGATTTCTGTCACTTCGGGGCCATTGGTTCCGGACAGCGACATGTGTATACAACTTATAGGTAAGACCATAAACAATGAATATCATGATGAAACAATAACATGTTCAGATCTGAGATCATGGCACTCGGGCCCTAGTGACAAGCATTAAGCATAACAAGTTGCAACAATATCATAAAAGTACCATCTACGGACACTAGGCACTATGCCCTAACAATCTTATGCTATTACATGACCAATCTCATCCAATCCCTACCATCCCCTTCACCTACAGCGGGGGAATTACTCACACATGGATGGGGGAAACATGGCTGGTTGATGTAGAGGCGTTGGCGGTGATGGCGGTGATGATCTCCTCCAATTCCCCGTCCCGGCGGAGTGCCAGAACCGGAGACTTCGGCTCCCGCGACGGAGTTTCGCGATGTGGCGGCGTTCGGAGGGTTTCGGCGACTTCGACTTCTCTCCGGGCGTTTTTAGGTCGAGGCGAATAAGTAGTCCGAAGGAGGGCGTCGGAGGCCGGCCGAGGGGGCCACACCACCTGGCCGCGCGGGCCCCCCCTGGGCCGCGCCGCCCGGTGGTGTGGGGCCCTCGGGCCTCCACTTCAATTGCCCTTCTGGCTCCGTTAGTTTCCTGGGAAAATAGGGCCTTCTGCATAAATTCCGAGGTTTTTCCCGAAAGTTGGATTTCCGCACAAAAACGAGACACCAGAGCAATTCTGCTGAAAACAGCGTTAGTCCGTGTTAGTTGCATCCAAAATACACAAATTAGAGGCCAAACAATAGCAAAAGTGTTCGGGAAAGTAGATACGTTTTGGACGTATCAACTCCCCCAAGCTTAGCTTATTGCTTGTCCTCAAGCAATTCAGATTAACAACTGAGCGATAAAAGAACTTTCACGAACACATTTGCTCATATGATGTATATATTCTCATGATATGGCTAATACTTGAGCAGTTCATAATGAGACACATGCAAATAAGATCATCTAACAGCTATGTCAATCATGGAGAGGTACCAACAATTAATAATAAGCATCATGAATCATGTATATAAGCAGGATTGCAATGTTCATAAGAGAGCATGATAAAGTGGTATCTCGCTTGCTTGTATTTGATTGGCAAAACATAAATGCCCGGGCACCTTCGGAGTTCATAGAAAGACTAGAAGTAGTGATTGTCAAAAGATAAATGCATCAAAGTTATACCACAATCAATCATATTTTGAGACAAGCATATTGTACTAAGAATGACAAGTTGTGCTCTCAAGAAAGTGCTCAAAGAAATAATGGAGACACAACATAAAAGTAAAAGATTGACCCTTCGCAGAGGGAAGCAGGGATTAACATGCGCTAGAGCTTTTCATTTGTAAAGTAGGAGTAAAATTATTTTGAGAGGTGTTTGTTGTTGTCAACGAATGGTAATGGGTACACTAACTACCTCGCCAACCGGACTTTCAAGAGCGGCTCCCATGAATTATTGCATATTTATGTGGCACTCCTTCCAACCTTTCTTACACAAACCATGGCTAACCGAATCCTTCGGGTGCCTGCCAACAATCTCATACCCTGAAGGAGTGCCTTTTTATTTTAGTTTTATTATGATGATGACACTCCCCCCAACCTTTGCTTACACAAGCCATGGCTAACCGAATCCTTCGGGTGCCGTCCAACAATCACAAACCATGGAGGAGTGTCTATTTAAGTTTAATTAATTCGGGACTGGGAATCCCATTGCCAGCTCTTTTTGCAAAATTATTGGATAAGCGGATGTGCCACTATTCCATATGAGAGTCCGTCAAAAGTAAATGACAAGGTTGAAAGCTAAACACCACATACTTCCTCATGAGCTATGAAACATTAACACAAATTAAGAAGCATTTTGAAGGTTTTTAAAGGTAGCGCATGAGAATTTACTTGGAATGGTTTGAAATGCCATGCATTGGTATTTATGGTGGACACTCTGGAATAACTTGGTTTTCATGTGTTTGGAGGCACGAGCAGCGTTCCCGCTCAGTACAAGTGAAGGCTAGCAAAATACTAGGGAGCGACAAATCAAGAGAGCAGTAACTGTCATAATCATGCTTGCGGCAAAATAAATTAACTGAGGCATAAAAGTGATACAAGAACTCTGAAGCAATATAGATCATCGAGGCTTAATTGACTTTTTGTTCAGTCATATGCATGCGTGAGCATGTGCCAAGTCGATATAAATGAATTATTCAGAGGAGGATACCACAATGCCATACTTACTTATGAATAAAACAATGCAAGCAAACATCCATGACATGCTACTCATATTAATAAATTGGAGCTAATCATGAGAGATCATAAACTACTAGACTTTCTCAAATAACATATACCTCACATGAACCAACTAAGCATGCTCACATGAATGAGTATATGTACAAAAATGAAAACAAATAGAGTTCATACCAGCCTCTCACCACAATCAGATTGTCGTAGATCGTCATTATTGCCTTTTCACTTGTGTAGCTTGGATAATATGAAATGAAAACCACGCTCCAGCCACCGAAGACCATTGAACTTATAAAGAATTTTACAAACCAAAGAAGAACAGCAAATATTTTTGGTGTTTTCAAATTGCAAATAAGAACAAGAGGAAACAAGCAAACAAAGCAAAATCTTTTTGGGTTTTCTTATAGCAAACTAGCAATAGCAAATAAAGCGAAACAAATGCAAAAACCAAGATAAAGAAATGGTGAAGAGAAACAACAGAAATATTTTTGGTCTTTTTGTGTTTTGGGAAAGGAACAAAGTGGAAACAAGAAATAGCAAACTAAAAGAAACACAGAAAAGCAAGATGGCAGAAATCTGCCAAAACCTGACAGCAGTACAGAAATCGATTTTTACAAAAATCTTACGTTGCTCAGTTCAAAAAGTGTTCAACTAATGAAAGTTAGATAACAACCTGGGGAACAAGCACAAAAATTTTCAACTCAAAATACTGTTCTGGCTGGGCACACGAATTTTTACGGTGACAGTCCAGAATCTGTTTTCAGGCAGCACTTCCCCAAATATCATCTTCCTCTTATTAGAAAACCACTCAAACAAACTAAACAAGTATATACAAGTATCCAGCAATCATAATATGCAAAGAATGAGTGATGCCGGTATACCTCCCCCAAGCTTAGGCTTTTGGCCTAAGTGGAGTTCAATCCCATCGATCCCATGAAGTAGTATCTCCGTAATATGAAGATGGGTCATATTCCGGGTATGTGCTAGAAGAAGCACCCGGATATGTGACGGTGTGGTCGTAGGAGGTCCCGACGTCCTCGGAGTCATGTTGCTGGTGGAACTCTTGTATCTTCATATGTTCATCCACCTCCTCCTTAGTGCACGACCATGATTGCCCGTCAATACTTAACAAACCAGGTTGGGGAAGAGGGATTTCCTTCTCCTCCCCGTCAGAAAACAACATTCTATATACCATATTATCTAAAGTAGAGTCAGTTGTAACAAAATGATGACTCTTCATAGCAGTAATATCGAGTCTCCTAGGGGCCAATGGCACATCATTAGGATCAATAGGAAGATTAAGAAATGTTAGAACACGCAATGCGATAGTTCCTCCAAAAATAGGCCCCCTGGTAGACAGGCGGCGAGCAATAAGAGCACCAAGGTGATAGGATGTTTGTCCAGTAAGTGCAATGTTCAAGAAAGCAAGATGGTAGCTAGAGATATTACTAGTGTTTTCCCTACCAAGAATGCTAGTAGCAATGTAATATGCAAAATATTTAATGGCGGGGAGTTGAATGTTTCTTATCTTGCCCCGCTGAATGGTGCGACAATCATCATCGGTAATCCCTCGGTAGAGTTCCAGCAAGTCCCGGGGGTTGTCATCAATCCTACTTGCTGTACCTACAGGGGCAATGTCCAAGGCACAACAAAAATCCTTCAACGGCATAGTCACAGTCTTACCATAGATTCTGAATGCAACCGTTGGCTCATATTGTTTGTTGTCAAGCTTGAAACTCTCGACAAAAATCTTGGTGAGCATGTGGTATTGCTCCCTTTCATCATTCATATAGGTGGTTAACCCTGCCCTGTTGACAAGGGTCAAGAAATCCTCCAATATCCCTGCATTCCTTAGAAAATCATAACATGGAAAAGTAGAAGCATTAGGGGGACCGTGGTCCTCTTCGGGCGCGAAGCTAGGCGCGAGGATGTCTTCATTGTATGATTGCCTAATCCGGGTGGCGGCCCTAGAAGGCCTCCCGGTGCTGGTTGTCCCCTTCTTGAACAACTCTCCAAATTTGAACTTCTTCATTTTCTGAAATTTTCAACAAACAATATAAAACTTGATTTGGTGACATATAATTGAGGGAAACTACCATAGGAACTTGCTAGAGTACTAATCATGCATCAAAACTAATTTCTACCAATTAGAACAAGCATGCAAGCTCACCAAACATGTTACCTACAGCAGCAAAATATTCAAGATATACTCAACCAAACGAAATTCTACTTGGATGGGTGGAGGAGTCACATACCGAAGAGCAAATGTGCCAAATTTCAGACAGAAATCTGGGCTGAGCAAAGAGATCGAGAAATCTGGAGCTCAGGAGCAAAAACGCGAGAGAGATGAACTTGGTACGAGTTTTTTCGGGAGAGAGAGTGTTACGGGCGAAAGAGATGACAAAGTGGGGCGGAGGGGAGCCCACACCACATGGTGGCGCGGCCACCTTGCGGCCGCGCCGGCCTGTGGTTTGGCGCCCTCCGGTGCCCCACAGGTCATCCCCTGGTGCTCCCGGTGCCTCGCCGAAAAATAGGACCAACGGTATAATTTTCGCGAATTTTTGAAAACTTTGAAAAATGCACATTTTCTGGGTATTAAGTTTATTATTACTGGCCAGGAAAATTTTAGAAATCTCAAATCAATTAAGAAACTTTGCAAAGTAAAAGTGCTACAGCAACTAAAGCAAGTGAAGAAAGAAAGAAATGTTGTTTACCTCCTCTATGCATATAAAAGGTATTTGTTAACAAGGTTGATCAAGTCTTGCCACCAAATAAATTTTACATAGCATATGAAGAAATAAACCTCAAATCAATCATGTTACCTTGAATTGTATTGATATGGATCCAATCACAAGAGTTTGATATTCTTCTTTAGGCTCATATATAGGACAATCGATGGTTCCCACTTTGATAGTTCTCACATGAGAGATAGTATTAACCCCGCACGCTTTTTCAATCCTCTTGGGGAAATAGACAGTGTGTTCCTTATCATCAACATTGAAAGTAACCTTTCCTTTATTGCAATCAATAACAGCCCCTGCGGTGTTAAGAAAAGGTCTCCCAAGAATAATAGACATATTATCATCTTCAGGCATTTCCAACACAACAAAATCGGTTAATATCAAGCGCTTAGTAGTAACTTGAACAGGAACATTCTCACATATACCAACAGGAATAGCAGTAGATTTATCAGCCATTTGCAACGATATATCAGTAGGTATCAACTTATCTAAGTAAAGCCTCTTATAAAGAGAAAAAGGCATAACACTAACACCGGCTCCCAAGTCACATAGAGCAGTTTTAACATAATTATTCTTGATAGAACAAGGAATAGTAGGTATACCGGGTCGCCCAACTTCTTTGGAATTTTGCCATTGAAAGAGTAATTAGCAAGCATAGTGGAAATTTCCTCATTGGGGATTTTCCTTTTGTTAGTAACAATATCTTTCATATACTTGGAATAAGGAGGCAATTTAATAGCATCGATCAAAGGGATTTGCAAGAATAAAGGTTTCATCCAATCACAAAATTTATTATAGTGTTCTTCTTCCTTTGATTTTAGTTTCTTAGCAGGAAAAGGCATTGGCTTTTGCACCCAAGGTTCTCTTTCATTACCATGTTTCTCAGTAATAAAGTCTTCTTTAGTATATTTTTTATTTTTAGCATGCTTTTCAGGTTCTTCTTCAACTTCTTCTTTATCAGGAGTATCATTCTTATCATTATCTTTCTCATGTTCATTACCACTTTCAGTTTCAGCATCAGAAATAGAAATACTATTAGGATCATTAACAGGTTCAGAGGATTCTATAACATTTTTATGTTTCTTTTTCTTTTTCTTCTTAGAATGAGCACTAGGTTCAATGCGTTGAGAATCTTGTTCAATTCTTTTGGGATGCCCTTCAGGATATAGAGGATCCTGGGTAGAGACACCACCTCTAGTTGTTACTTCATAAGCATGTTTCTCTTTAGATTTATTCCCTAACAAGTCATTTTGCACTTTAGTGAGTTGATCAATTTGAGTTTGAATCATTTGAAAATGTTTAACAAGCATCTTAACATCATTGGAGGTTCTCTCCATAATATCATGCAATTGACTAATAGCTTGAGAATTTTCCATTAGATGATTCTCTACTCTCATATTAAAATTTTCTTGCTTAACAATATAATTATCAAACTCATCTAAGCATTGCGCAGGAGGTTTTGAATATGGAATATCTTCCCTAGTAAAGCGTTGAAGGGAATTTACCTCAATCATGGATGAAGGGGGAATTATCTCACATATATCTTCTATTGGAGGTAGATTCTTCACATCTTCAGATTTAATACCTTTCTCCTTGAGAGACTTCTTGGCTTCCCTCATATCTTCATCATTCAATTTAATTAAACCCCTCTTCTTCACTATTGGCGTTGGAGTTGGTTCAGGCGTATTCCAATCATCATAATTCCGGCCTATTTTAGCCAATAATTCTTCAGCGTCGTCTGGAGTTCTTTTCCTGAAAACACAACCAGCACAACTATCCAGGTATGCCCTAGAATCAATGGTTAGTCCACTATAAAATATATCAAGTAATTCATGCTTTTCTAAATCATGGTCAGGCAAAGCTCTAATAAGAGAGCAAAATCTTGCCCAAGCCTCAGGCAATTTCTCTTCATCTCCCTGATCAAAACTATAAACTCTTTGCAAAGCAGCATGTTGAGCACTAGCAGGAAAGTATTTCCGAAAGAAAACAGCAAGCAATTCTTTTGGACTTTTAATAGAACCAGGTGGCAAATTATTATACCAAGTTTTAGCGTCATCCTTTAATGAGAATGGAAATATTTTAGCAACAAAGTAAGTACGCTTCTTAACATCATCAGAAAACAAGCTACTCAAGGTAGATAACTCAGTCATGTGTTCAACAGCACTTTCTTTTTCGGTACCACAGAAAGGTGTTTTCTCAACAATAGCTATATGAGATAGATCAAGAGAAAAGTCATAATCTTTATCCCTAATGTTTATAGGAGATGTGGCAAATTTAGGATCAGGAGACAGTTTATATCTAACAGTGTGTTCTGCAAGCAACTTTTTAATTTTTCTTGCATCAGTAGTAGCATGGCATTTTTCAATAAAATCATCATCAAGCTCCACATAATCTTCATCAAGATCATCACTAGAATATTCAAGTTCAGGTGAATTAACAGGTGTAGTAACATCAGGAATTTCAGCATTTTCAATTTGTCTAGACCTAGCAATGGAAGCATCTAGAAAAGTTCCCAATGACCCACTATCATCAAGCACAGCAGAAATATTATCAGTATTATGAGAGTGTTCAGATTCAGCAGATGTACCCGCATGCGAAGCATGTGGCGGTGAAACAAGTTTATCAATCACAGATGGTGAATCAAGTGTAGCGGAGGTACTCAGAATTGTACCTTTTCTTGTAGTGGATGGTAATATGGCGATCTTAGTATCACGAGGTTTACCCATGATGGAGAATTTGCAGCGAACAATATCAATCCAAGTGAACTTCCAAATAAAGCTATGCTCCCCGGCAACGGCGCCAGAAAATAGTCTTGATGACCCACAAGTATAGGGGATCGCAACAGTCTTCGAGGGAAGTATTACCCAATTTATTGATTCGACACAAGGGGAGACAAAGAATACATGGGAGCCTTAACAACGGAGTTGTCAATTCAGTTGCACCTGGAAACAGACTTGCTCGCAAGAGTTTATCGAGTAATAGCGAGTTTTATAGCGATAGCGGTAGTGAAATAACAACGAGCAGAGTAACAAAGACGAGCAGTAGTGATTTTAGTAAACGAGCGAGGATTAAAATACTGTAGGCACGGGGACGGATGACGGGCGTTGCATGGATGAGAGAAACTCATGTAACAATCATAGCAGGGCATTTGCAGATAATAATAAAACGGTGTCCAAGTACTAATCAATCAATAGGCATGTGTTCCAATTATAGTCGTACGTGCTCGCAATGAGAAACTTGCACAACATCTTTTGTCCTACCAGCCGGTGGCAGCCGGGCCTCAAGGGAAACTACTGGATATTAAGGTACTCCTTTTAATAGAGTACCGGAGCAAAGCATTAACACTCCGTGAACACATGTGATCCTCACATCACTACCATTCCCTCCGGTTGTCCCGATTTCGTCACTTCGGGGCCATTGGTTCCGGACAGCGACATGTGTATACAACTTATAGGTAAGACCATAAACAATGAATATCATGATGAAACAATAACATGTTCAGATCTGAGATCATGGCACTCGGGCCCTAGTGACAAGCATTAAGCATAACAAGTTGCAACAATATCATAAAAGTACCATCTACGGACACTAGGCACTATGCCCTAACAATCTTATGCTATTACATGACCAATCTCATCCAATCCCTACCATCCCCTTCACCTACAGCGGGGGAATTACTCACACATGGATGGGGGAAACATGGCTGGTTGATGTAGAGGCGTTGGCGGTGATGGCGGTGATGATCTCCTCCAATTCCCCGTCCCGGCGGAGTGCCAGAACGGAGACTTCGGCTCCCGCGACGGAGTTTCGCGATGTGGCGGCGTTCTGGAGGGTTTCTGGCGACTTCGACTTCTCTCCAGGCGTTTTTAGGTCGAGGCGAATAAGTAGTCCGAAGGAGGGCGTCGGAGGCCGGCCGAGGGGGCCACACCACCTAGCCGCGCGGGCCCCCCCTAGGCCGCGCCGCCTGGTGGTGTGGGGCCCTCGGGCCTCCACTTCAATTGCCCTTCTGGCTCCGTTAGTTTCCTGGGAAAATAGGGCCTTCTGCATAAATTCCGAGGTTTTTCCCGAAAGTTGGATTTCGCACAAAAACGAGACACCGGAGCAATTCGCTGAAAACAGCGTTAGTCCGTGTTAGTTGCATCCAAAATACACAAATTAGAGGCCAAACAATAGCAAAAGTGTTCGGGAAAGTAGATACGTTTTGGACGTATCACACTCTAAGGTTATTTAAATATGAACATCGAATGTTGTGGAGCTTGTTAACTCCGGTATTGAGGTGCTCTTGTAGCCCTACACAATGAATGGTGTTTGTCATCCAACAAGAGAGTGTAGAGAAAGTAGTATTTGTTTATTCAGTTATGTGATCAATGTTGAGAGTGTCCACTAGCGAAAGTATGATCCCTAGGCCTTGTTTCCAAGCACTGAAACTCCGTTTATTTACTGTTCTGTTGCATGTTTGCTCGCTGCCATCTTTATTTCAGATTGCTATTACCACTCATATTCATCCATATTACTTGTATTTCACTATCTCTTCGCCGAACTAGTGCACCTATACATCTGACAAGTGTATTGGGTGTGTTGGGGACACAAGAGACTTCTTGTATCGTGATTGCAGGGTTGCTTGAGAGGGATATCTTTGACCTCTTCCTCCCTGAGTTCGATAGACCTTGGGTGATCCACTTAAGGGAAAACTTGCTGCTGTTCTACAAACCTCTGCTCTTGGAGGCCCAACACTGTCTACAGGAATAGAAGCGTGCGTAGACATCAGTCTCCCTCCAAGAGTAACAAGCTCACGGTCTCTCACTCGAACTAATCGTGGTGGAGAGCTCAACACTATGCAATGATGCAAAGCAAGAACACTAGAGGTGTTCAAATCCTTCACTCTCAAATCCCACCCAAGCAACAAATGCTAAGATGAGATTGGAGAGGAAGAACAATGGGGAAAGTCAACAAAAGACTCCAAGATCTAGATCCCAAGAGTTCCCCTCACTTAGAGGAGAAATGGATTGGTGGAAGTGTAGATCTAGATCTCCTCTCTTAGATCCCTCAAGAATGAGCAAGAATCATGGGGGGAACAAGAGAGAGAGCAAGTTCTTCAAATGCAACAATGGAGGAGAGAGAATGGGAAGAACTAACTTGATCAAGGTGGAAGAAGAGCTATTTATAGCTAGGGAGCAAATAAAACCGTTGGGGGAAAAAGACAAAGGAAATAGGCAGAAAAACAGGCCAGAAAATAGCCCCAGCCGGCTGACCGGAGCTGAGGCCGGACAGGCCGGTCTGGGATCCGGCCCAGCCGGACCTGCAGCCGAGCGGAGCGCGCGCCGCGCTGTGCGGCGGATAGGCAAGTGGAGGCCGCGCCCGAGGTGGGCCGCGCGGGGGCGTCTGAGGCCCAGCCGGCAGGGAGGCCGGCCTGGCCGGGGCCAGCGCCGGGCGGCCCGGTAGGCGACCGGAGCCTGGGCCGGATGAGGGCGGGAGCGGCTCAGTATGCCGCCCGGTCGGCGTCAGCGCCCGAGCCGGTTTCGGCCGGGTGGGCCGGCACATGGGCCGGCAGGCCGGCGCGTGGGCCGGCAGGCCGTCCGGTCGGCCGGCAGCTCCCCCCTTTCTTTTTCTTTTCTTTTTATTCTTTTATCCTTTTTCCCTTTTCTTTAATAGCAAATGCTCCCGAACTCCGATTCGAATGAAACCAATTTTGTTTGGAAGATAACAACAAATGCTATCCAATAGAAAGTGCAAACTCAAGAATCTGTAGGAGGGGATTTTATCATGAATATAAAAGGTAGAACCTTATATCATGAATAACCGGTAAAATCACCCAACCTCGAAAACGCAATAGAAGATGCATGCGAACTCCGTTTTCGATGAACTTGGGCTTGTTGTAAAGCTAGAAACAAGCTCAAGAACCTTACACATAGAAACATCAAGAAGCAATAAGGATATGCAAAGTATGCAAAGGGTTGAGCTCCCTAAGACAATGTGATCAAGTTACCCAACCAAAAGCCCCTCTTAATAGTGCGGCTATCTATCCTATAATCCGGTCTCCCATCAACCACCTTGAGACCGGTAAAAGGAAAACCTATCAAGGTCATACCTTTGCCTTGCGCATCCTGCTTGATCTTGATGATAACTCTTCAAGCTCTACACAAGCCGGAATGCCTCACTTGATCAATGTTGCTTTGTGAAGACTCACAAATGCTCCCCCATACACTATGATGGGAAAGCTCCATTGACGCACATCTTCACATGTCCATTATCACCAAATGGACGGCAAGATTCAAGCATGTGATCCACTCAAGATGCTCATCTTGAACATGCCCAACTCAACCTTGTATCTTCTCATACTCACTTAAGATAGAGCATGGCTAATATTGAGTTCCACATAAGAACTCCATCTTCATTTCATCTTCTTGATCATGTCACATATGTATCTTTAAATCGATGATCTTGATGCCAATACACAAGGTGTATCTTTATCTTCATGGCATCCATACTTGAATCCAACATATGGAATACAAGTATTACCTATGGAATATTCCTTCATATAAACTCAATGAAAACATTAGTCCATAGGGGTTGTCATTAATTACCAAAACCACACATAGGGGCAATATACCCTTACAATCTCCCCCATTTTGGTAATTGATGACAACCACAATAAGAGGGTTTATATAATGAATATTAGAGACAAGTACGCAACTTATCCGAGAATAAGTTGTATACAAGAGGTTGTATTTGATATGGTCAAGTAACACAAAGCTACTATCCCATATCAAAACCAACTCTACTCACACAACTACAACTAATGCAAGGGATGTGAGTAGAACAAATATATATAGAGCAAACTCCCCCACAATGTATGCACGTGTGATAAACATGAATTCATTGCATACATTGTCAAGATTAACCTTTGGGACAATTTCCACTATATATATACAACCATGCAAGACATATAAATATGGAATGCATGAGAGGCAAAACACTTAAGCACAAACCAAACTTAAGTATAAAACCATTCCCTTAAACCCTCTAAACTTCTCCCCATTGGCATCGAGTGCCAAAACGGGTGAAAAATTTAGAAAGCCAATATAATGTGAGTTCCTCCCCAAGGTGTGCACTTCTCATAATTTGAGTGGAATCAAATGCACATATCCAATGATGAATATTTGAAGGAAGTCAAACTATATTGAGGATCAAAGATTGCACAAGGATAACATGGTGAGGGAAGCTTTAACAAATAAAGCAAGCAATCAAAGATCCAATTTGACGAACAAAGATATCATGATAAGGGAGATATAGTGCTCTAAATAAAAATAAGGAAGCTCCCCAAGGTTCGTGCATAATTTATAATGTTTGCATTTGAATACAATATGCATAAACATGGAATCCTCACTCCCTCTATATAATTTAGAACACAACCAAGATAAAGATAATATGCTTATCAAGAATAACTTGAGTCCAACAATTACGAGATATGAGTGCATGAAGAAAAACAAGTAAACCAAGCACTCATAAATCTTCTTTACCAACACCACTAAAAACAAAAGGGTAAAAGATGGTTGGCAAAGAACAAGGATATCAAGATGAGGGATTAACACTCTCATGTATATAAGTTCATAAAGTGGACATAGTGATCCATAAAGAAACATGCACACACAAGAGGTTAACAAAATAAATAAGACAAGATATCCAAGATGAAGTCATAAAATATACCGAGAATGTTTGCTTTAAAAAGCATATATAGCCTATGGCTTCCAATTTTCACTTATGGTATATAAATGAGCTTCAACCAAGAGAATCTCAAAAACATCACAACTAACAATAAGGGACGTAAATCTAGTTGGAATGTTTTGAGAGAGGCAACAAGTATCACAAATATGGATTTACTTCGCAACTTCATCAAAATTGCACATAAGAGTTCTTTGAGGAATTGATATGCAATAAATTGCTAGAGGGCATATTTGGGTGGGTGAATCATGAACATGATATATATATATATCCCCATCATATGCATCTTCTCAAATTACTCAAATGTACAATAAGAAGTTTTCTTTTTAAAAGGATTTTTCAAGAATCGCAATATTTTCGAAATAAATAATTTCATGCCAAGATGCAACCTACAAGAGGTTGGATGCTATAGGACAATGCATGAATAAGATACTTGCTACCGAGATAGCAATGGCATGATGTAGTAGATAAGAGTTCATTGATCATCCTAGCTTGACTCCAATTATCATATGGTGACAACACCTTCCTTATAGATGAGACAAGCCTCCATTGCATCTCCAATGTACCTAAAACAATATTCAAGTACATCTTGGTCCCCAAACTTATTGTGTCCAACATGGTTAGACTAACCACAATATATATGACACACTCCATATAAATATGTGCATATTTAGATGAAATTTGAATTTCATGCACATCTTAGCTATTTAGGATTTGATGGAGTATACCCTATATAATGGATCAAGGAAAGCAAACATGCTACAAATGTAAACAAATTACATATAAGCATGCATAAAGACTTTAAAGATCCAAGGAAGATATACTTTGGACAAAACACCAAATGAATCTGAAGAAGGCATAAAGATGTGACCAAACAAATTTGTTGTCCAAATTATATCAAAGACGCCAATCACAAAAGATTTGTTCAACAAAGTTCAATCAAATGAACTAAGAAGAAACCATTGAGCATAAAGGATGAAATAAAGCAAACATGCTCAAAGATTTATCTCATTCAACAAATAAAGCATAGAAGAAGGAATGAGATAGCAAAACTCCCAAAAGAGCAAGGTTCGAACAAATAAACCAAACCCTCTACACTTTTCACAATGGCACAATGTACCGTAAGAAAAAGGTTTGTCTTACAAAACAAACACTTGATATGAATTAAGAGAATTTATCAAAGGATTTTTCAAAGGGACAAGGAAGACACATGGGAGCAACAAAGATTTCTTGGAAATAAAATAAGTAAATAAGAAGCAATCCAAGGTGAAGATGATCCATGAATTCAACCACATACAAGGATATCAATTGTCAAAGACAATGAGTATATTGGAAATAATTTCCGGTGGTGAATTGACAATGATAGTAAGGATCAACTTCACAATAAAAGGCATAGGGTAAGTATATAGAATTAAGCACTATGCACGGATGAAGATTCTTGATAGCTTCAACTAGTCAAACAATCACGCACGGCAATGATTAGAATAACTTGAAGCAAACGGTGTCCCAAATAAGATATAGAGATATGTATTTGAGGAAAACCGTACCAAGAATTTCTTACTCAAACAAGAATCCATAAGATGAGCCAATAAAAGCTTTTTAATAAAAGTGGAGCATGTTTGAGCAAACATGCCACCTAGGAACAAGATAATTAAGAGCATCAACTCTAAGTGGCATAACCTCTTATGTTCACATTTTCTAGGCTTGTGATATGTACAAAACATATTACTCCCCCATAATGTGATAAAACATTTCTTCTAAACAAGAGGCAACTAAAATTCAACTAGAGATGATTAATGGACATTTAGAATTTGAATTTCTCATGAGTATGGCATACCACATAGTGACTAGATAATCTTGCTATATCAATACTAAGTGGTGATACCCATGTACACACTTTTTAGAGAAAGAGAGATGCACAATGCATATCACTCCCCCAAAATGGGATGTTCCATTAATCACTCAAAGAGAGCCAAATAAGATATCATCAAGATGCATTAGGCTCAAAACAATACACAAGTATATGATGAGTCAAACAAACATACTTGAATACACAAGGTAGGCAAGTAAGACTCAACACATACAAACACATATTTGATACAAAACCAAACATGCAAAGGGGCAAGTAACTTACAATAAATATGAAGAGTTGACGTATAAGTTACCGCAAGGAGGAACATTGGATATAAGATATAGATGATGATCCATACGACTTGGCTTGGTCAAAATATAATATATGAAGATCCCTTAATTCTTCATGAATTAGCCAAGTCTCCAATGACCTCCACATGCACCTATTGATCAAGGTTGAGCTTGTTGGTCCCCAACCAAGTTGGGTCCTAAGAGGTTAGTCACAATAGGCTTGGCAACCCAAATGGTTCTTTTCTTGAAACCACTTTGAGTTCCAACAAACTTGGCAAACACATTGCCATCCTTATCCTTACTAAGAGAATAATCATCATCAACAATGATAGGGTTGGATAAGGTACCACTTAAACATGAAGAAGCAAAGTGCCCCTTCTCACGGCATAAGTAGCAAGTGTTCCCCTTTCTCTTCTTTATTGATTTCTTCTCTTGGGGAACAATATCTTGATTCTTCTTGGGAAGTGGCCTATCTTCAACTTGAGGTCGAGCATGAGCTTGACCTTGACCTTGTGGCTGTTTCCCTTGTTGTTTCTCACTCAAGTGCTTCTTCTTCTTCAATGGGCATGATCTAACATGATGCCCTTCAACCTTGCACTTGAAGCAAACCAACTTGGCCGGATCCTTGACTTTGTCTTGGCCCTTCTTCTTGTTGCTCTTGCTCTTGGACTTGTTCTTGTTATTGGAGTTGAATCCAAGTCCACTCTTGTCATTGGGGGATTGTTGCACACTTAGCATCTTGTCAAGTGCGGATTTCCCTTCATGACGCTTTTCCAAGTCTTTCTTCAAAGAAAGGACTTGGGCCTCGAGCTCTTTGATTTCCTCTATATGGTTAGTAGAAATACAAGTACTAGAGGAAGTAGAAGCTTCATTGTTAGAGCAACAAGGCAAAGAAAGTAATCCAATACAAGGTGTATCACTAGTTTGACTAGATGGATTACAAGGACTAGCACATGGCAAAATAGCATTTTGAGTTGAGGTTGTGCTAATGTCCACATGAGGCTCACAAGATATTACTTTAGTGATACTTGCCTCATGAGCTAACTTTAGCCCATCATTGGAAATTAGAAGATCATCATGAGAGCTTGAGAGCTTTTTATGACTTTCTTCCAATTCTCTATAATTGCTAGTTAGCAACTCTAGTTGAGCCCTTAGCTCAACATTCTCCTCTAAGGTAGATGCTTCACAAGAATTAGAGTTAGTAGCACAAGTATCATCAATAGATTTTTCATTTTCAAGCTCGTAGGATTCAATTTTTTGTGTGAGCATAAAATTAGTATGCTTCTCATCTTTTAGCTCTTGCTTGAGGAGATTGAATCTCATTTTCCCATTTTCAACATGGGACTCCAACTCCACTATGGTTTCCCTATATTTATTCAAGGTTTCCATAGAGTGTTCGAGATTAGCACGAGCTTCTTTATTACCATGAAGAGAAGCATATACCATTGCCATATTATGCACCAAGGTATTATATTCTTCATCATTATCATCATTATCATTCTCATCGTTAGATGAAGTGTTAGGAGTCAAAGTAGGAGATACCTTTGATCCTTTTGCCATAAGGCACATGTGCATACCGGAGGATGAAGATGAAGATATTCTTGAATCCTCATTTGAGATCATGTCTTGATCCATAGAGTGTTCGGTTTCCTCTACATTGTTAGTCAACAACCAACTAGAGGGAATAGAAGCATTTTGATTATGGGAACAAGATAAGGTAAGCATATCATCATGAGATCTATGTGAGCAATTTACACATGATATGCAAGGACTATCAACACAAGCATGTAGATTATTTTCAATGCTACATGTGTTTAAGTCCAAAGAGGAAGCATTGCAATGGGATAGAGATGAAGAATCATCACTATTGAGCACAATATCAACATTGCAATTTTCCTCACCACTCACCATATCATTACCTCGTGTCTTGCTACACGTTGGTGAAGTGGAAGAGGATGATAACTCATCACGACCGAAGGTGGAAGCAACTTGGAGCTCTTCATGATGTGAAGGGGAAGAGAGCTCCGCGGAGTCACCACCGACCAAATGAGAAGTGGATCCACCAAACATTTCCTTAAGCTTGATCCACATCTCATGAGACGTTTTTCGCTTTATATATATCAAGAACCTATGAAAATATGGTCTCAAGGAGAATACAAGCTCATTAGATACTTGAGCTTCAAGATGTAAGTTTTTCTCATCCTCTAAAGATAGATTTTGAGAATCCATCGGAGGAGAAAAACCTACATCTAGAAATTGCTCTATATTTGGACACAAGGTCCGAAGTTTATAAAGCAAGCAATTTCTCCATAAAAGATAATTTGTGCCATCAAAGATAATTGTGTCATTGTGCATTATATTATTAGACGACATCTTTACTCTCAAGGCGGTGAAGCCTTAAACAAGGAGAGACCTTGCTCTGATACCAATTGAAAGATCGAGATGTCGCCTAGAGGGGGGGGTGAATAGGCAATTAAAACTCTTGCGGATTTGTCTTGTAAGAATGCGGAATTAAACTAATGTTTAGTTTACAAGCACAAATCCTAAATATGCTAAGCTCAACTAAGTGTAACAATAGAAACTAGAGCTAAGCAAGATAGGCACAAGATATATGTAGCACAAGTGATAGCAAGATATATGTACTTCAAGCACAATGGCTATCACAAGGAAAGAGAGCTCGGGTATAGAAATAACCGAGGCACGCGGAGACGAGGATGTATTCCCGTGTTCCCTTCCTTTGCAAGAAGGTACATCACGTTTGGAGGAGTGGAGGTCCACGAAGGATTCCCCGCGCCACAAAGGCTCACCCTATTCTCCGAACCACACACAGGAAGGATAATGGCCCTTTCCTTATGGTTAGCTTTTCCTCCGCTCCGGAGATGGCAAGCTCCACAACCACTTCACAAGCTCCACGAAGGAGAAGCCGGGCCTCTTCACAATCTTCTTGAAGAGATCACCGGAGCACCAACCGCCAAGCCAACTAGGAGGTCTCCCTCCAAGCGTAACAAGCTCACGGTCTCTCACTCGAACTAATCGTGGTGGAGAGCTCAACACTATGCAATGATGCAAAGCAAGAAAACTAGAGGTGTTCAAATCCTTCACTCTCAAATCCCACCCAAGCAACAAATGCTAAGATGAGATTGGAGAGAAAGAACAATGGGGAAAGTCAACAAAAGACTCCAAGATCTAGATCCCAAGAGTTCCCCTCACTTAGAGGAGAAATGGATTGGTGGAAGTGTAGATCTAGATCTCCTCTCTTAGATCCCTCAAGAATGAGCAAGAATCATGGGGGGGAACAAGAGAGAGATCAAGTTCTTCAAATGCAACAATGGAGGAGAGAGAATGGGAAGAACTAACTTGCTCAAGGTGGAAGAAGAGCTATTTATAGCTAGGGAGCAAATAAAACCGTTGGGGGAAAAAGACAAAGGAAATAGGCAGAAAAACGGGCCAGAAAATAGCCCCAGCCGGCTGACCGGAGCTGAGGCCGGATAGGCCGGTCTGGGATCCGGCCCAGCCGGACCTGCAGCCGGGCGGAGCGCGCGCCGTGCTGTGCGGCGGATAGGCCAGGGGAGTCCGCGCCCGAGGTGGGCTGCGCGGGGGCGTCTGAGGCCCAACCGGCAGGGAGGCCGGCCTGGCCGGGGCCAGTGCCGGGCGGCCCGGTAGGCGACCGGAGCCTGGGCCGGATGAGGGCGGGAGCGGCTCAGTATGCCGCCCGGTCGGCGTCAGCGCTCGGGCCGGTTTCGGCTGGGTGGGCCGGCGCGTGGGCCGGCCGGTCGGCCGGCAGCTCCCCCTTTCTTTTTCTTTTCTTTTTATTATTTTATCCTTTTTCCCTTTTCTTTAATAGCAAATGCTCCCGAACTCCGATTCGAATGAAACCAATTTTGTTTTGAAGATAACAACAAATGCTATCCAATAGAAAGTGCAAACTCAAAAAATCTGTAGGAGGGGATTTTATCATGAATATAAAAAGTAGAACCTTATATCATGAATAACCGGTAAAATCACCCAAGCTCGAAAACGCAATAGAAGATGCATGCGAACTCCGTTTTCGATGAACTTGGGCTTGTTGTAAAGCTAGCAACAAGCTCAAGAACCTTACACATAGAAACACCAAGAAGCAATAAGGATATGCAAAGTATGCAAATGGTTGAGCTCCCTAAGACGATGTGATCAAGTTACCCAACCGAAAGCCCCTCTTAATAGTGCGGCTATCTATCCTATAATCCGGTCTCCCATCAACCACCTTGAGACCGGTAAAAGGAGAACCTATCAAGGTCATACCTTTGCCTTGCGCATCCCGCTTGATCTTGATGATAACTCTTCAAGCTCTACACAATCCGGAATGCCTCACTTGATCAATGTTGCTTTGTGAAGACTCACAAATGCTCCCCCATACACTATGATGGGAAAGCTCCATTGATGCACATCTTCACATGTCCATTATCACCAAATGGACGGCAAGCTTCAAGCATGTGATCCACTCAAGATGCTCATCTTGAACTTGCCCAACTCAACCTTGTATCTTCTCATACTCACTTAAGATAGAGCATGGCTAACATTGAGTTCCACATAAGAACTCCATCTTCATTTCATCTTCTTGATCATGTCACATATGTATCTTTAAATCGATGATCTTGATGCCAATACACAAGGTGTATCTTTATCTTCATGGCATCCATACTTGAATCCAACATATGGAATACAAGTATTACCTATGGAATATTCCTTCATATAAACTCAATGAAAACATTAGTCCATAGGGGTTGTCATTAATTACCAAAACCACACATAGGGGCAATATACCCTTACAGTATCTCCTCTCAGTATTGTGGTTGTGAATAATTTTTTAAATTGTTGAATCTCAACCTGTTTTTCCATGTTTTCCCATGCAGACATTACTACATTAGTGATGCAATTATTTATTCTTTTTCCCTGTCCCACAATTTTTTGGTTGGTCATGTGCGCAGATGATGTATAATTAACATCAAACAAACTCTTTCTTCTCCATGCACATGTAACTTGTGTCGATGTAAGGTTTATATGTATGATCTCATGAATAAATGTGGATGCCATATAATTTATTTTTTGGATGTTAATACAATATGAAGTCATCTACAGTACCTACATTTATTAAAACCACATGTTGCAGTGTCAAGATCGAGTAGTATAAAGAAGCATAAGTCAGCAAAGAGACATTCAAAGCTCAGTACTATGTGTAAAGACTCACACTGAAGCATCGTGTCTCACCATTGTTTTGCACGTTGAACATTGAAGAAGGAAGATGCAACTGAGGCAGAAAGAATCATGGATGAACAACCTATTGAACGTGGCCAAGTAGATAATATTGATGAAATGCATCCAACTATATGGTAAATTTCATTTTCCGTTCTCATAGTTTTTTGATACTCACCACATCAGTTTTTCCAGCAATGTTACAGTTTTTCCTCCTGCTTTTTTCTTAAACATACATGATATCTCGCATCTTATAATAAAAAATCACTTCCATTAATTTTGTATGCTAATTGTTATCTTGCAGTAGAAATCAAGGAAACCCTTTAAGAGAGCATAACCAATGAAGCTAGGCAGGATTTATTCGCATATCACACTGGAGCAAAAAAAAATTGATACGCAAGGCAGATTATGGGGGCCTACTTGATATTAAGTGCTTAAAGCTACTTCCTGGTTTATGCCAGTACTTGATGGATAGCTTTGATGCATCAACATGCCAGCTGTTTTCCCTGGGCGGGGTTCAGTCCCTATAACTTAAGAATTTTTCCACCAAGTTACCGAGTTCCCATGGGTTTGTTGGATAGTATTTACGGGAGAGATGCAAATGCTATTTCATTCATGAAAGAGCATCTTGGCAATCCTTGTAGAAATCAACGGATCATTGTATCATTAGAACAGAAACTTGTGGCAATGAGGCCCTCAAACAGTTGAGGATCTTCATCACTTATGCAATGTGCTTTGTCTTGGCACCCACCACTGGTATACGTATCAGCCCAAGGGTTTATCCATCGATTGTCAACATAAAATAAGCAAAGAGCCTAAACATTGTCGCAATCCTCTAGGAACTGGTTCGGTTCACAAAAGGCAATTCCGAGTTCCGACACGATTTCAGAAAGGTAAGAAATTTGTTTTCCTGAATATTGCGCGGATGGGAAACTGTGGCGGAAATTGAGGCACAAAGGGGCTGCTGCGGACTGGCCTTGTGATTGCGGCCGCGCTGCTATGGGGATCGAACGGAGACGTGACTGGCGACGCGGGAGCGGCCTGCGGGCGAGCGGCTCAGTGGCTGGAGCGAGGAGATGGTGCGGGTGGGCGAGATGACTGGCACGAAGCTGGCGGCTGGGCAGTGCTGGCCTACGCGCGTGGAGGCTGCACAAGTCACGCGCGGCGTGCGTGGAAGGTGCGGCAGCGGGCGAGCTTGAGGCTGGGAACGAGCGAGGGCGTAGCGTGGGCGTCGAGGTGGGCCAGGGAGCGGTGGCTGCGGCCCATGGTTGTTGTCTACTGCGGCGGGGACAGGCAGGTAGGGCCGCGTGTATCCAGCGGGCGAGCGCGGTGAGGTGGGTGGGCCGGCGACTCGAAAAATTGCAGGGCACGCGCGTGCGGGATCAAGCGCAGCGGCGGCGTTGTGGAATCGAGGCAGGCAATGGCGGTTGCTGAGCAACGGAAGGAGCGGGCGAGCAGATGGCAGGGGCAGGGGCAGGTTGCTGCGGCCCGGGGCGAGGCGGATGCTCGTGGGCCAGCGGAGGCTATGCGGCTTGGTCGGCCGCGGATCAACGGCGGTGTTTGGTAGAGATGGTGGCCGGGGCGGGGCGAGCTGAAAGCGGTTGGTGGCCAGCGGCAGTTGCCGTGGTCCGTGGAGATTCAGTGGCTCAGGCGTCAAGTGGAACAAGGAAGAAAAGAGAGCAAAGCACAAGAAAAATAAGAAGAGCGGTTCTGCCAGAATAAGAAAGTGCCATGAAAATTTAGACTGGCAAACTATGGTACTCACACCGCTTCGCATTTCAGAAAAGGGCATAATGACTAAGCTTGTCCATACGTTATACTGTTATAATGGTCCAATATGTTATGCAAAGTTTCAGGCAATTTTTCCATTAGCACCAAGCTACATCCCGTGAGGTCGTCAATGGCACCCGATCTGGAAGGATGGTACTACAGCGGCTAGGGTTCATTGGATGGAGGAGGTTGAGGGAGGGAGGAAGAGGAAAGGGGTCGTAGCAGGTAGGGTGGTGGGTAAAGCGTGGGAGAGTTCTTTGCTTTATCGTTGATTCCTTCTCTGACCACCGCGCGCACAACAAATCACATATGCTATTTTCGAAAAATAGATAATTAATTTAAATAAAAATAATAGGTTTGGTCGGTGACATGGGTATACAATATTTGGGTACTCGATATTGCTACCACTGGTGCAGATCCGGGAAGAAGTATGCAAGGCACAAGAAGCCTGAAGGAAAGACGAAGCCCATGAACCATATAAGTGTAAGCCTATATCGGGTAAACCGACATGTAACCGACCCGGGTATGGACTCTCAGACCTAGCCCACTATATAAGGGCTAGGAGGAGCCACCGGGGAGGAGGTCCAGAATCTTTGTCATACACGCATCGTTGTAAACCCTAATTTCAATACAATCTTGGCGACTTTGCCTTTGATCAATATACGTTGGATACCTCGTTTGTGTGACAAGTCTGCAAAACCACCAGCGGTCTCCTTTCCCTAAAACCCAAGTCCATACTTATGGGCATTGTCGAGGTTAACCTTCGTCAATTGGCGGCGTCTGTAGGAAGAGATGGGGGAAGAGATAGGGTATGTGTGAATGGGAGAGGAAAAGAGAGAAGGATATATGGTAACTTTGTTTTGCCTGGAACGTAGGTCGACCTCGGTGTAGCTGCACCCAAAAGGTAAACCACCACCACTAAAATTGAACTGGTAAAAACAATTCACAGACTAATGAGCCGAGGTTGAGAATCACACACCCTAGCTCCTCAACCGCTCCCGCGAGCGGCCTGGGAGCTCCCGGCGGCGCCCCTCCACTACCCCCAGCTCCTCCCATCCCCCTGGCTGCCTCCACTAGTCGTCGACGGGGACCCTTCTCCCCCTCGGGCGGTGGCGGCGGCGCGGGTTGACGCGGTCGGCGAGGGCGCACTGCTGGTGTAGGGCGCTGCGACGTGGCCATTCGCCGGCGGCGTGGTGTCTTTGCGGTGGTTCTTCGGTGTGCTCGTGGCGGTTGCGGCGGTTTTCCGTACAGGGCTTTTGCGGGCGGCGCGACCTCGGGGCGGCATGGTTGGGAGTGGCATGTGCGCGGCCCGACGCGGCAGGGCTTGGCCGGCTACGACGCTACATCCGGCATGCGGTGTGGAAGTCTCCTGCGGTGGCGGTGGGCATGGCGGATCTAGATCTGACCGCCCTCGTGCGGGCCGAGGCAGGGGCCCCGGGCCCATTCGAGCCCATGTCCATTGCTCTAGAGAGGAGGGCTTCTGGCAGCCATGGGGGTTGTAGGTCGCTGCTCTGGATGTCGATCTTGCTCCCGCCAGTGTGGTGGTGCAGTGGTGGTGGCCGAGTTCCTGCGTCGGCATGTGGTGTTCTCGCAGCGATGTTCCTCAGTTCGACATCTCTCGGAGTTGGATTGTCGGGGCGGCAACTGACGTGGGCATAACCCTTCGGGTACTCGACATTGCCATACCCGGTGCAGGCTATAAAGATGGACCAGCACAAGGACTCGATAAGCTGGACCCGCACGCGCCTCAACTTGGACTACAAGGAAAGAAGACTCACGAATCCTACTAGGACTCTTGTAAACCCTAGCTTGACTGATATATAAATCCAGGCAGGGGCACCCCTTAGGGGGAGGCACAATCAGAAACATAAAACATAGAGGCGACACGCCTAGAACTAGACTAGATATTACAACTCCGCCTATGGCGGCCCCCCTTGTACACATATATTCATATAGTGGATTGCTAGCAGGACGTAGCGATCCTCCACCGCGGGAACGTGAACCTGGGTACGTCGTGTACCGCCTCGCTCCCGGAACTTCCATCGTCGCCTTTCTCTAAAACCCAAGCCCCTCATGGTGGGCATTGCCGAGGAACCGCCTCGTCAATTGGCGCCGTCTGTGGGGATCGCGACGCTGGATTTTGTCATCCGGGCGTGATCTTTCATCTTTGACAACCTCGGTCAGATCGCATCTGGAAAATTATCGACACCAAAAAACGCCGGATCCAGCTCTGAGAAGAAGAAGAAAAGGAATCGGATGCGCGCTCGAAATCAACTGTAGATTGGCCCGTTCTCTGACTGCACCATGCGTTCATATTCGAAAGGAAATAGCCGATCAGTTAGCTGGATCGAGTACCGGAAGAAGAAGCAATCAGCGCGTGCACTCTGGAATCAGCCGTTGCTCACGCTCGTAAATCATTCAGCTGGCAGCTGATCGATTGCCGCGTCTAGCTACGGATTATAATCCACTCCATCTTGCAGCACGCCGAGTCTTAAAAGAAGTTAACATGGGCAAATCTTCACGTAACTGCACCATGGGGGACAGGCTTATATGCATGTACGATGGGATCTGGGCCATGCAAATCGGCCGGAGTTGTTCATGCTCTGGTATCTGCTAACTCACAAATCGGAGTCGTCATGGATTCTTGCCATCTACGATCGTCGTCGTCGTCATTGCAGATACAAGGACCAGGTGCTATATTTCCAATTACGCAAAAATTACTTCGCCAAATATTTTTCGGCTTGTACTATTATTTGCGCACAGATTTTTGTGCCGTAATATAACTGCAGATTGAAACAAAGCTTCGACTACTCTGCTCGGACGACCGCGCCCCGCCATCGCGCACTCTTCTTACTCGGGGGCTCGCCCGCCGCGGACCCGACATTACGGACCCGATATATTCGGATGCTCACCCGCCGCGGATCGGCCATGTCAACCGCGTCCTCTTCATCGGCGATGTCAGCCAGGCACCGCATGAATTATCTTGGATGGCGCAAATTACTTCGGCTGCGCCCGCCGCATGGATTATCTTGGATGGCGCAATTACTTCGGCTGCGCCCGCCGCATGGATTATCTTGGATGGCGCAATTACTTCGGCTGCGCCCGCCGCATGGATTATCTTGGATGGCGCAATTACTTCGGCTGCGCCCGCCGCATGGATTATCTTGGATGGCGCAATTAGTTCGGCTGCGCCCGCCGCATGAATTATCTTGGATGGCGCAATTAGTTCGGCTGCACCCGCCGCATGGACTATCTTTGGTGGCGCAACTATTTCGGCTACGCCCGCTACTTCAACTATTTCTGATTGATTACTTCGCATGCGATCTGCTTCCATATTGGCCTCGCCGCAGCCGAGCTAATGGACCTGACTTCCTCGGCTCTGGATATATCTCCTCCCGATGCACTCTCGGGCTGGTGGATTCATCATCTGGAATATTCAATGGATACCATATTATATAATATTGACCCGATGCGCTCCTGACGGGAGCGCTGGAATTACTCGGGGGCTCCTAGAATATCTTCGAACTATTGCAGTTACTCTCATCGGGAGCGCTGGTTCGCTAGAATTACTTGGGGGCTCCTGGAATATCTTCGAACTATTGCGGTTACTCCCATCGGGAGCGCTGGTTCGTTGGAAGCCAAGAAGATATGAAGACTCAAGTTTTGAAGAATTGCAGTAATTCGGGACACCCGAACTACATCGTCAGGAACTTTGTTCGTATATTACAACGAACATCGGTTCAATGGAAAATACGCCCAGAGATTGCACTCTAAAAAAGCCTCTGAAATTACGAGTGCTATGATGCAAAATCAACGGGACCTTGCTCTTTTCCTTTGCTATAGATGCCTCAAAGAGTGATGCAGATAGCAAGGATCAACGGGGACCTTGCTCTTTTTCCTTTGCTATAAATGCCTCAAAGAGTGCCGCAGATAGCAAGGATCAACGGGGATCTTGCTCTTTTCCTTTGCTATAGATGCCTCAAAGAGTGCCGCAGATAGCAAGAATTAACGGGGACCTTGCTCTTTTCCTTTGCTATAGATGCCTCAAAGAGTGCCGCAAATAGCAAGGATCATGAAACACATACGAAAACGACCCACGCTCGATACTTTAAATTATAGAAGTATCAAAAGAGCGACGGAATCATCGGCAGATCTAGTGCCACCGATCTATTCGGGAGCTGCTGTCAAGTCATGCATCGGTTGAAAGCAAAGTTGCACATACAACGGGTTTAGCAAGATTTGCAACACGAGCTGATCACTCAAATAATTTGCTGCCGATAAACTTACAAACAATGGCATCAACGATGCTCAAGGTGCATTAAGAATTGCCCCTTGAAATAAACAACAATGTGTCAACGGCACCTGAAGAAAACTATAAACATCGGGTTGCTCGACTTGAGTCTACTCACGGTTGCAAGCATCAGTGCCTAGACTCGGGGGCTACTTCCATCGGGAGCGCTGGACGCGCACCCAATAAAATTATCGGCTCCTCTGGGATATCACCCCAATCATCGGCTCCTCTGGGCCATCATCCAAATCATCGGCTCCTCTGGGCCATCATCCAAATCATCGGCTACTCTGGGCCATCATCCAAATCATCGGATCCTCTGGGCCATCATCCAAATCATCGCCTCCTCTGGGCCATCATCCAAATCATCGGCTCCTCCGGAATATCATCCAAATTATCGGCTCCTCTGGGATATCTTCCAAATCATCAATTCCTCTATCTATGATATCATCAGAGTCATCAGCATCATGTTTTCGGAACTCGAAGACATGTACGGTATTTGACTCAGCATTTTTTACACCATGTACATAACTATTTCATATTTATTTACAGGCTCGGGGGCTACTCCCATCGGGAGCGCTGGTCGCGCACCCAAGAAAAATATGGCAACCTCACCAACAAAGAAGAATAAAGTTGAAGACGTCGGCATCAACAATCAAGATCTTCGAGTAGTACAACTTGAGTCTATGCGTGACTGCAAGCACCCGCCCATAGACTCGGGGGCTACTCCCATCGGGAGCGCTTCGCGCACCCGATAGAAGGCAACCTCGACTCTACATCAAGCACAAGATTCAACAGATGATCAAGACATTCGGCGAAGACAACTTTAGTCCCTGCCCGAAGCTTCACTTCGGCCAGACACTCGGGGGCTACTGACGTGGGCATAACCCTTCGGGTACTCGACATTGCCATACCCGGTGCAGGCTATGAAGATGGACCAGCACAAGGACTCGATAAGCTGGACCCGCACGCGCCTCAACTTGGACTACAAGGAAAGAATACTCCAACACGAATCCTACTAGGACTCTTGTAAACCCTAGCTTGGCTGATATATAATGCCAGGCAGGGGCACCCCTTAGGGGGAGGCACAATCAGAAACATAAAACATAGAGGCGACACGCCTAGAACTAGACTAGATATTATAACTCCGCCTATGGCGGCCCCCCTTGTATACATATATTCATATAGTGGATTGCTAGCAGGACGTAGCGATCCTCCACCGCGGGGACGTGAACCTGGGTACGTCGTGTACCGCCTCGCTCCCGGAACTTCCATCGTCGCCTTTCTCTAAAACCCAAGCCCCTCATGGTGGGCATTGCCGAGGAACCGCCTCGTCAGCAACCTTGGACGGTTGGGAGTCAGATTGGTTGACAGGCGTGCCACAGACTCTGATGCTGGCGGCTTCTTCGGCCGTGTGGGCGGCATGGTGCTGGCGAGCCGAGTGGTGTGACGGTGGTACGGCTGTTGCTAGGGCAACGGCCGCTACCTTGTGTGGACAAATGACTACTCATGTCGGGGAACCCCTTGCCCTCCTAGGCCACGACGGCGGCGTCTGCGGACACCGTTCTCTTCTTGAAGGCATCTCTGTGGCGGTGCTCGGTCCTTTTCACGTTCTCCGGGTGAAAACCCAAGATCTCCGGATCGGGTGACAGCGGCACTTCTGCATTGTGCTCTTCTTGAAGATGCCACCTTGGAGATCTCATGTCGTGCGGCTCTCCGTTGTTTGGGTGGCGGAGGTCCTCCTCGGTCTGCCCTCCTCGGCGAAGCGTTCTCTGCGGGTGCCCTCGTCGGTGTGTGAGTTGTGTTGGTCGATTCCTGGCCGTGGCCGGCCTCTGGTGGCTTCTGCGATGGTGATGTTGTCTCATCGGTTGCAGTGGTTGTCGGTTCGCTCGTGCTAGGGTGGGCACCGGTCGGACAACGTACGATGCGCTTGCTCTTCCTCGTCGTAGATTGCAATAGTCGTGTTGGCTGCTTGTGTTGTCGACGGTTGTGGCCTAGTTTGGACCTTATCTTGTGTGTGTATGCAGTGCTATCTTGTAAGGTAGGCTTAGCATCTTATATCTGTTTCGCCGTTGAAAATGTTAGTGTTGGGTCTATAACCTTTTATTAAAAAAAATCACAAAAAACTCAATGCTTTCACGGTGATCTCAACAACGAGGGAACCCGGGGACCGCCACGCAGCATCGATCATGTGATGTGCCACCGAACAATAGTTATTTTCCCCACTCTTCCAGCCCTCCAAACCACCAAGAATGAGCATTCAGGGTGAGCCGAGAAGAGACTCTGCGTGCGTGGCCGCGATGGCAGCCACCCCAAATCTCGTGCGCGCGTGCCGCGCTTTGCGGTCCATCCGAACGACACGAGCCCCATCCGGACCCTATCCCAATTCCCAATCCAGATTTGATCCGGACGCACTCCCTATTATTCTCTTCTTCCTGCCACATGTGCTGATAGTGCTAATTTGCAAGAATCTTCCAGCTTAGTCCCCGTTGATCTCCACCGCGCAGTGGCCCGGTCGCGCAAGAAACCTCTGGTTGGGGTTGTTTTCACTCCTCTTGTTACTTGTTCACGTGAAAGTACGTCTAGTCAACCACAGGACGGCGACCTCTTCTTACGGTACAAACAAAGACTACAAAGATAAACACACGGACACGACTCGTATACATTTCCACCGAGAATGTATCATACCAAGTCGTGAAAAGACAAACGAAACGGTATATATATCTGTTTGGAGATGTATGATGTAACAAGTGCACCTTCGGTCCAAAACCTCGCTAAAAGTTCTCGATTTTTACTAGAAATAAATAAGGCCGTACAGACTATACAGCTATCGTGTCAACAAATTTTAAATCCAAATTCAAATCACAAGAGACATAAACAAATAAATTGAGTTATGATTGTGCGCACGGTGGCATTGTTAGTTTTTTGTTCGTGAGTTATGCGTCAATTCTAAAATATAACTTCCTACGGCAATACATATGTATGTTGTATCTATGTACTTAATTATGCTCTTAAAAAAACGAGAAAACATTGTGGGAGGGCTTTCGATCTCGGAGGCCATTGTTGCCCCAATGGTCATCTAGGCATGTGCTGCATCCCTATCGTATGGGCGCCATGGACGGATGATCAAGGTTGGGAACGAGGAGGTCACCAAGAGCTAGTGTTTGCTCCGTGAGATCAAAAGACCAAGCCTCTGATTGTCCATGTTGATGTGCAGGGGAGACTACGAGGGAAGAGATGCCTCTCGACATGGAAAAGGATTGATGGTGCAGGAGATGGTGCCATTTTACGTCTATTGCAAACCAATCGTGATGGGTAGGCACGATGCCACCAATATGCCGATATTTATCTACACGGTGTTAAAGGGCATTTCGAGCGAGAAGGTTTTAAAAAAAAGCAATCGTTATAGTTTGGGTCTAATATGATGTCAAAACAACGATTGGACAACTTTCCTTGTAAGGTGCTTGTAACCCGTTCATACCACGCGTTCAACGATACTATGTGTTCTCGCCTGCCAGGGTACACGTCACATACTCACATGCGGCTTTTCGAAAAACCAAGGTTAGCGAAGCACCTGCATGTTTGATGCTCTGCTATGGCTTCACCGATGTAAAAAATTGAAGCATGACGTGAAGACTTTGATCAAGGATCTTGATGTTACTTTTAAGTTTTATCGTTGACGTTTTTGCATGTCGTTTTTTTTTTATATTCTGAGGTTTTCTTACTTGATCAATTAAGTCGGATCGTTTTACGGAAAAACGTTTTATTTCCACGCCATTATATTTCGATGAAAATTTTCTTTAACTAGGATTTTATTTCATTGACGACGACGTGTCTGATTGAACACGGTCAGCTAGAAAAGATTTAAAACCCTACAAAAAATTCCTTTTGAGGGAACACGTGAGCTTTATTGATCACATAACTAAAATCTCGTTACAGATAGCGGTACTTCACTTCAATCATCAACCGGTAAATTACGAGACGACGTGACATCTTCTCCGCGCGAAGGAATCAGAATCCGTTTTAGCACGGGGTGAAAAAAGCTGGGATAGATCGACCGACCGACCGCAGGGAGGGAGGGAGGGAGAGGGAGAGAATATTCTCCACCGTCGTCTCAACACATGTAAAAAAGCCACGCCCTCCCGATCCCGCCGGTTGCGTCACAATGGCGCCACCCTCCAAGCACTCCCTGAACCCGGTCCACGCACCACACCTCACCCCAATTCCCCCCGTGTCCACCCCCCACCGCCCCGGTCCATGGACCGCCCCCACGCCACCCACCACCAACCCAACCATATCCGCCACGCGAACCCCGCAACGTGCCCGCCTCCACCAATCTACCCCGGGCCCGCCGCCCAGTCTCCTCGCGTCATTTCCCAACTCCCCTTATCTTATTCCCATTTTGCGCCACTTTTTCCCGTCTATTCTTTTTTTCTTCCTCGGCCGAAATCGCTCGCCATAACTTGCGTCCTTGTCTCTTCCCCACCCCCGCGCTCCCTTGCTCTCGCCCCTCCCCGTCGTCGTCGTCAACAACACCTCCGTCGCGGCCTCGCGCGCACCGCCGGGACCGCCGTCCCCGACCCGCGCGCCTCCTCGGCGACCCCGCCGCGATCTAGGTGCGTCTCTGTACGTGCCCCTCCGTCCCGCCCCCTGATTCGGGCGCCTCTGATTTGGTTGGGTTTGGTTTGCGGAGGGTAGAGTGAGTGAGTGAGGTCCTGGGCGTGGAATGGTGGGCGGGGTGCTTCCCGCGTGCCGTGCTCCCGTGTTGGGCTGGGAATTGCCGGGAAATGGCTCGGTTCCGGCGAATTCCGGGTGTTTCGGTAGCGATTCGAGTGTTATGCGGCTGGTCCGGGCTGAAGGAGGCCCCTTGCGGCGGCGCATGGGGAGTCCCGGCGGTGATCCGGGTTGGCGCTGCCGGGGGTTGGTCTGTGTACGCACGGATCTCTCATGGCGTGGCCACAACCGATCTTATCCGTGCGAATTTCACATGGGACAGTGAGGATTTGTGTGGTTGCGGTTAGAATTGTCCCTTCTTTGGCCTGGATTTCAAGTTGGCTGAGCAGAGGAGGCTTACTTTCCGCCAATTCCGAGTAAATCAAGCACGGCAGTTATTATGGATGCGTGTAGATTGGAACTGTGTGCCACAATGGCGTGGCGTAGCAAGCAAGATAACTCTCATCATTTCGATGCGATTCTGTAATTACAATTTGCAATTCCTGTGTGTCTAGCTTTTTTTGCTCTCCAGTAAACGATCCACTCACATAAAGAAAGAAAAAATATACTGTAGTAGTCTGTTGATGTTCATTTCCCTAGGAATGAATAATCATGAATCTTAAGCAAAGTAGCACAGCGACGTTCTATAGATTTGCTCCTGTGTTAATTGCTCGGATCACATAAGTACAGAAAGATCAGCATTCCGGCAGGCAGTTATGGCTAAGGCCGCATGGTACTTTGCCTCAAGCGCAGGAAGAGAGATCTTGCGTAGTTGTTAACGCACCGTTTAGTGGATATGTTGCTTTTCGATCGAAGAAAAAAAAATACATCCATTTCCACTAATCTTAGTTTCAAATGGCGAATTCGGGACCAAGACACCAAGTTGTTGCAAAATATAATCTCCCCCCAACCTCCTCCCATGTGCCTGCAATCTGTATTTATCAAGGAAGCAGGACCAGGAGCAAAGCGGAAAAAAAAACTTAAAGGGGCTTGCTACCTTTGCTTCGAAATCCTTTTCGTGCGCTGGTAACTTGGCTAGCATGTCTTCAAAGGATGGAATCTTTGGCCCCAGTGCAGTATCAAATGATTCTGTCCCATTAAAATAAAAAGGCTATCTGTTGTTCCTTGTTTTCTCCCATCTAATCTGGCAGATCTGAGATGAGCTGAGATGCTCCATGTGAGTCGCTAGTTTTCTCTCTTTAGCTGGTCTTATCTGGCTCTTAGGTGTGACTTTTTTAATGGGGGAATGTAGATCACATCTTGTTTGATTTCATTGTTTAATGCTCCTGGTTGTTCCAGCTCCTTGTTTCTTTATGTGCCTACCCAACTGTGGTTGGATCCCCAGAAAGTCTATTTCTGACTTCTGGTGCTGCTTGTTTGCCATTGTTGTGGATCTCAAGTTTGGTAGCCTGTTTAACAAGGAAAAGCTGCTTCAAGAGTAAAGCTGCAATTGGGTGGTAATGTCTTATATCATTTTAGTTAGTTCTGGGGGAGGGAGGGCCGTTTTGCTTATTACAAAATTATCATTTGCCTTGAAGATGGTGCGCTCTTAGTCAGTAATATGCTTCAGCTTATGACTTATGGAAACAGCAGTTGCGTCGATGCCATCTTATTATACTTGTGTGCTTTTTTTACTATTCACAACCTTGTACAGTGTCTCTGGATTGTGATGTAGACCTTTCTCCTGATGATGTTAGCAGTGTATGATCCCAGAACCTAAAGAAAATGCCACCTTTAGATCATCAGGGCACTTTTGATTGTGTTTCTGTTTCAGGCTGTCAACCCCCCCTTATCCTGATTCTTTTGTTTGGCAAACAATGAGGATGAATATAACTTAACTCTTTGGTCCATTCCAGACAGGAAATGTTCTGAATGACTCCATTTTCCCCTTCGTGTTTTACTTTGATTGTAATTATAGTAACAAAATTCCAAGGGATTTCTTTTGTTTCTTCATGTTGCTGGTGTGCTTTTTACTCTCACCTTCCTTTCTGTTCTCACTTAATCCTCTGTTTTATCATCAGTTACACTGTTTTGTGGTGGTGAACTAATGATGGATTTGTAGACAGGTTTCCAAGGAAAATGGCAAGAACTGCAAGGGCAAGGAGGCATGTGGCTCGCCGTCTCAGGGCCACGCCATACCCCATTCCCTCGTACCGCTGGAAGGCAATGAAAGAAGCCAACCGGAAGAAAGCGCTGCCAGCTGTGCAGAAGATGGACTGGGAAGATGCCAACTGCTCTGTCTGCATGGAATACCCACACAATGCTGTGCTTCTCCTTTGTTCATCACATGACAAGGGCTGTCGCCCTTACATGTGTGGAACTAGCTATCGGCACTCGAACTGCCTGGATCAGTTCAAGAAGGCCTACACCAAGGGGGCACTGCTTGAGGAACTTCCTGCAAGCACTGTTGGCAGTAACTTGGACTTTGTACCATTGGCTGCAGGCGAGAAGACCGGGTCCATGGACCTTGCATGTCCATTATGCCGTGGCAAGGTAAAGGGTTGGACTGTGGTAGAACCAGCTCGAGGTTATCTGAATGGAAAAAGGAGAACATGCATGCAGGACGGGTGCTCGTTTGTTGGGACATACAAGGAGCTCCGCAAGCATGTGAAGTCGGAGCACCCTCTTGTACAGCCAAGGGAAGTAGACCCTGCTGTTGAACAGAAGTGGAGATCACTCGAGTTTGAAAGAGAGAGGGAAGACGCACTCAGCACGGTTACTTCACAAATGGGGAGGGCTGTGGTCTGGGGTGATTATGTGTTAGACTTGGAGGATGGAGTGGACTTGGATGATGAAGAGAGTGATGATGATGACCATGGCAATGGCCGAGAAGCGGACAATGCTCGAAGGTTGATTATATTTATGATGCGTCAAGTCGCCCAGCGTCATCGTACCCAGAGGCTCCAGAGTCCAAGCGGTGTGCCTGCAAATGCTGAGGAAGATTATGCAGTTAGCGGTGGTGCCAATGGAACCACCCCTTACCCTTACCCCTCGGAGGGTGATGATGAGGATGATTTGGATCTGGCGGAAGGGAGAGGCGCGGGCATGCTGAGACCAGATAGGCGTCGCCGGCGACGCCGTAGGAACCGTGGAAGGCTGTTCTTAGACTCTAATTAAGATGGCAGGGGCCTAGCCACCAGAGGAGCACATGCACAGCTGATTCCCTGGTGGTGCCTTAGCAGCATTCATCGATTTCAACCTAAATTTACTTGTTCATGATCATGTACCAAAGTAGTTGTCTTAACCTCAGCCCATTGCTTTCCATCAATGTATCATCTCACATTCTTTGTTGAAAAGGAAAATGCCGCATCCATCTTGTGCGGCTTGTGTAGCTTTTTTTATGGTAAATACTACATATCTGAGTCCGATGGCTGTCAAATCATCGGACCTCTTCCAGAGCGTCCATCGCATCTCCATCGAGCGTCTTGGTTTTGCATTTTTCCCCATGTACCTTCCAAAACGCCTCCCCAAATCACTCCCCTGAAACACCTCCCCAAATCGACCTTCGCCGCCCTCGCGACCTTTCCATCGTCATCCCTCGGCTCTCCACGCCGCCCCAGCATCCATGTTCTCCACCCCTCTCCTCATCACGGTGCCACATCCTATCATCGAGCCGATGCTCCCCCTCCACCTGCTGGTAATCGGACGCCGGAACACACACATGAAGCTCCGCCGTCAGGGCATCAATGGCCGGCGACCGGCGCAGACGCGGCGCAACCAGGCCGGAAAGGATCCAATCCAACCAAAGATGTGGGTTGTAGGCTGCTTCTAAACGCTCACGTTTGCGATCGTGATTTCTTCAACGACTGCACGATTTAGGGACAAGGTAATACTCCCTCTGTTCCATTCTATAGTGCCTATTTTTTTTTGGCACGGAAATTAGCGCAAGAGTATTTTTTACACAAGACCCCTTGCTGAACGATTTGAGATCAACGTAAAATTTGGTAAATCCATATCTTTATAACTTACCATAACAATTTTTGGGAGCTGAACGATTTGGGAGCTGAATGGGGAGGGGTAATTGAAAAAAGCTAAGCTAAAACCTTATATTCTGAAACAAATGCCGAAAATCTATAGGCACTATATAAAGGAACGGAGGGAGTATCACACTTGGATTTTCGTAAACAAATTTACCAGCTGGTTCACATAGGCTATAGCCGAGAGAGTGATATCCTGCAAGCAATTTATACTCTTGTAGTTCAAGCATGTAATTTTGGCACCAACAGATTGTGTTTTGTTCTTGCTTAAGCTGGTGATATAGCTTGTATTTTGCCCATCATGCAGCGTGCGTAAACTGACAAGACAAAGAAATTGTTTCAGATCAAATTGGTACGTACATCAGAGGAAGATGTATCCACATGCTGGACGCAAGCATATCCAATATTACTTGAAATTTATATGTCTCCACCATAGATGAGTTATGCTGAGATAGCACTACTTATGTGCTTCAAAACATCTATGCCTCCAATACATATTGGTTATATTGTGAAAAAACTAATTACTTGCGTAGAAATATTCATGCTTCCAATTTCAAGTGATTCACATATAGATGATCTGTATTCAGGTAGCACTAATCTCTTGCTTCGAAATATCCCTATGTATACTATATGTTTTTCTTCGGTCTGGATAGTTTGTGGCATATAACCATGCTTCTTGCTTCTTGATTTTTGTTAGTGAATTTCAGTACCATTGTAGTTTAAATATTGCCCTCGTGCTAATAGTTATGTTTGATCCTTCGAGGCTTCTATATGGTACTAGTTATGTTGACATAGCATAAAATTGATGCTTCCAAAGCATATATATTTTTTAAGTTTGCATAATAGAACCATGCTCTACCTTTTGCATTTGTTGTTCTAAAATTGATGCTTCCGAAGCATGTATGTTTTTCAAGTTTTGCATAATAGAACCATGCTCTATCTTTTGAATTTGTTGTTTAAATGGAAATAGCATTGTGCCCTGAAGGAGAAAATCTTATGACCGATTCTTATTTTACACTGAAGCAAGTTTTGATATTACTGGAAGCAAATTATATCATCTATAAGAAGCTTTTATTTTGAACATGCCTCTCAACCATTATAGATTGCTGATCAGTGCATGCTCCGGCCGTATTAGGGTTGTATATCAAAAAGTTATGTACCCAATCTTTTGGGGAAAGCGTGCCTTTTGTGTTTCGAAACATCTATGCTTCCAATAAGTCTCATATACGTTGACACTGACAAAGTCTTTTTTTCGAAAATTCATGTTTCCCAACATGTTGTGATACTACACAGTTTTGCTTCCGAAAATCCATGCTTCCTAAGTTTCTTTTGTGATAGGAACATAGTTTTCATTCAGAGCATCCATGCTTCACATGTCTACTATATGCATACTTCTGTTTCTACAAGGAGATGATTGCAGGTCGTCGACGAGCCCCCATTGCTCTTCATCAACACGGTCATCGCTGTTCACGGGCGTTTCTATGATCTCGTCGAGGCTCCTTCTCGAAAACAGTGGTCTACACACCGGTGCTATGTTCAAGCATGTGTTGTCCTAACAGGCATGCTTCTATAGTCTCAGGGGCATGTAGGGTCACTTATGTTGCCCCATTATTGTACATGGAAGAAAATTCCAATATTAGTACATCCAAATACCATTTTCTCTAGATGCAAATTCATTTCTCTTTTCTGAGAGATATATTGTTTCATTTGAAGTAAACACCGGAAAGTACCATGTGCACATGAGCACAAGTGATATTTGGATTTTTGGATTTTTGAAAATTTTCAAAACCTCGCTCTTTAATGTTTTCAAAAATTATGGCATTAAATATGTAGATAGATTTAGACACGAGGAGTGTAGTCAAAAAAATCCCATTAAAAAATACTTTGTATTTTGGAAAATACAAAAAAGATAAATTTCTGACTATAAATAGTAGTACAATAGTACGTACATTTTGTCAGAAATTTGTCTTTTTTGCATCTCCAAAAATATAACGTATTTTTTGACGAGACTTTTTTTATTCCAATCCTCGTATACACATCTATCTACATATTTAATGTCATAATTCTTGAAAGCAGAGAAATATGAGAATCTGAAATTTTCAAAAATTCAAAAGTGAAGAGAGCACTGACTCCCATGTGCACAAAATACTTGTCCACACTACTTTTTGGCAAGCAATATTGATGGAAAGGAATATTTGTTAGTATATTGGAGGCAAACACACATATTTGTTTCATTGGAAGCAAAATGGAAACAGTTATTTGGTCATTCGAAGGACATTCTTTCAAATCTGGAAATAAACTAAATGGAAACAATGAAAACAATGAAAACGAGAAAGATTGTTGATTCACAGGGAAGCAACCTCGTTGTCCGATCGCAGCAAAATATTTTTGGTGGAAATCAAAATTTAGTTAATCTGGAAATGAAGCTCACCACAAGTAAACATATTTTTTTTTTCATGGAAGCAATTTTGAAAAGCTTGAGAAACACAATTTTGATTCAAAGGAAGCGTACTAGTATATGGCATGGAATCTGAATTTCCCATGCATTATTAGCTTTCATAACAAATAGTACTAAAAAGTTCCGCTTAATTAGCCTTAGAGATTACAGATCAGACGTGATTTAAGGGAGCAGTTTTAGGAGAATACTTAACGCGCTAGTTTTAGGAAGCAGCAAAGGCTGGCCTAGTCCGATGGGAAGCTAGGAATCGGCGTCCGATTCCTAGTGCTCCCCTTTTTTTATTGTTTCTGATCAAATTGCCCAGCTGCTGTGTTGGTGTTAGAGCATCTCCAGTCGCGTCCCCCAAACCGTCCCTCAAACCGCGCCGGATCGAGCGTTTGGGGGACGTGTTTTGTTCGTGCCGCGTTTGGGGGACGTCGCTCCCCAGCCGTGTCCCCCAAACGCCGTCCCCAATCAGAAATTTAAATAGATGCATTCAAAAGAGATCGTTCCCGCCGGTTCGTCGCGATCAGAGTAGCGGCGATCGATCAAAGTACTGGGCGCGCGATCATATTACAGACCGGTGGTGCATGCAAATTAGAAGAAGGGGTTGGTCGACGGCGTCGTGTCCCGAGTCGACGCGGGCCCGTCGAGCACGACGACCTCGTCGCGATCCGCCTCGTTCTCGTGCATGGTGCGTACTGCTCCGTCGCCGACGCGGAGGCCGACGCAGGTGTAGCGGTAGAAGACGCGTCGGCCTGCTCTTGCTGCGCTGCCGCTGCCGCCGATGCCGATGCCGCTGCCGGGGCCGCCGCGTCCGCCGCCGCCATTTTGGCTTCGATGTCGTCGAGGATCCGGCCTTTGAAGAAGTTGTGCGCCGCTCGCGTCCGGGGAGACATTCCCTCCGTCGACGTTCTCGGCGGGGACATGTCGTCCCTGCGTTTCTTGAGCTCCGGCTTCTCCTCTTGCCTCTTGAGCAGCTCGGCCCACCTTTGGTCGGCCTTCTTGTCGCGGGAGATAAAGGTCGAGGAGACGTCGGCGAGGCATTTCGTGATCGACGCCTGCGTCTTCTCGGACGACGCAGCGTCGGCCAAGGCGGCCTTGGCAGCCTTGTTGCCGATGGGACGCCCTGCCGACGTTGCCGGCGGCGCGTCCGGATCAATGGCGTCCTTCCCCTTGGACAACGACGGGCGCGTCAACTTCCATTTCTCATTCATTTTGAGCTTGCCATAGCAATGCGTCAGCGCGAAAGACTTGTGACCATCCGAGTACTTGGCGTACAATTCCATAGCCCGATCAAACTAACCAAAGGAAGCAGAGTCATTTCATCGAACACAATGTGGGCGCTACGGATTATGGAAGAAACGAGTCGTACCGGTTGGCCGACGTCGGCGCCGCTGTCGCCTCTCGGTCTCTAAGTCGTGATGGTACCCATGGAAGGAGTTCACCGACGCCTGGATGATGGCCCATCGCGTCGACATTGCCTTCTCGGCTCCTCTTCATTGGCACTTTCCGGTAGTCGCTGTTGATCGGCTTGCGCTCATCGAACTCGGCCTTGATCCTCGCCCAATACTTCCCGCCTTTTTGGTTGGCGCCGATGATGGAGTCATGGCTCACCGTCGCCCACGACTCGCACGGACAAAGATCTTCCGGAACCGTCCACTTCGGGCCTCGTGTGCCCGACGCCTTCTTCTTCTTCTTCTTCGTCCTCAGGCCGTCCGCGTCTACCTCCACGAGATCATCGTCATCGGCACCCTCGTCGTCCTCTTCCTCGCCGCCCTCTTCCTCGCCGCCCTCTTCGTCCTCAACGTCGTCCTCCTCGTCGTCCTCCACCCCGTCCTCTTCCTCGTCGTCCTCCTCCTCAACCCCGTCGTCCTCCTCGGCACCGGCGCCGTCGCATTCGAGCGGACCCCTGCGGCCGGTGAAAGGGCCGCCGTCCGGACCGGGTCCCGGCTCGCGTTGCTCGTACGCCGGGGAGTAGAGGTTGTTGGGGTTGAAGCCGCCGTGCGGCGGCGCATCTGGTAGTGCGGCGACAAGTTAGGCGTCACGCACCCGGGAGTGGCGGAGGGGCCGTCGTTGTAGAAGGCGGCTTGCGACGGAGAGAAGACTCCCGGAACGTACACCGGCACGTTCGTACTATATGGGCTCGCGTTGGTGGCGGCGATACACCCGGCGATTATGCGGCCGGTGGCCGGCGCGCCGCCGGAGCCTTCTTCTCCGGCTCCGCCGCCCTCCGTCCTTTCCGGCTCCGCCGTCGATAGCTTCCGGCGCGAGGCAATCTTGCTGCCATTCATCTTCGGTCATGCCTTCGGGCTTCTTCTTCGCAGCCGGCGCCTTCCGCGGCTTCGCGAACGGCGCTTTCGCCCCTATCGTCGCATTGCCCGGCGGCTTCTTGGCCGCTTTCTTCGCCATCTTTTTGGGGGCTGTCGGCGGCGCCATGGAATGGGGAGAGGGTAGCGGCGGCGGGTGCACGGCGGGAGGGAGAAAGAAATCGGCGGGATAGGAGAAATGAATCGGCGGCAGGATATGTTTTGGGAGGCCTGTGCGCGGCGGTATAGGCGCGATTTGGCGGGAGCGGCGGGATTTGGCGGGAGTGTGAGACGAATTTTCCCCTGTGCCGGCGACGGGTCGGGCCCGCGTCGGTTGGCCTCGCTTTTCGTTGTGTCCGGCGTCCCCGGTGCGTCCCCTGTGGGACGGGGACGGGCTCGGGGCGCCGGACACTGTATCGGAGCGCGCCGGACAAAAAAGGGCTTTGGGGGACGCGGCTGGAACGCTTTTTTTGTCCGGCGCGCCCCAAATCGCTTTGGGGGACGGTTTGGGGGACGCGACTGGAGATGCTCTTATTTCATTCCGAGTACAGCACTTGCAAGCGCTATTATCTCACGAAACAGTCAAGCACTAGTAGTTTCACAAAAAATACTTGCAGACAGAAGAACAGAAACATGCCCACACATAATATTTCAGAAAAGGAATTTTATATACTCCCTCTGTCTAAAAATAAGTGTACATTTTCTAGCTACAAATGTATCTACAACTAAAATATGTCTAGATACATTCAAATCTAAATAAAACTAAGACACTTATTTTTGGACAGAGGTAGTAACAGTTTCCAACAATGAGAACATACAGTGGAGCCAGCTACAGTATGTTACGACAGAGAGGACTAAGAACTGTAGTGTAGTACAGAATCATACAAACAATTACTGATTGCCTTCGGGCAGGTTCATTTGCTCTACATGCTACTTTCCCAGAACATAATATTACATCTGTGCTCAGAATTACATTTCTAAAGCACATGTATAACAATAACAACTCGTATGTACCCATGTATCTCATCAAAATGGATGGAATTTCAGGGTCAGCAATCCAGTAATAAAACAAAGAAATCTGAGGGCATGTGCCGGTCATCGTTGTCTTGTTAGTCCTGCATCCGCTGCCAAGTACAAATGACAGCATAAGCATGCTATGAGCACATTTGAGCTTGTGCAATACCATGTCTTCTGTCAGTGCCATGTGGCTGGAATCAGTGGCTCAAAGCACAGAACTACAGCATGCTATTATCGATTATCTCCCATTAGAGCACGGACATTACTTCTTCCTGATGATAGTAGGCACACCATAACAAACAGGAGATGCGCCAATCATAAGTGGAAGCCTGCAGGCACGCCTAGCTTCACTTATATGCGAAGCTATTCGCTTGTGCCCGCAATTACAGCAGTTACTACTGTCATCTACCTCTACTGTCTGTTGATGCTTCCGACTTCGCGAGCCTTTTCGTCTTGGCTTACCATTATCCTTCACTGCAATGGTCATGGACTCAAATTCTTGTGCCAATGGGCAACATTTCGGGCAATCCTTGTTGGCCATCAAATTTTCTTGCAACCATGAATTGAGCAATGCTTTACTAAATCGATCAATATCTTTATCTGTGACGTCCCAGAGGTTTGCAATGACGGAAGGAGAACCAGCCAATAAATAAGACAAAGGGGCCCCTTGAGGAGCATAACCTCCTTTGCAATCAAGTGTCCCACTACTGCAACCCATAAGAAGAGCAGCCGCGCAATTATCTAACTTCTCAATTTCCTTTCCTGAGACATACTGACTTCCTGCAACATATTTTCAGACTAGTTAGAACACTCTGTGCAACGGTGGTGGGATTTCAAAATCCTCAACAGTAATAGCATAAGCCGTCAGACTTGAAGACATTAGTTGGCACTAGCATCACAAGCAGTAGTTCCTACTAATACATAGCCTAAAATTATGGTGCCATCTAGTTAATGTTGACATGTGTAAGCTTTCAATAAAAGCCTGGTTGAGAATTTTGCACAAAATAATTCACATGGGTAGCTATGCTGAGGGTTTTTATTTTTTAAAAAAATTTGCTGAGGGTTTTTAGATAGCTTCAAGAGCTGAAGCCATGGAAGTTCAAATGACGAGCACAGCGTGCAAAAGTCAATAAAATTAAAAAACTATCAATATCAATATCCATAGTGCATTACCACTTCCATGTCCAAAGTAGAGAAAAAGATCATGGTTCCTGAGGGCCAAGACAAGCTCATCAGCTGTTGGAGCACCCCCAGTATTTCCCTGCATCCCATCAACGCATCACAATTATATGCTTGTGATTGCTTTAAGAATAATAATAAATTATCCTTTAGCAGGCTTTGTGCCATTCTTGGATTCATATTTAACAAGTCATCCTTACCTTCCACTCGTAGTTTCTGAACAACTGATCAAATTCTTCTTCTGTGCTGGCCAAATCACCACTAGGATTCAACAGATAGAAGGCATCGAAAGGGTCAATAACAGGAAAGGGAGGGGCTATGGAACTAGCATTTTTCTGATGATTAGTGCTTCTAGTCAATGCTCGAAAGATGCTTCGCATTGATGGCATGCGGTATATTTCTTGATTCCTTAACGCAGGCAAGTTCTCCCAAGGAAGCATCTGCATGCAGCCATTTTAAGAAGAGGTTAAAGAAGATATATGATAGGGATCGAAAAAAGCTGATATTGGCAATATTGCTAGACAAACAATAGGTGCAGTAGAGCATATCCTTTTGAGAATGATGTGTAACTTCAAGCAGAAAGTAAGGGGTTGTAGCCAAGCAACATACATGGTAAGATGACTAAACTTTACCTATGTAAAATCTAACATTAGTGTTAATTTCATCCATTATTCAATTATTACCACAAAAATGAATTACATTTAGATGACATCAGGCTAGATGCAAATGACACAGTATTTGTGATATTTATCCCATACAGCAGCTAACAAGTAAAGCAGAACATCCGTCAAAACTTATAAGGCAGAACTAAAAGGACATTTTTAATAATTAATAACAGAATAAATAGCCGACTAAAAGGATATCATGTTGCTCACCTGCACATCAGTATCCAGGACTAAAATGACTGGTTTTCTATCAACTGGCCCAGCCAGCTCAGTCAATATACCATTGCACAAATGCTCGATGATCACCAGTGCATCATCATCAATCTGGCAAGAGAAGGCTCTAAGTCTATCCCTTCCACAACACCCTCCCCTGCCAAAGTAACCTTTGTATAATATAAGTTGAGAAACACATTCTTTCAATTCACCGACTGATGCAACCCCGCCAAGGATGACCTTTATGAGTGCTTGATCTACTTCAAGCTTAAATTCTGACTCTAGACCAGTGATTAAATTTTCCAGCACCGCCTCGCCCTCACTGTGTTGGTCAGCTAATTGGTGGCCCAGAAGAAGGCATTTCCAGGGTCCTAGCCACAATTCTTCCATGTTTCTGTTCAAAACGGTAAAAAAGATATCAGAACAGAGGAATAATTATTATTAGAATATAATCAATACAAAATTTCAATATTGGATTGAGCAAGATATCCAGAGTGTCATCATAAAACAGTTTACAGTTTTACAGATAACAGACAGAAGAAATCTTACTCCAGTATCTCGTTAAGGTCGCCGTTGAGCTTCATTCTATCTGACCACCATCTTCTGGCATTTGCTTGTCCATCTTTTGGAATGTCGGTTGAACCAGAGAGGGATCTAAAGTTATCCTCAAGTAGCTTTTTGAAAGTTGGAGCCACATAGTCTATAATAGCGTAGCTCCAAGGGCAATTCCATTTCTTATCTGATGCTCTAGTTGCATTATCCAGTTCTTTGATAGGGGAGTCTCCATTATGTGCTTCTGTCAAACAATACACATGTGAATAAAAAGTGCAAGAGACCCAATATTAACTTATAGTACATGCAATCACAACCGGAAATATACATACCTTTCGAAATAGGATCCACTGGTAGAAGCATCGTGGTAGGCTTGTTTGTTGAATCAAACCTTGAGATCAACATCCAAGCAGGAAAAAGGGAAGGGAGAAGAAGTGTTTCCCCGAGAACATTCACAATATCACCTCCAAGCATACTAATGCACACAATTGGTACATCAGGAAGTTCATGGAAGAATTTCGTTACATGTTTTTCAAGTTGTTCCATGTCTGTCGACGGAAACCTGATATAAAAATTGTAGTTTAGTTATACACGTACATACACCATACGAAACAATAAATCAGCAACTTATATTTAAAATTTTAAACCTTAAAAACTTTGGAACCTCGTCTGTCTTGCCTGCCAAAAAGCCAGCAACACACTAAAAAACCAAAGGGGAAATTATTAGAAAATGAAGTATGAGGCTATTTTTTTTATCCGGTTGTAAACTTGGAATGGTACAAACCTTCTTATCTATTTTTCTGGGCAATACTTGTAAGCTTGCAAGGTAATTGCAATCAAGATAAGTTCCAACAGAAGTTTGGTGAAAGTATGCAGCCCAGTGATTCAAAGAGATAAATCCCTTGGAAAACAAAGGTAATTGGACAGTGGAATCTATCGTTGAGAGTAAGAATATGCATGTAAGTAGCCTACAAACCTGCAATAGGGGAGTTGCATTTGAGCACAGGAGCCACAAAAGGTTTTTAAAAATAGTCTGGCTCCATACTGAAGGATATATGCACTAAGGATTTAAAATTAAAAGAGCACATGACTGAAGGATATCACAGACCTCCTGAAGAAGTGAAGGACTCTCTCCAGATAGCGCAAAAGCTTTCAGCAACCACGAAACAACATGAGAGATCTGTACACTAGAGAGGCTGCAGCAACCATCCCTGCAGATAGTGATGAAATGATGAGAGTTTAGCAAGGGCCATGAAATACTACGACCAGTACGTTATGCATGACTGATGCACAACAGGGAGTTGATAAGACAAACCTTGACTGTTCTGAAAGGGAACCCTTCAGCAAAAAGAAACTCATACTATATAGTATTTGTGCACACTCTAAAGAAAGAAGATCACCAGTATTTACATTCATGATTAATCCGATTAAATGAGGCCCATAGGTTGTATAACAACCTTGAGGAAGACATCTGAAATACAGCAACGATATGCACTGCCAGTAGATACTATGAACTTCATGAGCTCCATGCTTTCCACCCTGAGCTCCCAAGGCTCTTGCTGCAGAAGGCAACGCATCAGGACTGAACAATACAAAAGAATTAAGAAACTTAACGAAGTAATAACCAACGGGTAGCTCAATCACAGAAGAAATTAGATAAAGCTACTTAAGGTAAAGGGTGTATACAATTTCCAAGTATCACATGTAAACATGTGGAGTGCTATATTTGTGATGATAGAGCTTACAGGGAGTGTCTACTTGCAGTGGAGGATAAAATTATTAGCTATACATAGTGATATTACTTGGTAGTCGGACAATAAAATTAGCTAGCTGGCCCCCCTCCTTGGCCTCTGCTTATCATTCAGTCAAGCTCCGACACTGCCTACTTTGTACGACTTGCGTAAGAAACTTAGGCAACTGTTTGTTTCACTGGCACAGTTGTGGCTCGTCACTCTTTTCTAACTCCATGGCAAACGTTCATGGGCTAATAATTTAGCTAAGCTCACCACACTTGTGGCACCTACTGTGCTGGCCACACATCTTTTGTGTGAAGGAACACTTGGTTAACTTAGTTTGGACATAGTTAAGCACCACGTCACCAAACAATGAGGTCCCTTAGCCTCCATAGCCATGTAAAACCCTCAATTGTGTGTCCCATAACTGCAGTATAACACAGATTGATATGGCACATAACAGAATATGAACAAATACAGTACCTGTTTTTAACAGAAGTGACACAAGATGGCGTCGGCGAATGCAGTCTTTTCTGAACTGCAATATATTCTTAATGCACTCAAAATTTAGTGAATTAACAAAAAGGCAGTTCCAACATCCAAACATACTGCACATGTCATCTCTGTTGCCGTCAACACCATAAAGAGAACAGCTTGTCCCACAGACCAAAGCATCTGTGGACAAAACGTTGCTCCAAGATATGTCATTTTTACTATTCAGTTCAGCTAAACCTTTTTCACTCTTCACATGTGCAGTTCGCTTACTAGATCTGGTGGTTCTAGTCTGTGCACGAGCTGCCACATTCTGTTCTTTAGCTAAACGTGAAGTTCTGAATGCCCTCTTAACATTAATATCCAATGGTGGAGCACTTTCGGCATTCTTCAAGTTTCCCCTTTCGGATTTTAATCCCACAAGCTCATCATACTGGTTAATAGGTGCATGGCTGAACAAGAAACAAGGAGCACATGTAGGTAACACTCTATCCTTGGCTGCTATGGGTTCTTTCCCATGATCACAAGCTCCACGCTTGGTTTCTGCAATACAATCTTTGCTGCACAAGATGCAACTAGTATTAAGTTTATCATTGGTGGACCCAGCAGAAAATTCTGAACAGGTGTCATTCAATTTCTTCATCGCTGATTGGTACATGCCTAAAGCATTAGACAGATTGCATGTTGAGCGTTTCTGAAAGTCTTTCTCAAAGAGATTCCAAAACAGATCTCCATATTGCTCATCAACTGATATCTCTAGTGTCAACTTGCATGACTTGCATGAAATGAATTCATCATTATCTGCAAGGAGCTTTCTAGCATCTTTAAGCTCGCCCTCTGCAGCATCCCATAGCTGCCTCTTGCGGTATAATTGACCTAAAAGATGAAACAATGGACAAATGAACAAAAGAACAAAAAAATAATAGACAGATCATCAATAGATTGACGTACCTAATTCTGATGTAAAAACAACAGCAAAAACTGGTAGTCCTTGGAAACATGATATCTCCCGTCCAGTCCGTAATAAAACTTCTGCTTCAGCACCATCGCCAATCAATTCATGCATCTGAGCAACCTGTGTGTACATAGTGAATAATATAAGAAATGTCCGTAGCCTACTTGAGGCCATGTTTTACACTATGGAAGTGATTGCGAATTGTAAGATACTGCCAACAGCCAGAGCAGTGTCCACACAAGTCATCACTCATAAGTAGGTTAGACTCATGTTACTACGTGATTGATGGCTATGGTGGTGCCACATATTCCACCAACTCTTTCAATCATTTTGATGGCAATGGAAGTACCCCATGCCACACAATTGCCATACCTGTAATATGCTTTCAAGGTAACACCTAAGTACATTCCATGGAGTCAGGAAAGAATCTCCCATGCTGCTTCGCCTAGTGCAATCTGGCCAAATTTCAGCCATCGTTGGTCCCCATGCTTCAAGTGAAACAAAGCCTTGCCCACCAGAACATTGGTTTTCCCTGCTTATAAACTTGCCCAAATTAAATTTGAACTTCTTTTTTAGGAGCTTCTTGCGCAATTGGAGGGCTTCCCTTCCATATGAAATGGCCTGCAAAAAAAAAAGGTTACAGGGAGGCTAAACTATAGAGCAGCTCCACATTCAAGCAAATTTCATAATAACTGGAGATTTTCCACCAAGGTGATTGATGAGAGAGAAACCGATTACCTGAAGAGGTTGTCCTCTTGACAGAAGTCTTTCGGACAAATCATAGTATATACAGCCAGCCAGATAGGTTGACTGATTACTCGAAGGAACCTGCAAAATCAAACAATACAAGATGCATAAAAGAAAAAGGAAAGGACAATGCATACTACATTACTGCATTGCAATTACGCAAGTACCAGAACTTACTTCAGAAACCAGAGATGATGCAACTTTATCGATCTCATCAACACTAGCATTGAGACCAAACTGAATTTCAAAGGATTGTTCGCATGATTGAGAAAAGAAATCAACAGGCCACAACCGCTGAAGAAACATAGAAAGAGAAGGATAATCCCCTTTGAAACAGTTTCTCCAGAATATTGTATTGTGGCAATCAACACCAAGATGCTGTGCCACATAAGAAACAAATTTCTGGTCCATTGGGAGATGACAGCATGCATGATTAAGGCGGCCGTTGATAAATAACATGGAGAATAACTTTTCTAGGGGTAAGTTTTCTTCCTTCCATATCATTATGATAAGCTTGCACAGCTCAAACTGAAGCTCAAAGCAGCCCTGATATAGAGTAAAAACCACATAATTATCTTGCTAAAGGCCAGCAGTTGCATCTTATCGAACCTAATAAGTTTTAGCATGGCCTTACCTTCATCGCCAGTAAATCAACCAGAGAACAAAGAAGTGGTAGAAGAGTTTCTGATAGCTGTTCAAAGATCTCACCAGGAGAACAATGATGCAAAGCACCCATCTTTGACCACAAGTCAACAGCACTCCTAACACCATCAAAGATTACCTATTCGAAATAACAAATAACCATAAGCAAACAAAGCAACGCATTTGATGACTAATATACAGATGACTATACAAGCAATTCATATGAAGCAGTTACCTCCTCGCCATAATTTGCCTCCTGGGCACAATGTGCATGCAAGCAGTACGCAGTAGCCAATTCATGGATAACAATCGCATTGCCTTGAGATGAATCCAGTACACCTTTCTGGATCAATAGGAAAAAAATGAATCTTAGATCTTCCTTGTGGTAGGCATAAGGAAATAGGGCAGGAAGGGGGCAGCAGGGAGGGGAGTGGGGGGCTCACCAGTAAAGATATGGCGTCAGACAAGCAAACAAGACAGCTGCTTATGTTTTGCACCCCAGATGCACGGAGTGCACGTGCCTTTCTAACCAAAACCTTTGATCTGTCCAGATAATATTCTTTTGAACAATATATTTCATTCAAGAGAATGTCTATTATTTTATTTTGCATATTTGCACAGAGCATGGTGGCACGAGATTCCATTGCTCCATATGCGAATAATTCCTGTAAAAACCAATGCATGTCGAAAGCACTGCGCGCATCAAAAAGAGATTAAAAAGACAGATACACCATTGTTAATCTTCACAAAACACTCTGATACCTGCTCCAAGATTAAGCCTATCAACTTCTTTGGCAAGGGTGACGGGTAGCCCATAAGAGAGTGATAGAGAAGCGGAGCACTATCAACACATTGGTCATCCCCAAAATCTTTTAGTGTTATCTGTATTTGCATAAGAAATTAAACGAAACCACATCAACAAAGTGTTTGAAGCGGGATAGTTTCTCTAGTTTTTAATGTCAATACCTTCACCCATAACTTGATCAGAACCAAATAACTTTTGTGATAACCAGATGTGTCACCATAAGCCAACAATTCAGATAGGCTCTTCACAACAATATCACGTATCACTTTTGAGCCACATCTATTGAGAATGTCAACCATCTTTGTTATCCTAGCAAATGCATTGGTAATGATATCATTCAGTGTATCTTCTGGTAGATCCTCAGTGACAATGTGACCTTCCATTGTTGCTGATAGTCTACTGTAAGAAAGGCTGGCGTATGCCCATGTTGTTTGACAGCATAGTTCTAATGCCTTTGGGGCCTGAAGCAGTTACAGAGGTTAACATCTAAAAGTCCATAGTTAAAAGCAAAATGTAATAGACCAGCACCTCAGAAGGGTACCTCTTCAAGATGCCCAATATTGTAAAGTGTCACACCAATGTTAAAGATAGAAGAGATCAAAAAATTGAAATCTTCGAGCTTTATCCATGTACTTGAAATGGCGCGATTGATAGAAGCCAAGCTCTTCTGGACTATGAAAGTAAAATGCATTAATAATAAGGATAGTACTAGAGAACAGTAAATAGGTATTTAACAACAATTCCCCAGAAATAGCACTGGTATAGGAGAATGTACATAAATGTTTACTCGTAATAATTTCTACTTGCAACAAAATGATGACTCTCAAAAGTGATATAATAACAGGCTGAATCAAGGGATTATGTAATGCACCAAGTCATAGCACCAGCGGTAAATGACTAGATGGTCTTATGTTCAAATTAATAAGATTCACTATAAGTATAGGACAAACGTTTTCTCGAAAGAAAAAAGTATAGGACAAGCGACTTAAGTACCTGGATAGCCTTGTTGGTCATAAAGGAAATTTTGATTGCTGAAACGAGGGCTCTCAGTAAGGTTCCACGTTGTTCATGCAATCTCTCCTTCTCTTCTTCAGACCTTTTCGTACAACTGTTACAGCACACGAAAAACAGCTTGCAAAATCAGAAATCATTCACTTATGGCAGGGGTAATACCTATGGTTTTATGGACTTCACCTATAAGCAATAAGGCTGAAATCAATGAATTGATCCAGTGCCATAAAGATACATGTCATGTTTCGCGAATTGGGGACTGTTTTTCCTTCAGAGAAGTTCTTCCAAACTGCATTTGCATGCTGCAATAGTATCTTGCAAACGAACTCCAAAGCATCAAAATATGCCACAAAATAAATATACTCGTGCGACTCAGAATAACTATAGCTGTGTTTCTTATTGGGGTGTCCCGCATCTGATGGTGGACTTGCATATTTCCCCAAACTATCACGTTGACTGGATTTGCCATCGGTGACACAGAAAATCCGTGCGAGTGTGCCAAGTGCACTGTTCAAAGTTTGTAGATTCTTTTCATTCTTGGGAAAATCCACTGATATAGCGGGGTGACCTTCGCTTTCTATTTGCTGCAAACTGAAATGTAATCCAGTAGCATAAAGATGGAGAACTGAGGCCATGGGAGGGGAAATCTATAATTTGCATGGAAATAAGTTAATGAAAAATAACAATGGCACACATTAACAACAATCAATGCTGAGAAAACAGTGCAGAATGTACCTCAGAAAGATAACCACCTTGTACGTAAAGTAGTTCTGAAGCATTAACTTGTAAATCCTTATTTGAAGAGAGATAGCTCCGAGAAAAATATGCTACAAATTCTAGGAGTTCATTTACAGCTTTAGGCAATTCGACCTGAAAAAATGTACATGATCTTACAATGGTTAACAATGTTTCTTTGGTAGAGAAACTCATTGCCTTATAATTTTCACCGGGTGCAAACTGACAGTATGGAAATGGTACATCGAGTGCAAAAATACATGAGACCTAAAGTGCACCAGAAATGGTACATTTTTAATGTTTCTTTTACTCGCTTCTGCCTACTTTTGTGCCTTAATTTGTACAGCAGAGATTATAAATAAGCATAGCACATCACAGTTCAGCAACCGCAAAATAAGCGATTAATGTGCTTCTGAATTTTAGTGAAAGACAATGTGTTTTATCTGCGTGGAATTGCTCAGTCACAGGGGAGTGGAGCTCTAGATGGTTTAAGGCTGTAAGCAACCAAAACAGTTGTTTGGTAGGAAACAATAACAATGTCTACTAAGATAGATTGACAAAATTCAGCTATTGAGAAGCCTTATTCACTTCAAATCACACTCGCATGTCTCCAAAATAAGGAACCACACACAGTTCAAATTTTGAAAAATCTATGAACCATACTTCTAGCTTCACGTTCATGTAATTTTGTCAAGTCACCACTTTACTGCTAAACTTAAGTTACATCTAGTAAGTCTGTGGATTATCATTTCCTGTTTCCCCAACCGGCTTTTTTTTATTTAGTGTTTGTTTCACCCGCTTTTGCATACTTCTGTGTCTAATTTTCTACAGCAGATTATTAAATAAGCACAGCACATCACAGTTCAGAAACCGCAAACTGAGTCTTCGTGCAGATTGATATGCTTCTGAATTTTAGTGGAAGACAATGTGTTTCATCGGCCTGCTGCTGCCTGGGCTACACCGACGCCCGACGGGAAGGTACATCTGCTGCGTTTCTCTATTTTTTAGATGGAGATATCTACTCATGTGCATAGAAGTAAAATGGCAACTGAATGCAGTGAGTTCACGGTGTGAAGGACTATGGGTAGCAGCTGCTGCTGGTGCCAACGAGCATGGATGACATTCAGACATAGCTAGCTCTCCAGATGCACAAACGTAGTGCTCCAATTTTATAAATTGTATTGTGTTGATTTATGCTGCACTAGCTGATTAAGTGATTATATATGACTTTTGATACACAAATGTCTGAGAAATTAACATGCACCGTTCAAAGATGTTGAAGGCAGTATACTCTTGCTTGTGGCGAAACAAAGTAACTATTTTTGTAGCTGAACAACGTCACTGTTAAGTGATGCTATGCAATTGTTTTCTCCTCGAATTTGCGGCAGAAAGAATAAGAAATGACTCAACATTAGGTAGTCAAAACACTAATCATTGCAGGGGCATTATAGACTTTTCATTATATAGCCTAGACAATAAGCTAGGACAGTGGAAGCCGAAAAGAACTCGAGTGCAGTTTCTCATGAGCTTAATTTTACCATGGTTTCTCTGGGCAGCTCAAGCTAGAGTGGCTTATGCACAAGCTGAAGCCGAAAAGAACTGGGCCTTAATGTTCTTCTGAATTTTAGTGAACTAGAACATGTGCCAGCGATGCATTACCTTGACACGTAACACAGATTCAAGAGCAGTCTTCAACACGTCATGCAAAAGCTCCATGCTCCCTACCCGACTCAAATCGACAGCAGAACAAATCCTGCGTGCAACCTTCAACCAGAATAAACAGTAAAACCGTTAACCAACCAATATAATTAACTTATATATGGTACGGGAATCAATTTGCTAGTGACACGTACAGGGGGCAAGCGTTCCATCATTTGCGCCTTATCACACTCGTCTAATGTTGCAAGACAGAATTTGCGAACAAGGTTAGAGTTGAAAAATGAGGACTCGGCAGCCAGGAAAATGGCACAGCGGCTCAGTGCATTCACAAACAGGGTGAGATACTTCCTGCTGGACTCCTCAGTTAGAATCCTGCAAAATGACAAAACCTCATAGTCACACACCGTATCTGCACTCTATAATAAACAACTAGTAAGTAGCACGTAATAGTAGAAGAATATAACCTTAAAAAATATTATTTACTACATGCATATTAAAAATCAATTTTCTATGTCTTAACATTTAAAGACAAAATCCTCTAGCAAATAACATACTCCCTCCATCCCACGAAACATGTCGAAGGTTTATCAAAATTTAGATGTATCTAGACACTAAATAGTAGTAGATACATCCAAATTTTGATAACTCTTTTCGACATGTTTCGTGGAACGGGGGAGTACGTTATATCATTATATGTCTAATTGAATTTACAACCTACTTTAATATACCTAAAATGAAACATATTAGCAGTGTTTTCATGAAGTTTAGACGTGACATGTTCTCATGTATTTTACTTATTACATGAGTTGTATTAAAAGTTGAATACACAACCAAAAAGACATAGAATACACATAGACTATTTATCGAAGGCAGTGACAATTTCTTGGTTGATTTAGAAATAAGTTGCACCAATTAATTGTCAATGTTTCTTAATAAAGTTCACAAGTGACATATTTTCATGTATTCTACGTACAAATATAACTCTTTTCTAGAAAATGGAATAAACAAATAAATACACCGTCAATAACTTTCAGACCATGTAACCCAGGGGGAGTGACTATTTATCAGTTGACCTAGAAATAGTTATGTCTCAGTCAACAATTATAGCCGCCTGAGATCTTAACATCCCTTTGAACTTGAAGATGTCTCAATACTTAGATCATACGGTCCTTAGGGTCGACTTAAAAGCAGTTATTTCTCAGGCATCCCATGAACAAGAGAGCTTGTAAAAAAATACATCAATACCAAGGAAAATATATCTATTTGTGAAATCTAGGGGTTGCAATAGCCTAATCGTGCAATACGAAATTGGCAAAAACGTGTTCTAGATAGCTAAAAGGGGGTATACATACATAACTTAATTTATTTATGGACGGGCCAGTGTCACTATGTGTTTCTACGGCCATACATTTGGGACTAAAAATTTCAAGAGTAGTTGTACACGTACAAAATCTTTATTGGTTTTTTTTGAAAAAAAAATTAGTGAATTGTTAGGACATACAAGTTTGTAGGACAGATTATAAAAAAGGAATTAAAGATAAGACAGCGAATGTTCCTTTGATGGTATCTTTATAAAAATTAACCTCTAAAATTTCTAAGTATTTTGGTTATTGCGCGCTTCTTATTTATTTAGTCTATGTTTCCAAAGAAGGATCAGAATTTGCAGCCTAACTAATCATTCATCTTATAAGATCTGAGATGCTGTAGAACATAAAGCACCTCATTTGATTTCTTTCTGTCTGCTGTATGGATTATTTCCTATCTAGTATCGTAGATCAGTTACCCGCGGAAGATCCACTCACGTACCACAGAACCAAATGTATATGTTTCTGGAAAAGTCATCTAGCTTCCAGCTGTATCATGGAACTGGACCAGGGCAGACTTGCTGTGGCGAGGAGAGACGAATCCAGAACCTGCTGGCCGCGTCTTCGGCTCCTTGACGCCTCAGTGTGTGACACTGCTTTAGCCGGTGGCCGTCTCCACAGCTTGAAGTCTGGGCTGCCCTCCCGTCGTGCGCCGTCGCGGGGCTCCCGCACTTGAGTGAAGAACTCTTAATTGCGCTCTCCCCCGGCTAGCCAAGGCCAGAAGCAAGGCGATCATGTGGAATATCTCGAAGCGCATGAACTCTGGTCTTCAACAGCTCCGCCCCCTCCGATCTCAATCATCCACGATGATGGAATATCCCTCATATATCGCCGTCGTGACGGTGGCGTTCCCGGCGCAGGGGCAGGGTCACCTGAACCAGCTGTAGCACTTGTCGCTGCTGCTCGCGGCCTTAGCGATCCCCGTGCACTTCGCCATGCCAGAGCCGCACCTGTGGAGGCCCGCGTCTGCGTGCACAGCTAGGACGGGGAGGTGCTCCACGCCATATGCTTCCACGCGCTCAACGTCCGGGCGCACGGGTCCCGTGATCTGAACTCGGTTCTAGAATGATGTAGAGGCAACTACATTCTACTGTTCATGCGAATCCGCGGGATCTCATCCGTTAGATTTAGCAAATCAACGGTCAGCATTGATGCTCTAGTTTAAATTCAAAACTGGTGCATTATAGTAGTAGAGAAAAAATTGCAGAGTTAGCAGAGCCCAAAATCTCACCGGAGCCATGGCCGGATCTGCTCAACGAGGACGAGTACCCGTTCGTATGGGGCCCCTTCCTTGACCTTGCCCTTGCTGGCACAGTTAGCAAGGCAGACGGTGAGCTCAATGGCCAGTGTGCTGATTTCAGGGTCGGCTCCAGCCTCCCCTGCAACGCCAGGGTCGGGGAGGAGGGGAGCCGCACTGGCGGCCCCACGGCGAGGCTTGGCGGCCGTGGGCGCTGGCGAGAGAGCGTGGCGGAGGGCGTCGAGGGTGGCGGCAGCCTCCGCCTCGGCGCGCGCGTAGTGGCCGCGCGACTCGAGGCAGCACACGAAGTGGCCGCGCTGGAGCAGCACGGCGTAGGGCTTCCCGGCGAGGCACGCGGAGATGGCCGCCAGGCAGTCGAGGACGAGGCCGTAGATCTCGAGCAGCTCGTCGGCGTCGGCCGAGCTAGGGTTCGGGCGGAGGAGCGGCGGGAGGAGGTGGAGCGCGCGGCAGAGGAACGGGAGGAAGCGCTTCGCGAGAGGGCGAAGGGCGGCCGCGTCGGGAGGCGGCGGCGGCGGCTGCTGCTTGGGCTGCTTCGTCGCCCTCTTCGGCGGCGGGTTGGTGGGGTTAGGGTTCGCGCCGGGCAGATGGGGCGAGAAGGGCTGGAGGTAGGCGGAGAAGCGGGAGCGGAGCCCGGCGCCGGAGCTCGGGGAGGAGAGGGCGGCGAGGAGGTCCTCGGCGGCGGCCTCCATCGCCGTGTGCGGGTGGGGAATTTTTTGGCGAGGAGGGGCGGGAAATGTTGCAGGGTTTCACAGAAGCGGCCGCTCCGCTAATGGCAGATCGGGTCAGAACAGAACAGGAAGCGTACGGCGGAAGATTGGAAGGTTCTGGGCCGGACTGGAATGGTTGGGCCCAAAAAACAGGCTTTTGAATATTAATGGTTCATACGAGTATTATTTTCTCTGTGTGTCACTATAATTAATGATGAGTATCATAGGTAGATATCGTATCATAGCACGTAGATCCAGAAAAATAAATATTAAATAAATCTTGTACACATATTTGCATGAAGTTACTACAAATCAATAAATATAAAAAGATTATGATACTACTAATACATGATATCATGCGTTGTAGAAATAATAGTATACACTAGTACCATGTGCTTGATATTGCTAGTATGATACTACCAACTATAACTAGTATTATAGAAATATCATGTAATTAATTGTTGCTGAAAAACAACAATTATTGGTCCCACCTCCATCATTAAGGCTGGTCATAGTGGGGGTAACTAGTAACATGCATACTCCATAGTAGGTATTCCCTCCATCTCAGTTTACTAGTCTTTCCCGTATCCCTAGGTCGTCAATTTGACATATATAATTTAAAGTATATAATGCAAAATATCATTAGAAAATAGAAATCTAAACTTAATAATATAATTAATGTTAACTTGATCAAATTTGTGACCTAAGGGTACGCGTACGCCTAATAAACTATAAGAGAGGGAGTACTAACTTGTATGTGTTTTCATGTATTGTATCATTTGCTATAAAGATCGACATGATGAAGGCCGTGTTGAATGGGGATATCTACACGGTTGTCTATGTAAGTTGGGTTTTGATCCTGAGTGGATAACTACAGTGATGAGATGTGTTACTCAAGTCCGATATGCAGTCCGCATCAACGGAGAGCTAACTTCACCCGTTGTTCCTACTAGGGGAATTCGTCAAGGAGATCCAATCAGCCCATACCTCTTTCTCCTCTTTACCGAAGGTTTGTCTAGTCTGTTGTTTCAAAAAGAACATGTGGGGGCGCTACAAAGTGTCCATAACGGTCGTGAAGGCCCACCTATTTCCCACCTTTTGTCCGCAGATGATAGCATATTCTTTGCACGGAGTGACTCAAGGAGTGTGGAGGCTGATACGTCTCCGACGTATCGATAATTTCTTATGTTCTATGCCATATTATTGATGATACCTACATGTTTTATGCACACTTTATGTCATATTCGTGCATTTTCTGGAACTAACCTATTAACAAGATGCCGAAGTGCCGGTTCGTTGTTTTCTGCTGTTTTTGGTTTCAGAAATCCTAGTAACGAAATATTCTCGGAATTGGGCGAAATCAAGTCCCAGGGTCCTATTTTGCCACGAACCTTCCAGAAGACCGAAGAGCATACGAAGTGGGGCCACGAGGTGGTCAGACCACAAGGCGGCGCGGCCAAGGGGGGGCCCGCGCCGCCCTGTGGTGTGGGCCCCTCGTCAGCCCCCCGACTCTGCCCTTCCGCCTACTTAAAGCCTCCGTCGCGAAAACCCTGATGCGAAAAACTACAGCAAATGCCTAATAGGGATATTGAAAATAAAATTGTTACTACAGCAAATGCCATCCAAGTTAGAATTAATGAGAATATAAGATTAATGGCTGAACTGCGAGCTAGGTGGGATAGAGAAGAAAATGAAAAACTAGCTAAAAAGAGTAATGTAGCTAAAGTTTGGACTATTACCACCACTAGCAATGCTAATGATTCACAAGTTGCTGCACCTCCTACTATCAATGGTAAAATAATTGGTGTTGGCAATGCTTCTACTCCTAGTGCAAAGCGCGCAAAATTACCTGAAACTGCTAAAACTGCTGAAACTGCTTGTGATAAAACTGCTGAAATTTTTTCCAACCTTGGGGATGATAATCCCATTGCTTTGGATTGTAATGATTTAGATTTTGATGATTGCCACATCTCTGAAGTTATAAAGTTCTTACAAAAACTTGCTAAAAGTCCCAATGCTAGCGCTGTAAACTTGGCTTTCACAAAACATATTACAAATGCTCTCATAAAAGCTAGAGAAGAGAAACTAAAACTTGAAACTTCTATTCCTAGAAAGCTAGAGGATGGTTGGGAGCCCATCATTAAAATGAGGGTCAAAGATTTTGATTGTAATGCTTTATGTGATCTTGCTGTTATGCCTAAGAAAGTCTATGATATGCTTGACTTGCCACCATTGAAAAACTGTTATCTGGATGTTAATCTCGCTGATAATGCTAAAAAGAAACCTTTGGGGAGAGTTGATAATGTTCATATTATGGTTAACAATAACCTTGTCCCCGTTGATTTTGTTGTCTTGGATATTGAATGCAATGCATCTTGCCCCATTATATTGGGAAGACCTTTTCTTCGAACCGTTGGTGCTACTATTGATATGAAGGAAGGTAATATTAAATATCAATTTTTTCTCAAGAAAGGTATGGAACACTTCCCTAGAAAGAGAATGAAGTTACCTTATGATTCTATTATTAGAACAAATTATGATGTTGATGCTTCGTCTCTCGATGTTACTTGAGATACACTTTCTGCGCCTAGCTGAAAGGCGTTAAAGAAAAGCGCTTATGGGAGACAACCCATGTTTTTACTACAGTATTTTTGTTTTATATTCGAGTCTTGGAAGTTGTTTACTACTGTAGCAACCTCTCCTTATCTTAGTTTTATGTTTTGTTGTGCCAAGTAAAGTCTTTGATAGTAAAGTAAGTACTAGATTTGGATTACTGCGCGATTACTGATTTCTTTGCTGTCACGAATCTAGGTCTATCTCCCTGTAGGTAGCTCAGAAAATTAAGCCAATTTACGTGCGTGATCCTCAGATATGTACGCAACTTTCATTCAATTTGGGCATTTTCGTTTGAGCAAGTCTGGTGGTCTAATAAAATCCATCTTTACGGACTGTTCTGTTTTGACAGATTCTGTCTTTTATTTCGCATTGCCTCTTTTGCTAGGTTGGATGAATTTCTTTGATCCATTAATGTCCGAGTAGCTTTATGCAATGTCCAGAAGTGTTAAGAATGATTGTGTCACCTCTCGAACATGTGAATTTTTATTATGCACTAACCCTCTAATGAGTTGTTTCGAGTTTGGTGTGGAGGAAGTTTTCAAGGATCAAGAGAGGAGTATGATGCAATATGATCAAGGAGAGTGAAAGCTCTAAGCTTGGGGATGCCCCGGTGGTTCACCCCTGCATATTCTAAGAAGACTCAAGCGTCTAAGCTTGGGGATGCCCAAGGCATCCCCTTCTTCATCGACAACATTATCGAGTTCCTCCCCCGAAACTATATTTTTATTCCGTCACATCTTATGCACTTTGCTTGGCGCGTCGGTTTGTTTTTGTTTTTGTTTTGTTTGAATAAAATGGATCCTAGCATTCACTTTATGGGAGAGAGACACGCTCCGTTGTAGCATATGGACAAGTATGTCCTTAGGCTCTACTCATAGTATTCATGGCGAAGTTTCTTCTTCGTTAAATTGTTATATGGTTGGAATTGGAAAATGCTACATGTAGTAACTCTAAAATGTCTTGGATAATTTGATACTTGGCAATTGTTGTGCTCATGTTTAAGTTCTTGCATCATATACTTTGCACCCATTAATGAAGAAATACTTAGAGCTTGCTAATTTGGTTTGCATATTTGGTTTCTCTAGAGTCTAGATAACATCTAGTATTGAGTTTTGAACAACAAGGAAGACGGTGTGGAGTCTTATGATGTTTACAATATGTCTTTTATGTGAGTTTTGCTGCACCGTTCATCCTTGTGTTTGTTTCAAATAACCTTGCTAGCCTAAACCTTGTATCGAGAGGGAATACTTCTCATGCATCCCTAATACTTGAGCCAACCACTATGCCATTTGTGTCCACCATACCTTCCTACTACATGGTATTTATCCGCCATTCCAAAGTAAATTGCTTGAGTGCTACCTTTAAAATTCCATCATTCACCTTTGCAATATATAGCTCATGGGACAAATAGCTTAAAAACTATTGTGGTATTGAATATGTACTTATGCACTTTATCTCTTATTAAGTTGCTTGTTGTGCGATAACCATGTTTCGGGGACGCCATCAACTATTCCTTGTTGAATATCATGTGAGTTGCTATGCATGTCCGTCTTGTCTCGAAGTAAGAGAGATCTACCACCTTAATGGTTGGAGCATGCATATTGTTAGAGAAGAACATTGGGCCGCTAACTAAAGCCATGAATCATGGTGGAAGTTTCGAGTTTTGGACATATATCCTCAATCTCATATGAGAATAATAATTGTTGCCACATGCTTATGCATTAAAGAGGAGTCCATTATCCGTTGTCCATGTTGTCCCGGTATGGATGTCTAAGTTGAGAATAATCAAAAGCGAGAAATCCAAAATGCGAGCTTTCTCCTTAGACCTTTGTACAGGCGGCATGGAGGTACCCCATTGTGACACTTGGTTAAAACATGTGCATTGCAAAGATCCGGTAGTCCAAGCTAATTAGGACAAGGTGTGGGCACTATTAGTATACTATGCATGAGGCTTGCAACTTGTAAGATATAGCTTTCATAACTCATATGCTTTATTACTACCGTTGACAAAATTGTTTCATGTTTTCAAAATAAAAACTCTAGCACAAATATAGCAATCGATGCTTTCCTCTTTGAAGGACCATTCTTTTACTTTTATGTTGAGTCAGTTCACCTATCTCTCTCCACCTCAAGAAGCAAACACTTGTGTGAACTGTGTATTGATTCCTACATACTTGCATATTGTACTTGTTATATTACTCTATGTTGACAATTATCCATGAGATATACATGTTACAAGTTGAAAGCAACCGCTGAAACTTAATCTTCCTTTGTGTTGCTTCAATGCCTTTACTTTGATTTATTGCTTTATGAGTTAACTCTTATGCAAGACTTATTGATGCTTGTCTTGAAGTATTATTCATGAAAAGTCTTTGCTTTATGATTCACTTGTTTACTCATGTCATTACCATTGTTTTGATCGCTGCATCCACTACATATGTTTACAAATAGTATGATCAAGGTTATGATGGCATGTCACTTCGAAATTATCTTTGTTATCGTTTTACCTGCTCGGGATGAGCAGAACTAAGCTTGGGGATGCTGATACGTCTCCGACGTATCGATAATTTCTTATGTTCTATGCCATATTATTGATGATACCTACATGTTTTATGCACACTTTATGTCATATTCGTGCATTTTCTGAAACTAACCTATTAACAAGATGCCGAAGTGCCGATTCTTTGTTTACGTTGTTTTTGGTTTCGAAATCCTAGTAACGAAATATTCTCGGAATTGGACGAAATCAAGTCCCGTGGTCCTATTTTGCCACGAACCTTCCGGAAGACCGAAGAGCATACGAAGTGGGGCCACGAGGTGGTCGGACCACAAGGCGGCGCGGCCAAGGGGGCCGCGCGCCGCCCGTGGTGTGGGCCCCTCGTCGGCCCCGACTGCGCCCTTCCGCCTACTTAAAGCCTCCGTCGCGAAAACCCCGATGCGAAAAACCACGATACGGAAAACCTTCCGGAGACGCCGCCGCCGATCCCATCTCGGGGGATTCTGGAGATCTCCTCCGGCACCTCGCCGGAGAGGGGATTCATCTCCCGGAGGACTCTACACCGCCATGGTCGCCTCCGGAGTGATGAGTGAGTAGTTCACCCCTGGACTATGGGTCCATAGCAGTAGCTAGATGGTTGTCTTCTCCTCATTGTGCTTCATTGTTGGATCTTGTGAGCTGCCTAACATGATCACGATCATCTATCTGTAATACTCTATGTTGTGTTTGTCGGGATCCGATGGATAGAGAATACCATGTTATGTTAATTATCAAGTTATTACATATGTGTTGTTTATGATCTTGCATGCTCTCCGTTACTAGTAGAGGCTCGGCCAAGTTTTTGCTTTTAACTCCAAGAGGGAGTATTTATGCTCGATAGTGGGTTCATGCATGCATTGACACCGGGACGAGTGACGGAAAGTTCTAAGGTTGTGTTGTGCGAGTTGCCACTAGGGATAAAACATTGGCGCTATGTCCGAGGATGTAGTTGTTGATTACATTACGCACCATACTTAATGCAATTATCCGTTGCTTTGCAACTTAATACCGGAAGGGGTTCGGATGATAACCTGAAGGTGGACTTTTTAGGCATAGATGCGGTTGGATGGCGGTCTATGTACTTTGTCGTAATGCCCAATTAAATCTCACTGTACTTATCATGACATGTATGTGCATTGTTATGCCCTCTCTATTTGTCAATTGCCCGACTGTAATTTGTTCACCCAACATGCTTTTATCTTATGGGAGAGACACCTCTAGTGAACCGTGGACCCCGGTCCATTCCGTAATACTTGAAATACAAATCTGCTGCAATACTTGTTTCATTGTTTTCTCTGCAAACAATCATCTTCCACACAATACGGTTAATCCTTTGTTACAGACAAGCCGGTGAGATTGACAACCTCACTGTTTCGTTGGGGCAAAGTACTTTGGTTGTGTTGTGCAGGTTCCACGTTGGCGCCGGAATCCCCGGTGTTGCGCCGCACTACATCCCGCCGCCATCAACCTTCAACGTGCTTCTTGGCTCCTCCTGGTTCGATAAACCTTGGTTTCTTTCTGAGGGAAAACTTGCTGCTGTGCGCATCATACCTTCCTCTTGGGGTTGCCCAACGAACGTGTGAAATACACGCCATCAGAGGCGCTGAAGGAGACCTTGGAGCTATACTGTCAGGTTTCAGGCCAGAAGATCAATATTGAAAAATCCTCAGTTTTCTTTGGTCTGCATTGTGACAACCATGTCAAGGGGGCTGTGATGAACATGTTGGGAGTCAATAACGAGGTTCTGCAAGAATCCTACTTGGGCATGCTTACAGGCGTTAGCCGTTAGCCGCTCTCCCACTGGTTCTTTCAAACCCATCCTTGACCATGCTTGGAAGTGCATGAACGGCTGGTCTGATCAGCCCATGTCAAGGGCGGGAAAAGAGGCTTTGCTTAAAGCAATTATTTAGGCAATTCCAACATACATGATGAGTTGTTTTCAGATTCCTACCTCCACTTGTGAATCTCTCCGTAAGGCGATTGCGGACCACTGGTGGGGTTTCGAAGATGGGAGAAAGAAGATGCATTGGCGGAGCTGGGAGTGGATGTGCACACCAAAAGCTTTAGGAGGCATGGGGTTTCGCGACCTAGTCCTCTTTAACCAAGCAATGCTTGGACGCCAATGCTGGAGGTTGCTCACGGACCCTACTTCCTTGTGTGCCAGGGTGTTAAAAGGCAGGTACTTCCCGCATTGTGATTTCTGTGAGGCGCCCCAACCTCGATCCGCCTCGTTCACCTGGACAAGCATCTGCCACGGCATGAAATTAGTGAAGCGCGGGGTTCGCTGGAGTGTTAGCGATGGCAACAAGATTAATTTGCTGACTGATTTCTGGATACCTAATGTGAGACCAGAGATTCTACAGACTCTGACGCCGTTACCTGACGGCACGACGGTGGCTTTTCTTCTTGCGGAAGATCATCGATCATGGGATGAGGACATTGTCCGTTCTGTCTTTGAGGAGGACGTAGCGAATCTGGTTCTTGAGATACCAATCAGTCGGCGAGGTGGCGAAGATTTTCTCTCGTGGCCTCCGACAAAGTATGGCGAGTATACTGTCCGCTCGGCATATCACCTTGCAAGGAGTGAAAAATTCTTTCTGGATCAGAGCAAGAAGGGCCGGGGTTCTCACTCGGCCTTGCAGGATGATTCTGCTTATTGGAAGAAATTGTGGGCAATAAAAGCGCCAGGGAAGACGAAGATTAATATCTGGTGTTTTTCCCATGACTGTCTTCCGTCAGGTTCTCAGATGGTCCGGCGCCACATCCCTGCATCAGCAGCGTGTAGTGTCTGTGGCCGGGAGGAGACTGCAGCCCACTGCTTTCTATTCTGTCAATATGCGAAGGAGTTCTCGTGGGTGATCAAGCATCTTTATGGTTTCCACATGAGGCGCAAAACATTCGTCTGCCCAGATCATGGGTCTTTGATTTCATGTCAAGGTCTACTGACAGAGAAAGAATGGTGCTAGTTGTTGGTGTGTGGCACCTATGGACAGCTCGGAATTCTGTGAGAAACGGTGAATCTTCGAGACACCCACACAACATCGCTGAGTAGTGCAAAGCTTATGTCGAGATGATCGAAATGCAGTTGTTTAAACCAGGTACTTCTACTAGGCGTGAGGTTGTCTTGCCTCGTTGGTCTCCGCCGCCTGAAGGAATGGTCTATATCAACGTTGATGCTGCACTCTTTCCCCCTTCACGCCGGATGGGTATAGGCATTGTAATCCGAATCCACAATGGTGATTGCTCGGTGGCTTGCAGCGAGCTTGTCTCGGAGGTTACAATGCCGGAAGTTGCTGAAGCGCTGGCTGTCCGCCGCGCTTTGTCCCTGTCTGAAACGGAAGGATTCGACAAAGTGATTATGGCATCTGATTGCCTCTCCTTGATCCAACGTCTGGTCGGTTCTGAAAGCGATCGGAGTTCTGTTGGAGTGGTGGTTCAAGACATCAAAGCCCAAGCCTCTGGGTTTTCCTCGGTGTCTTTTATTCATGTTTATTGTCAGTGTAATGTCGCGGCACACACCTTAGCTCGCTCTGCGGAGCATTTTATTTCTGTCATCTTTAGAAATTCTATCCCGGATTGCATCGGCAGACTCTATGTAATGGTTCATATTGATCAATAAAGTGACGTGTTCTCTCAAAAAAAAGATTTATCTTATCTTGAGTGTGTGATGTTATGGTAAGACCAAATTTAATTGTACTTGCTCTAACGTAGCTACTTATCGCATCACTCTTTTTTTTATCTATTGTTATACAATGTCACTAAAACGTTTTGAGGTGTATGATGTTAGACTTCTTAATCATCCAAATGGAGTGACCCATCGACCACCATCGTCATGCTACCCATCAATCATAAATGATAAACTATTTTGAACACAGTGCTAGGCCACAAACTCAAATTACAGGTATCAAAATCAAAATTTAGACTAGTCGATGTTTGCTTTATTTTTGTGAGGTTAACAAATGCGGTTGAGCTGGACGTCGCATGCAAGGTTGGTTTGGTTGGGGTAACTATTGTCCATCGGTTCTGCTTGAGCTGGACATTATACGAGGAAAACACCAACAATTTTGCCTATTGGCAAAATATTTTGATAGTTGCCTTACATTAAAATAACGGAGGCGGTGGTTCATTGCTGATGCAAAACTGATTCTGTGCGTAGTAGTTGCCCTGGCCTTGGGATCTCGCCGGATTCGGCACACCGGCAATGGCAGCATGAACGCAGCAATCAACATGAACATTTAGGGACTATTTTATTGACTTGCGGATGAACACAAAGATCTCTCTCCTGTTTCATCTTAAGCACAAGATCAGGTGAAGAAACTTCCAAATCTTGACGGGAGGGGATCGATTAAGATCTCGAGCGGAGGACTACAGCAGTAGAAAGATCATGAGAAACATGTTGCCCCCGCGCGAGCAGGAGTTGCTCAGGACCATATATATTCCTCAAACTTCCAAAGTCTTATTACAACAACAACACACAAAAAAACACTCAACGTCGACGGCTCACTTGGCCGGGACCAAGGATCCAAGCTTTCGGGTGGTGACCGTCGGCGAGTCCTGCTCGAACATTTCCACCTTATACATGGCGTGCGCGTCGTTCATCCTCAGCGCGTCGACGTCGAGCCGGTAGTTTATGCCGAAGTCAACGATCTGCATCTCGCCGCTCACCACCTTGCTGAACCTGAGCCCGTCGTTGTACACCCACGTGTGCTTCACCACAGCCCACCGGCCGAGGTCCTGGACGTGCGGGTCGGTGATGTTGGTGATCGGTTTCCACTTCCCGTCAAGCGCTGCACTGGGCGCGGCAGCAGCAGCGGCGTCAGGGACGGTTGCATCGAGCGCGGCAGCAGCATGAAGGACGGCTGCGCCGGCGACGAGGAGAAAGAATAGGGTGCTCATCCTCGTCATGGCTGCCAGGCCGCGGCTAGATCCTGCCTTCAAGTCGATTGGGTTTGGAAAATGTCAGATGGTGTGGTGAGATTGGGGACTGACTCTGGACCATTTATAGAGATTTTCTTGGACAGTGCATTTAAAGATACTATTAATTGTATCATATATCTACATTAGTTCTAGTAGATCTTTTGGTAGTGCATTTAAGGAGATTTTTTGTATCCATGTATCCATAATTAAAGAGATTAACTGGAGTACAGCTGTAAGTTAATATGGACGGTGTTGAGCGTTCTCGAGAGGATCGAGGCGAAAAAGCTCCGCCGTCCAATTGGAAGCGTACACGTGATGTAAAAACGGGACCACCCGAGCAACCACATGCGCACCTGCGTTTACCGCACAGAAAATCTCACCACCAACCTAAAGATCCGTGCTTGTCCACCGCATGTGGCTGTAAACTCCGGCGAGACCTCCGTCGACACATCGCGCACAAACGTTGGCATCACCACCGGAGTCTCGACTCTGGCCAGCAACAATGTTGCCTACCCCCCCCCCGATAGGAGCATCCAGCCCCGCCATGTTGTAGCAGCACCTTGCCACCACCCTGGCAGTGTTCCCTTTCAGTATCCACTTATCCTCGCATGAACACATGGATGCTAATTGAAGTTTCTCCGACTACCCTCTGCACCTTCACGACCGTTGGCCCATGTGCCTGCAACCGCGGTTGTCGCCCCCTTGCAGGAGCTCTGCGGTCCTCTCGTGGCGCCACCGTGTCATCGTCGCCGATTCCCACACAAGAGCAAATCGCCGCGGGAGGCGTCGTCAAGCGAGCGATGAAAGGGGCAACAACTAGCTGGAGGGGAACGACAACAAGACGTTAGTTGGTGGGGCAGCGTGGTATGGTCGGCGGCGGCGTGCCCAGTGAGAGAGATGGGAAGAGCACAAATAGGGGAGAGAAAACAAAAAAAAAGAGAGAACAAATGGAGGGGAGAGTTTGGGAGGATATAAGATACCAGGTGGGGTCTCCTTTACGCCGCATCATTTCCTCCAGCCATGCGCGATGGACGTGTGCCGCTCGGGAAGAGTATAGGTATTTTCCAATTAATATTAGGTAATAACCATATCTACATGCTTTAGTGTCAATTTATTTAAGTAGGATACACTTTTGGGTGTGCTTGTTATTTTAACAACCTCGTCAACGCGTGACGATAAAGGTGTAGTTGTCGGGTGAGGAGTATGGTTACATTGCGTATTTGCACTTGTGTTCTCCTTCAACCAGACATACATCGCTTCGATCTACGGATGCTCAAGGTTGATGCTTTTGTGGTTACATGTGATGGACGTTGCTACAAAGCTTAATGAGCGCACCGTGACACTTGTGGTAAATTAGGACACATAAGACATAAGATGGCAAAACTGACACCTCCATCTCGTATCTCCTCTAAAGATTATGACCTTCCTGACAACTCTTGACCTTGCTGCATTCCTCGCCTCCATGCTCTGCCTTGAGCACCACCATCGTCTCCGACACCGGTGACCTTCACACCCACCCCTAAGTCTATCGCTAGTGACATGCACCTTTCCAACCCTAAGTATCTTCCTCACTAGGGTCCATGTTGTTGCGGCTAGACGTGGCGGCCCTGCCGCTAACTTGGCCCTGATGCCAGTGATACGTCTCCGACGTATCGATAATTTCTTATGTTCCATGCCACATTATTGATGATATCTACATGTTTTATACACATTATATGTTATATTTATGCGTTTTCCGGAACTAACCTATTGACGAGATGCCGAAGGGCCAGTTCCTGTTTTCTGCTGTTTTTGGTTTCAGAAATCCTAGCAAGGAAATATTCTCGGAATCGGACGAAATCAACACCGAAGATCTTAGAATCCCCGGGAGCTTCCGGAACACCCGAGAACCGCCGGAGAGGGGCCACGGGGGCCCACACATGGTGGCGGCGCGGCCCGGGAGGGGGCGCGCCGCCCTAGTGTCCGGTGGCCCCGGACCCCTTCGACCTTGCCCTTCCGCCTATTTAAAGCCTCCGTCGCGAAAACCCCGACACGTTCGACGAAACCAGAGAAAACCTTCCGAGCCGCCGCCATCGTGAAGCCAAGATGCGGGGGACAGGAGTCACCTGTTCCGGCACGCCGCGGGACGGGAAGTGCCCCGGAAGGCTTCTCCATCAACACCACCACCATCTTCATCAACGCTGCTTGTCTCCCATGAGGAGGGAGTAGTTCTCCATCGAGGCTCGGGGCTGTACCGGTAGCTATGTGGTTTATCTCTCTCCTATGTACTTCAATACAATAATCTCATGAGCTGCCTTACATGATTGAGATTCATATGATGATGCTTGTAATCTAGATGTCATTATGCTAGTCAAGTGGATTTTACTTATGTGATCTCCGGAGACTCCTTGTCCCACGTGTGTAAAGGTGACGAGTGTGTGCACCGTGTGGGTCTCTTAGGCTATATTTCACAGAATACTTATTAACTGTTATGAATGGCATAGTGAAGTGCTTATTTATATCCCTTTATGATTGCAATGTGTTTTGTATCACAATTTATCCGTGTGCTACTCTAGTGATGTTATTAAAGTAGTTTATTCCTCCTGCACGGTGTAATGGTGACGAGTGTGTGCATCGTGTAGTACTTGGCGTAGGCTATGATTGTGATCTCTTGTAGATTATGAAGTTAACTATTGCTATGATAGTATTGATGTGATCTATTCCTCCTTTCGTAGTGTGAAGGTGACAGGTGTGCATGCTATGTTAGTACTTGGTTTGGTTATGTTGATCCGTTATGCACTCTAAGGTTATTTAAATATGAACATTGAATATTGTGGAGCTTGTTAACTCCGGCATTGAGGGTTCGTGTAATCCTACACGATTAGTGGTGTTTATCATCCAACAAGAGGGTGTAGAGTCTAGCATCTATCTATTTATTCTGTTATGTGATCAATGTTGAGAGTGTCCACTAGTGAAAGTATGATCCCTAGGCCTTGTTCCTAAATATCGCTATCGCTGCTTGTTTACTTGTTTCTTCGCATCTTTACTTCCTGCAATATTACTACCATCAACCGCACGCCGACAAGCACTTTTCACGGCGCCGTTACTACTTGCTCATATTCATTCATACCACTTGTATTTCACTATCTCTTCGCCAAACTAGTGCACCTATTAGGTGTGTTGGGGACACAAGAGACTTCTTGCTTTGTGGTTGCGGGGTTGCATGAGAGGGATATCTTTGACATCTTCCTCCCTGAGTTCGATAAACCTTGGGTGATCCACTTAAGGGAAACTTGCTGCTGTTCTACAAACCTCTGCTCTTGGAGGCCCAACACTGTCTACAAGAATAGAAGCACCCGTAGACATCAAGCAAATTTCTGGCGCCGTTGCCGGGGAGGAAAGGTAAACGGCACTCACACACCGGATCCCGGCAACTAAGCTATTTTCTGGCGCCGTTGCCGGGGAGGAAAGGTAAAAGGCACTCATACTCCGGTCCCAGGTAACTAAGTACTTTTCTGTTACCGTTGTGTGTGTGCTCGAAGCTATTTCCTTTAGATCCTGCAATTGCATCTTTTTGTTTCTTGTTTACACTAGTTAGGCATAATGGACAACAATGAGCTTCTTATTCTATTTCCTGATTTAAGACATGGATGGTTTGATGCGAAAATTAAAAAACCTATGGAACATATTAGTATGAACGCTTTGAACACCATTGTTGCTAATGATATGGAAAATTCTAAGCTTGGGGAAGCTGGCTTTGATGAGCATGATATTTTTAGTCCCCCAAGCATTGAGGAGAAAATTTACTTTGATGATACTTTGCCTCCTATTTATGATGATTATAATGATATTGGTCTTTTAGTACCGCTTCGTTATGGAGGATAAATTTGATTATGATTACAATATGCCTCCTATATTTGATGATGAGAATAATAATGATAGCTACTTTGTTGAATTTGCTCCCACTATTACCAATAAAATTGACTATGCTTATGTGGAGGGTAATGATACTTTTATGTGTGTGAATAAAGATGTCTTATGTGATACTTATATTGTTGAGTTTGTTCATGATGCTACTGAAAATTATTATGAGAGAGGAAAATATGGTTGTAGAAATTTTCATGTTACTAAAACACCTCTCTATGTGCTGAAATTTTTGAAGCTACACTTGTTCTATCTTCTTATGCTTGTTACTTTTTTCTTCATGAACTTGTTTATTTACAAAACTCCTATGCATAGGAAGCATGTTAGACTTAAATGTGTTTTGAATTTGCTTCTTGATGATCTCTTTTCGCTTCAACTCTCATCCTTATGTGAGCATCATTAAAATTGCTGAGCCCATCTTAATGGCTATAAAGAAAGAACTTCTTGGGAGATAACCCATGTGTTTATTTTACTACAGTACTTTTGTTTTATATTTGTGTCTTGGAAGTTGTTACTACTGTAGCAACCTCTCCTTATCTTTATTTTATTGCATTGTTGTGCCAAGTAAAGTCTTTGATAGCAAGGTTGATACTAGATTTGGATTACTGCGCAGAAACAGATTTCTGTCTGTCACGAATCTGGGCAGAATTCTCTGTAGGTAACTCAGAAAAATCTGCCAATTTACGTGAGTGATCCTCAGATATGTACGCAACTTTCATTCAATTTGGGAATTTTCATCTGAGCAAGTCTGGTGCCACTTTAAAATTCGTCTTTACGGACTGTTCTGTTTTGACAGATTCTGCCTTTTATTTCGCATTGCCTCTTTTGTTGTGTTGGATGGATTTCTTTGTTCCATTGACTTCCAGTAGCTTTGGGCAATGTCCAGAAGTGTTAAGAATGATTGTGTCACCTCTGAACATGTGAATTTTTGATTATGCACTAACCCTCTAATGAGTTTGTTTCGAGTTTGGTGTGGAGGAAGTTTTCAAGGGTCAAGAGAGGAGGATGATATACTATGATCAAGAAGAGTGAAGAGTCTAAGCTTGGGGATGCCCCGTGGTTCATCCCTGCATATTTCAAGAAGACTCAAGCATCTAAGCTTGGGGATGCCCAAGGCATCCCCTTCTTCATCAACAATTTATCAGGTTTCTTCTCTTGAAACTATATTTTTATTCGGTCACATCTTATGTACTTTACTTGGAGCGTCTGTTTGTTTTTGTTTTTGTTTTTGTTTGAATAAATGCTTGTGTGCGAGAGAGACACGCTCCGCTGGTTCGTATGAAAACATGTGTTCTTAGCTTTTAATGTTCATGGCGAAGGTTGAAACTGCTTCGTTCATTGTTATATGGTTGGAAACGGGAAATGCTACATGTAGTAATTGGTATAATATCTTGAATAATTTGATACTTGGCAATTGTTGTGCTCATATAGATCATGTTTAAGCTCTTGCATCATGTACTTTGCACCTATTAATGAAGAACTACATAGAGCTTGTTAAAATTTGGTTTGCATGATTGTTCTCTAGAGTCTAGATATTTTTTGGTTAAGGTGTTTGAACAACAAGGAAGACGATGTAAAGTCTTATAATGCTTACAATATGTTCATATGTGAGTCTTGCTGCACCGTTTTATACTTGAGTTTGCTTCAAACAACCTTGCTAGCCTAGCCTTGTATTGAGAGGAATTCTTCTCGTGCATCCAAATCCTTGAGCTAAAAACTATGCCATTTGTGTCCACCATACCTACCTACCACATGGTATTTCTCTGCCATTCCAAGCAAATACTTCATGTGCTGCCTTTAAACAATTCAAAAGCTATTATCTCTTATTTGTGTCAATGTTTTATAGCTCATGAGGAAGTATGTGGTGTTTATCTTTCGATCTTGTCATTTACTTCGGACAGACTTTCACAATGGACTAGTGGCTTCATCCGCTTATCCAATAACTTTGCAAAAAGAGTTGGCGCGGGGTTCCCAGCCCCCAATTAATCAACCTTCATTAATAATTCTCTTCACATGTTTTGCTCTGATTCATCAGTAAGCAACTTAATTTTGCAAATAGACACTCCTCCATGGTATGTGATTGTTGGAAGGCACCCGAGGATTCGGTTAGCCATGGCTTGAGAAAGCAAAGGTTGGGAGGAGTGTCATCTAAAAAATCAAAAAAATATAAACTAAACTAAAGTACATGTGTAAACAAAAGAGAAGAGGGATGATCTACCTTGTCTGGTAGAGATAACGTCCTTCATGGGAGCCGCTCTTGAAAGTCCGGTTGATAAGGTAGTTAGAGTACCCGCTACCATTCGTTGACAACAACAAACACCTCTCAAAACTTTACTTTTATGCTCTCTATATAATTTCAAAACTTAAAAAGCTCTAGCACATGATTTAATCCCTGCTTCCCTCTGCGAAGGGCCATTCTTTTACTTTATTGTTGAGTCAGTTTACCTATTCTTTCTATCTTAGAAGCAAACACTTGTGTCAACTGTGCATTGATTCTTACATGTTTACTTATTGCATTCGTTATATTGCTTTATGTTGACAACTATCCATGAGATATACATGTTATAAGTTGAAAGCAACCGCTGAAACTTAATCTTCCTTTGTGTTGCTTCAATACCTTTACTATGAATTTATTGCTTTATGAGTTAACTCTTATGCAAGACTTATTGATGCTTGTCTTGAAAGTACTATTCATGAAAAGTCTTTGCTTTATGATTCATTTGTTTACTCATGTCATTACCATTGTTTTGATCGCTGCATTCATTACATATGCTTACAATAGTATGATCAAGGTTATGATGGCATGTCACTCCGAAATTATCTTTGTTATCGTTTACTCGCTCGGGACGAGCGAAACTAAGCTTGGGGATGCTGATACGTCTCCGACGTATCGATAATTTCTTATGTTCCATGCCACATTATTGATGATATCTACATGTTTTATACACATTATATGTCATATTTATGCGTTTTCCGGAACTAACCTATTGATGAGATGCCGAAGGGCAAGTTCCTGTTTTCTGCTGTTTTTGGTTTCAGAAATCCTAGTAAGGAAATATTCTCGGAATCGGACGAAATCAACACCGAAGATCTTAGAATCCCCGGGAGCTTCCAGAACACCCGAGAACCGCCGGAGAGGGGCCACGGGGGCCCACACATGGTGGCGGCGCGGCCCGAGGAGGGGCGCGCCGCCCTAGTGTCCGGTGGCCCCGGACCCCTTCCGACCTTGCCCTTCCGCCTATTTAAAGCCTCCGTCGCGAAAACCCCGACACGTTCGACGAAACCGGAGAAAACCTTCCGGAGCCGCCGCCATCGTGAAGCCAAGATCCGGGGGACAGGAGTCACCGTTCCGGCACGCCGCCGGGACGGGGAAGTGCCCCGGAAGGCTTCTCCATCAACACCACCACCATCTTCATCAACGCTGCTGTCTCCCATGAGGAGGGAGTAGTTCTCCATCGAGGCTCGGGGCTGTACCGGTAGCTATGTGGTTTATCTCTCTCCTATGTACTTCAATACAATAATCTCATGAGCTGCCTTACATGATTGAGATTCATATGATGATGCTTGTAATCTAGATGTCATTATGCTAGTCAAGTGGATTTTACTTATGTGATCTCCGGAGACTCCTTGTCCCACGTGTGTAAAGGTGACGAGTGTGTGCACCGTGTGGGTCTCTTAGGCTATATTTCACAGAATACTTATTCACTGTTATGAATGGCATAGTGAAGTGCTTATTTATATCCCTTTATGATTGCAATGTGTTTTGTATCACAATTTATCTGTGTGCTACTCTAGTGATGTTATTAAAGTAGTTTATTCCTCCCGCACGGTGTAATGGTGACGAGTGTGTGCATCGTGTAGTACTTGGCGTAGGCTATGATTGTGATCTCTTGTAGATTATGAAGTTAACTATTGCTATGATAGTATTGATGTGATCTATTCCTCCTTTCGTAGTGTGAAGGTGACGAGTGTGCATGCTATGTTAGTACTTGGTTTGGTTATGTTGATCTGTTATGCACTCTAAGGTTATTTAAATATGAACATTGAATATTGTGGAGCTTGTTAACTCCGGCATTGAGGGTTCGTGTAATCCTACACGGTTAGTGGTGTTCATCATCCAACAAGAGGGTGTAGAGTCTAGCATCTATCTATTTATTCTGTTATGTGATCAATGTTGAGAGTGTCCACTAGTGAAAGTATGATCCCTAGGCCTTGTTCCTAAATATCGCTATCGCTGCTTGTTTACTTGTTTCTACTGCATCTTTACTTCCTGCAATATTACTACCATCAACCGCACGTCGGCAAGCACTTTTCCGGCGCCGTTACTACTGCTCATATTCATTCATACCACTTGTATTTCACTATCTCTTCGCCGAACTAGTGCACCTATTAGGTGTGTTGGGGACACAAGAGACTTCTTGCTTTGTGGTTGCGGGGTTGCATGAGAGGGATATCTTTGACCTCTTCCTCCCTAAGTTCGATAAACCTTGGGTGATCCACTTAAGGGAAACTTGCTGCTGTTCTACAAACCTCTGCTCTTGGAGGCCCAACACTGTCTACAAGAATAGAAGCACCCGTAGACATCAGCCAGCGTGGCCAACCACATCAGCCCCGCATTTCGCTTGGTTTAGGGAGATATATAAGAGGAGGGAGCGGATCGTCCATGGCCATGTTGAGTAAGAGAAGACAAGGGGAATATATTATGCTTGAGAGCATTAAGGCACACGAGAGAGGGGGGATATTGGGCCCTGGTGGTCACCGTTCTAGAAGATATGCTAATTGCAGGCATGGTCAGCCGCTAGAGAGTCGTCTCAGATATAAAGAATTTCAGATTGGTTTATATTGCACCATACTCTATGTATGGAAGAAACATACTTTCTCCACCGTGCAAAAACACATGCAACCAAATTATTCATTCCTTTGGCTAGTGGTACACGCCCTTGCAACATTGCTAGTGCTGAAGAAGCACGGCTAGGTGCTACCAAAATTCTAGCATTTCTCTGTGTTAATGTTTAGCATGACGCTGGGAAAGATAGCAAGCCAAAATAACATAAGGTACTACTCTCTACATCCCTCAATAGGTGGGATAGAAATTTACGCATAGAGTAAGAAGGGTTCGTTGCGGGAATAACATGCTACGGGAATCTTTATCGGACCAGTTGATACCCTCTTGATTCACATGTCAAATCTATTTTATTCCCCTGCATTCACTCCCCCTATCTCCCTCCGCACTTGTGCTCTCACCCTATCCGCGTGCTCCCTCCCTCCCACCCTCGGCCTCTCCCTCCACCCCACAACCCTCTCTCATGAAAGCCTGAGACAACTTACACATGACGCATGCTAGCATGGCCTAGTTGAGCCATCTACCATGGTCGTAACTTCTCCATAACTCTCTCACACAAATTGCAACTAATATATCCATGGAACATACTTCCAATTATCCTTATTTATAGGAGTAATTGCCCGTAATTTGATTCATGTTTGAAGTTGATATGTATGAGTAGTTTCCTAGGCATAGGCCTTTGAGAGGGACCGATGAAGGAAACTAGCGTGATTTTAGTTCGAGGGAGTAAGTAAGTACTTACATTCAAGTAATATTCTGAGCATTCACTTTCTTCATAAGCAATGCATGAAACTAATTCGATGTAGCTAGATGAGAATATTTACGAGACATCTCCTCGGACTCCCTTTTGGTGATAAATTTTTATTATGGATTCAACGTTAACTATATCTAGCTTGAAGTTGTTCACCATCCAAGATCACACGGCTTCGTGGATTTGTTTTGTTTTCCAGCCGGGCTCACACTGTTTTCCCTTAAACACTCAACAGAAACGATTGTATTACAAAGCAATTCAAGGAAAAGGGAAAAGGGAAGAGCGGGTTGGTGCAGTAGCAGGAAACCTGATGTGAATGCTCTCTCTCGAGCACCCCTACGGAGCAAAAACTTGCTACCTCAAAACAACCCAAGTTAGTTCAACGGTTCAACAAACAAAGACCGACTACACCAGCAAACAACCATCTACTAGTACTTATTAGGCAACATGTAAAAGGACATCCACCACCCTTCAGTAATCGTCAAGACACAAGCAAGAGGAAATGAAGCTGAAAATCTTGTTGCATCGCTTCTCATCATTCCCTTGTTATCTACATATGCTGGCACACGCCGGTATGGATTGCTTCTTTGTCTTCCTTCCTGTAAAGCCCTACGCAATATTTGAGCAAAGCACCAACAGTGGAAATAATAGACACAAGAGATTTCAACTTGTATTTCTCAAAAGTCAGTTTGTTTCTTGTTGTCCAAATAGACCAACAGACTGCAACAATGAGCAAAGTACAAAAAAAATTCTTCCAAGGACGGAAAACATAAAACATAGACATGGTTTGCCAAATCGAAGAAGGGTAGGAGTTTTAAGAACAACAACAATAATACCCCATAAAAATTTCACAGAGGAACACATGAACAACATATGATCCTTCCTTTCCAACTGATGACAAAAGGAGCAACTAGGATTGCGAGGACACTTTCTCCTTTTCATATCATATCTAGTCAAAATTGCATTTTTCATCTTGCTATAGGAAAACTAAACCTTAATAGGAATCTTTGTTTTCCAAATCTACTATAATTTGGACCAAAGGAATCTCTCCAGATACTTATACACTGATTTGGTTGAGGAAATATTGTTCTTATTTAAACTCCACACAATTTTATCACCATTATAAGATAAATGGTTCTTTGTAGCTTTACCTACAATGTATAGTTCCACTATTCAAGAAAAAAATATGCAATCTTCTTCAAAACTGAATATTAGAGTATTCTAAGCATATTGCTTTAAAGTGATATCCACTTCCTGGAAATATCATATAAAAAGGGGTATTTCTCTATCAAAGCAGTTTCTAGAAATAGAGGATGTTGCCACTATTCAACATTATACCTCTACCTCTCCATCAAAATGGATTTATTTTGTGAACTGCAATTGCATGATAACAAAATAGCAAAGATACTTATACTCTTCCTTGAATCTAACTACATTAAATATGTGTGTTGTGCGGTCATGACTCTGACTACATGATATCTTGGACCCAGATTACATATTTTAGTACTTGAAATTCTTTCCCCAGAGATCTAGGTTTATCGAATCCACGAAAAGATTGATTTTGGTGTAATAGTCGAACAACACTTCTAGTTTTCGTCTAGTGTTTGCTTTACCAGGTCAACGTTTTTCTTGTGTGTTTTTGTATTAGTGATTCGGAGATATGGAAGGGCCTAAGGTTTCACATGCAGTTGTGCATTAGTAAATGAGATTCAACGATAAAATAAAGCTCACATGTGTAAATATGTTGAAATAAAGATACTCATATAATGTAGGTGATGGGTCATAAGAACACCGTAATGATAATGTCACAGTATTTATGGATCTGTTATCTGCCTCGAATTCCTACGCAACACACAAACTCTTGGTATTAACATAAATCAGACAATTAACAGAATTAGGATCACTGACGTCACTGTTACTCCCTAGAAGATAGCAACACTACCAACCCATGAATGTTATCACTTGAACACAACGTTGGATCATGTCACTATTGTACTCAAACCTCACAATACGTTTACCGATCTTTGCGGGTTTGGGTGCCTGTCAAACCTTAAGATCGAGGCAAGAAGATCAGAGACTAGAAATGGACCTTGATGAACGTACTACACAATATCCCGTACGTAAAATAGATGCACCAGATATTGCAAGGCTAGGTGACTACTCACTATGATTATATCAACAATCATAAACATTCTATTATGCATCTCCAAGATATGAATGATAAGTAGTTTTACAATATCGCCAACCGTAAATGAATCAAGATTACAAGTAGGGAGAGAGAGAGAGAGAGAGAGAGAGAGAGAGAGAGAGAGAGAGGATGGATGTGGTGATGATGATGAGGCGGTGAAGTTGATGGCGTCGGCGATAGGGCTTCGTTGTAGATTGGATTTGGCTATGGTGGTGGAATGCGTGTTTTCTCTTCATGTGTCTCTTGAATGCCATGGGTGCTTTCACAATTTATACTATGTTTGACAAGACAAAGCTACCGACACATGGTACGGTTAGTCGTACCAGCGGGTATGACCGTACAAGTGCTCTTAAACCTTCTGTGAATCATCTTTGAACCCTTGTTGATTGGTGACCTTTTGGGGTTTAACGATTTATCATAGCGGTCAGAGGAGTTAAAAAAATTACCGTCATAACGTTACTATTACTAACGTTTAATCAACTCATAGCCAAAATCTGAGAGTTCTTTTTTGGTATATCGTTTAAAGGCCAGCGGAGTTGTTAACATTATCCATGGTATACGCCAGTGGCATGAGACACACATAAATCAATATATCACTATGGTTTAAACAAAATGATTTTTGGCAATTACCGTTAAACAACTCACTTCAAATAAAGTATTTTTGAGTTGATCATATATTTTTATGGGGTTGAGTTTACTTATAAAGCTAGGCCCTTAAGGCAATTAATACAACATCCAAGTCATCATTAAGAGAGCAATCTGGAGCAATCCAGCGGCACCAAACAATTCCAGCGGGGTGCCGGTTTCTGCGCCGATTTCGCCATAACCCCTCAAACTGCAGTTTCTCGAAAGAACTGAACTTTCACAAAGTTCCCGAACTCCAATTAAGCTGAAAATCAATTTTTTTTGGAAATATAACGACGAATAGAACCCCAATAAAAATATTAGGAATTACCACAGGATATTTTGAAACATTTTTAAAAGTGAAACCTCTCCAACCTCTCCAACCCAGGAACCGGTAAAAACGTCCACACTTGAAAATGCAATAGAAGATACATACGTATTTCATTTCCGATGAACTTGGGCTTATTGAAAATCTAGCAACAAGCTCAAAAACCTCACATAGAGAAACACCAATAAACAACAAGAATTAGAGGATGCAAATATGCAAAGGATTAAGCTCCCTAAGATAATGTGATCAAGTTACCCAACCGAAACTCCTCTTGATAGTGTGGTTATTTATCGTATAACCCGGCTTCTCAACGACCACCTTGATACCGGTAAAAGGAAAACCTATCATGGCCATACCTTTGCCTTGCATATCCTACTTGATAATTGTTGCTTCTTGAAGACTCATAATTTGCTCCCCCATACACCATTATGGGAGTGTTTTTCCTTCAAAAACAAACTATGGCATAGCTTTATTAAGGCATATCTTCACATGTCCATTAACACCAAATAGACGGCAAATAAAGTTTGCGAGTTTACAACAGAAGTCGGTTTCTTGGTATGCTGAGACACCGGCCTTTTTAGTTCACAACCTTATGGCTGATTGTAACTCGGCGGTTTTGAAT